>NW_027287428.1:1292500-1726684 GCF_022747635.1 Hetaerina americana | reverse complement strand
ACGGTTGTTTACTTTCAACCTTGTGTTGGAGGTGTTTTCCCTTCGGTTCGCTGAAGAGGGCCACTTTGTGGCCGAAACACGCGTGTTCGACGCACTTCCTAGTTGCTTTTTACCTGTGTCCAGATTCTCCCAGAAGTTGGGCCCTTTTGAGTGTGTGTGCGTTTCTCGAGTGCTTGTGTGTGTGTTTGGTCTGTGCCATCCACAGAGTGTGTGCTTGAGAATATCCTGGAATCTTTAACGGGGTCTACTCTACAGCCTCGTGAAGGATTCCATCTCCATCTGAAATTCTTTAACAGGGTCTCACAGCCTCGTGAAGGATTTCAGACAGGATAGTGTGCGTGTGGCTGTGTGTTGGTCCCTGACGCGGATTAATCTCCCGTAAACCGCCACAGTGTGTGTGCTTGAGAATATCCTGGAATCTTTAACGGGGTCTACTCTACAGCCTCGTGAAGGATTCCATCTCCATCTGAAATTCTTTAACAGGGTCTCACAGCCTCGTGAAGGATTTCAGGCAGGATAGTGTGCGTGTGGCTGTGTGTTGGTCCCTGACGCGGATTAATCTCCCGTAAACCACCACAGAGGGTATTCTGGTCGAGAGGTTGTGGTTGGTCCCTGACGTGATTCCCGTCACACCAACACAACATTTGGTCTGACGAGAGATTGGCAACTAATCCTTACGGCCATTGGAGTTTTCTTCCCCTTTCTTCTTTATTGAGAGGCCGTAGAGCTCATTATTTCTTGCTATCATGATGTGTGATAATAGGGTTGGTGACTCGGGTATTTGTCAATGGTCAACCGCTTGTGGTATACCTGTTGCCTCAACTAATTCATGAATTTTGATTCGTTGATCACTTAAAACCATATAATAGGTTTTTTCGATCATTTTGGAGTAAGTCATTTTCACTGGACACCCCAGATGACGTTAAAAATGTACGCCCACAAACTCATTGCAAACAGTCATAAAGTCAGGAGCGGATGTGCCGGGAACTTAATCCAACTCAGCCTTGATCACTTGTGATGATTAGCCTTTTTAATAGAAGTATTTAATCACAGCTCGAAACTCATTCTTTTCCATTTTTATAAATAAACAAAAGTTTGTTGCTTAAATCGACTATGAAAATGAAATCATATGATAGATATAACTGAAACTTGAACAGCAGTCTAGTTAGAGATGATTGCTAAAAGCAACTTTTTCTGAAAACTCGAGTGCCATCTCTAGGATTCTCTAAGGACTTAAGGCAGTCCCGCGTACCAACAATCAAAACAGTTTTTCAAACCCATTTGAAACCCTGAGGTGTATGACCATATAGGAAAAAATCTATGCATCTAGTCATACCCATATAAACTGATGACCTCAGCACACTTCTATGTCATTCATGCTTATTACTGCGTGAAACTAATTATTTAGTTTAATGCAGTAATATAACAGAACATATAACAGAGAAATATAACAAAAGTGATACTGAAAATCTATTGACTGTTGACTATTAGTAATATTTTACGTTTGAAAAGGAATTCTAGCTAATATTTACTTTTATAAAACAAATCCCAGGTATGCAAATATTGGTGATGAGTATAAGAGTAGAACTTCATTTCATATTTTTCCAAATAGCATTATGTACTATGATATTTTTGCAGGAAACAGCACTATAATTGGAGTCAACTCTTTCTAATGATTTCTTAATGAAGGAGGTAAATAATTTTTGTGTGCATACTATCTCTTTATCCAATGTTTATCGTCCTATTGTTGTGTCCAAACTGATATTATTGTTGTGGCAAAGTAAATTAGTAAAGTTTAGAGTTTTTGAAAACAAAAGTATTGCTTAGCAAATAATACCCGTTATTTTGGAAAATAATTCATCTGTAGAACCTGCATTCAATGGACTTCCTTTGTTACATTTTGCTTTGGACATGTATTAGAAAGCATATGATTTTTAGCTTTTTATGCTAATTTCAATGCAAAAGCACCTCCTCCCAGCTTACTACTCTTAATAACAGTTCCTGTGGGTTGGTGACTATGCAATTGCAAATGCTTTTATTTTGATCCATTGAATATTTTTCGAGTAAGTTCAGGAAATTCTTCAATTACCACAACCAGGTATGTCAGAGGCATTGTATGTAAGTGCCCTGGACAGTCCCATGCAGAAATGATTTGTCCCATGTCCCACAGTGGTTTTGGTTCATATCAGAATGTTCAAATTTTCAGGAGTTTGCATCATATGTTAGATTATTTTCAATTTTGTTAGCATAATTTTCATTAAAAAACATGCTTAAAGCTTTCCCTCTGGCCTGCATTAATTTTTGTCTCTTGCATTAGTTTTATGTAATCATTGAGCTTAATTTACAACCGTTATTTGGTCAATAAACTCTAGAGATCTGCTCGGAATATTTTCCATCAAGTCTTTTTCCTATTTTCCTAAGGAATGGTAGCAGACACAACATACAAGAACTGTCCCTATATGGATGACCCACATGCACCTAATAGTATCCATTATGACCTTGTCCGTGCATAACATGTGACATCGCAAAACCTCCAGCAAGAGAAATTGGTCTATTCAGTAATGAGTTTAGTTCAAGTTCCAATATTATTACAATGATGTCCACATTGAATACAATTTTTCAATAAATCATAAATTTTCTAGCGGTCTAAAGATCATTCTAATGTGTCTATTTATTCTATCGACCTAGTGATCATAGCTTTGAATACAGTGTAAACATAACTGTGAAATAATTAATGTTGCCTAGAAAGTTATAAAGTACACACAGTTACTTCTCCTGAATGTTATACATAATGTGCTCTTCAAGCTAGTGAAACTTTCCTGCTGAGCAGAACCAGAACATATATCTTAACATGCATCTTTGTAATGCCTACTCTTCTCATTTCATTGATTCTGTGGGTACTTTTTCTTAACTAATTGCTGGCAGAATGTACCTATTCACTGGGAAAAGGATTTAGACTTCAGTATAACAAGACAATATTTTTCATATAAATTCTTATGGTAACCCTGTGAGGAAATAAGTTTGTGGTAAATTGGAGTATACAGAATTAATAATGATATTATAACCGGCAACCTGTGTATTTAAATCAAAATGAGAACAAAGTATATGCAGCTCTGATGATGACAAACACTTATGTTATTGCAAAACTTTATTATGTCATAGTTGAGACCATCTATTGTGTATTAATAGGAAAAAGCCATGATAAGTAATAAGCTTGTTGATTCTGGTATAATTTTGTGTATCTTTTATAAGTAATCCATAGCTAGAATATCTTGATTCTTCTAAAGTTAATCTATTTTATTTGATTTTCTTATTGTTTTTGCTTATAAATTTCAGGAGCAAGATACCAGCTGTTCTACTGATGAAAATGTTCAGACTTGCAGTGATCAGTGATCAATATGTATTAAGAGTTACTGTAAATAATATTCTTTTTAACTCCAATAGAATTTGATGTACTTTTTGCTATTGATCAAGGAGACATTTCTCCCTATCAAAAACAGACGATCAGCGATATTGCTCTTGGTTTTTTCATCAGACTTGAGTTAAGGTAATGACCTTTTATGGAGTGGATGATCCAAAGGTGGAATGTGTGATATTGCATTGACTGTTTATTAGTAATTATGGTTAAGTTTTAATTTATTATTTGGTATTAATAAATCAACCAATCATGGAAAGCAACCCATACGGTCAAATTTTTCATGGAAAAAAATTCTGATGTCTGGGCTGGCTTATTTTACCTTAATTTATGAAATTATGCCCATCTCACTCTTTTATATTTCATATGCTGAATTTTGTGAAATGCATCACCAGCAAATATGGAACAATTTTCCACAGAAATTGCAGAAATGCCTATGATTTATGAATTTTTAATTTTGTTTCTGTCATCAAAATTAATTTATTTTGTTTTCATTCTTGCCCCTATTTTGTATGGAAAGCATCAATTTTTGTGGCTGGTTAACTTAATTGTGTAATTGGTTTGGTGATTTGGATTGAACCATAGCCAACTGTTGATGATGATTTCATACATTAAGTTGCAATGCCCCAAATTTAGCTTTAAAATATGTATACATGGATTAAAAGTCCTCCCAGTTAAAATCAGTGATTTATCTATTGTGAATAATGTGCATTTCTGTTTATATTTCCAAAGTAATGGTTGAGATGAAAATTGTACGTTCTGTGTACATGACTGAACGGTAAGAACCGTATCACAGGATTATCTGAATACTAGTTCATCTTAAAGGCAGGCCTGATACTAATTTACCATGTAATATCCCATAGAATCTGTTCTTTTATGTGTGACTATAGGTGCAACATCATATAAGGTGTGATCCACTGAAAAATATAGCATATGATAGTGCAGTGTATTTTGCCCATGACTTTCAATGCTAGAGTGGTAAGGGCCTTTTCAAATTAACATATTTATATGAGAATTACTGAGCTCTCTAACAATAACTTATTTTGCATAATGGAGATGTATCATTTTTAATAAAATGTATAGTGTATATGTTCTTAGTTCTAATGTGGAATTAACTGTAATGGCCTTTATGTGCAGACAGTTTTCACATGAAATGTATCTTCCTGTAAAATTAAAGGTGGGCATTAAAGACCTGCTGTGGGTTTCACCTTAGAAATTACCCTCAGGATGGATGAACTTTCTCACTTTCAAACGTATTTCTGTAAAACCGTAAATTACCACTTTATGAGAGCAGCCATATTCTTCTGTTAAATGGATAGAAATCATACTGCTTTATGGTGCACTTTAAGGCTTCCCTGTGAATCCAAAGCCTTCTTAACACAATAGAAACTAATCCTTACTCAACTTGCTCAAAGATAGGGTTAACAATTAGTAGACCTCAAATATAATCATCTTCAATTCAAAAACATGTAATTGCTGTGTCTAATAATATATGAATATTATGTTTAGAAAAAGCATTCAGTCCTGATGTGGTAAATGAAGCCATTAACAAGTTTCTCCTTATCTAAATGATTGTGAATTAGTTTTACCAATGAAATAAATGCACTAACAATTTGATCTTCAATGTATGTACTTCGGCAGGTGAACAAATCGGTCACATGTTACTGTTTGTTGACTATTATACTTTTTGGACTAGCCCTCAATGAAGGAATCATTCATGTTTTTTGAGAATATCAATGTAATTAATTGGAATTGTAAAAAGTGAAACTGACTAAGGTTTTTAATCAATTGCCTGAACAGTTTGATTTTAGAGTCAGCTTGTTTCATCTCAGTGTAGTTTGAATAAGCCAGTGAAACAATACATATTAGGAAAAACTCCAAAAATGACATTATAGGGTATATGCAATGGAAACACCAATTTCTTCAAATTTTTCTGAATAATTTGATGATTCAACTACCAAGAAGTGTTATAGTAATTTTTGAAAACCATATTTTACAAAAAGTTATTAGTTTTTAAAATATTGGAAAGTAAGAATTTGAATGAATTGAGAGGGATATTGTCTGGGTGTTTATGACTAGAGGCTAATGTTGAGGTGATATTCTAGTGCCGTTGAAATAAAATTCAAAGTGAATGGTTAGCGGTAAATGAATGACCATTGTGGTTCATGATAAATGAATGACAATGGTGAGTTGCTATAAATATATCAACACCATTTTATGCCAGTGGGCTGTTTTTTTAGCCCATTATACATAATCCTATCTGAGCCTGAAAATGAAAATTTTTTGTGCCTTTCTAACTACTTTTAATAAATTGCCAAAATATGTGCTAATTTTCCTCCCACTTCCTTCTTAACCGAGAGGCAATAGCATGTGCTTGTGATTTTGAATTGTATTAAATAAAATGTTGGTAAGAAATGCGCAAAATGATTTTGGTTGATCACTACATCAATTAGTGTAGAAATATTATTTATCATCAGATTTAGAGTTTATTTATCCTATGTTTTTACTGCATTCATGTGTGGTTAAGGAATATTGTGTACTGTTCGACAAGATATTGTGTGGGGGCATTTTTACAATATCATGCGCTGTTAAATTTTGCTGGAAATGCTTTAGTTGAACTCTTCAAATTTTACATTTTTCTTACATGAATGAAGTCAATATCATAAAGTGTGTGTAGTAAATAATGTTTCTGAAATCTTCTGGGTGTGAAGTGAGAAAATCACATGTTGTAAATGGATTTTCATTTCCAAAATGGATCCTAAAGTGATTTTCAAGCTCCATCTCTGTGCCAATCAACTTATTGTGTTTTTATTGCTCATAAATGTCCATGATATATCTTTAGTGAATAGGTATGCACTCTCCACCAAAATTATTCATGATACTTATCTTACACTAATGTGTGTCTTAAAAGTAATATTCGATGTTGCTTCCTTTTTTTAAGTTTTAGTACACATTTTTCTATTTGTTGGCGTACATCATGTCCATTGATTTAATAGTTATGAAGATGTGCTGATGTTTTTGAGTTTAAGTACAGACATTTCATCAAATCTATCTCTTGTGTCAAAGTTATATTCATTAGCTCTATCATTTAGAATATTTTACCTTTGGATGAAAAGAACTTATGTAATTAATTGAATTTTAAAAAGCTGCTTAATTTAAACCTCATCTTTGTTGGAATGGGTACTGTTCATTAAGAACACTCACAGCAATTATGAAATCACATATTCTTCTATATTTAATGTTATAATTTACATTTTTTCCATGTTACTAATAGGTAATCATTTTCGCTTATTTTATATAGGGTGTGGCAACATAATTTCTTTTAAATCTTTTTTGAAAGCATTTTGCATTTGAAAAAAAGAAGTTATGTTGCCGCAGCCTGTGTCATGTAAGTAACATTTTAGTTTTTCGAAAATGTTTCGCAAAATTCAAATTTAACTATATTTATGCATTATTTTATTTCTTTTAGTTTTTTTAAGCATGAAAATCATTCAGGTTTTATTTTGAAAAGCATTATCTGTGGCAGTTGTCTCCAAATAGAACACATGTTCATTCATTTGGGTATGGGGGTAAAAATCACATCAGGCTTCTCATTGATGTCTAATTTATTGCTGTCTGAAAAATAGGAAAGAAAGTGCTAATGTTTTACTAAGTTAATGGATAAAAGAAGAAGCATGGGTTAATGCAATTAAGCTCATATAAACCCATTCCTGAGGTTTATTAATGTGTGTTTGCACTAAATAAGGGCTATTAAAAATTGTGGTTGCTAATGTTGATACAAAGTGAATTTTGACCTTTCTCTATCAAATTTCTTTCATTTTTTCAAAGTTTTTCAACATTTTGAGAACTGTCTTATTTGTAAATGTTAGATATGCCTATAGTGCAGGGTGCATAATTTTGCTTTGACTGTAATTGAGTAAGGTTTCAATTTGCATTTCTTAAATAATAAAAACACAACATACTACTATAATTTCTAAACATACACAAAAGTGATTGCGATTCAGTCATGTATCTTTATTAGTTCTTATCGATGTTTAAATCCCACCTACATGGTGCAAAAGAGACTGTTATGATATACTGGTGTTTCATTACCCTTACATTGGGTCTTAAAAATCTGTTTTACTATCCATTTTTTTTTTAATTTTGGTGTAATTTAACGTGAATTCATTCACAATGGCTGAAACTTTGACCCCTGATTTTAGAAATACTGCCATTATATTTTAAAGTATTTATCAGTTATCAATATTCTTATAATTTCATAAACAGATAACACTTTTATGCTGCTTCCTGGAGATTTAATTATAGTACTCGTATAAAACTCAAAAACTGAAATCAAGTATTGACTGGGAGGGAAAATTCAATGATTAAGGGGGAGCACTGAAGAGAAATCGTATCAAGTGGACAAACTCACTAAAATCAATATTTTATTGAATTTTGGAAAAACAGAATGACCATGTGAGGGTTGAGTGACTAGAGTTTAAGAGTAATGCCTAAGCACACCCAAGAAAGCATTAGCTACCCATAGTAGTGGATGATCTGTGAAAATTGGAGACCACTGGCCTCTGGTGATGTTGACCAATTTGCATAGTTGCATTTATAATAACAATCATGCCAGTATTTTAAAAAATGATTCCACAAATTTGAGTTAAAGAATAAGAATTAAGAAAGAGTTAAGAATTCCACATCTCCTGTGCCTTTTTTTATATTCATATGTGAGATAATCAGTAAATATCTAATTTAATGCATTTACTTTCAATGCATTGTCAATGTCATTGATTGAATGGACATGATGTGCCACTTTTGTTCAAAATTCAAAAGAATTGTTAGGGTTTCAGGATTGCTTAAATTGGAGGCTTTTAATATTGGGTGAATCACTCTTTCATGTGACTAAATCATTGTTATTATTCTATTCACAAATTAAGTAAGTAAATAACTTCTCCTCTGTGAAGTATTTCATCAAATGAAAGTTGATTAAAAGTTTAAATTAAGTGCTCCGGAAACGTAATTGGTTTACAACTGTATCGGACTTCAGTATAGGCACTTTATATACATATTGTCAAATTGTAGAAGCATAGGTAATGGGTACTGGAATTGTTCAGGACAAGCAAAATGTGCATAACATTTTTGACTGCATTGAATCCCATTGGATTTCCTTTTATGCAATAATTTAGACTTTTTTAAATTGTAAAATTACATATTTTTAAGTATGTCATTTAGTGATTATTGTGAGAAAATATAGTTTTCTTATTCAGTTAACTGCATTGAATACAGTTTCAAAGGAGAAGGGATCTTTTGTAAAATTTTCTCATGGTAATTTTAATAATATATTGCCTATGTTCTCTTAGTCTTTATGGAAAGCTTCATTCAACAATCTTGGTGAAAAAATTTGAAAAAAAAGCATAATAATGGTTTAGAATGAAACATTATTTTTTAAATAGATTGCAGTCAAATGGGTAAACGTTAGGAATCTTGTATTCAATGATTTCTGGCTCAACTTTGTGGAAGTTCATGTGCGTTAAATGAAGAACATAATGTATTTTTCCACTGTTCTTTATTCTGGTACTACTAGTTTCAACTCTTAGGCATCATTATCAGGTACCTGATGATAATGCCCAAGTGTTGAAATTGGTAATACCAAAGTAAAGAAAAGTGGAAAAATACATTGTGTTCTTCATTTAACCAATTAGGAATCTGACACTAAAATCTGATAATTGTGAAATAGCCTGAATATTTATTGAATTCCTATGAGATAAAATGTTATCTTTCTAAGTTCCATTGTTAGTCACATAAAAGAGATGTTACATTTCTGTTAAGAAATATTTAAAAAATTAGATTCAATTTATTTAATTAATTAAATCACTTGTAGTTTTGAACAGCAATGTAGAATTGGAAACCTCTTTCAGCTAGCAAAGGAGAGATTCTCTCACTACAATGAGGACCATTTATCATTCACCTTCAGTTACCCATTTAAAACATGTAATTGTTCGTCACTTAATATATTCAGTATTCTATCAAACACCAAAAAAAACTCCTTTACATGCTACATCAGAGTTTCATTTTATTTTAATTGGCTTAATAAAATGAGGATATGGATTCAAGAAATTTTTAAACGAAAGAAGTTGGAATTTGTTGTGGTGGATATTTAAGTTTAATGGATTAATCCTGTCTCCATTATTGTGCAACGAAATATGTTAGATGTTACTGCATGCTGAAATGTTGTGTATCTGTAAAGCAGGTTCCTGGTGCATTTTGCAAAATATGAATTAGGGTTGTAATGTTGAGTCAAAACCATATTTCAATTATTTTTCCACAAAAAAATCATTAAATTTTATTTAGAGATAATTATAGTCCCGCAAGCCATGGTTAGAGGTTTGCTTTTCACTGTGCAAATCATGGGATAAAGGTGTATATGTATTACTTAGGGGATTTAAATTTCTTATCATTCTTGTTGAGTTGTTGCCACTCATGTTGGTAAAACTTTACATTATTCTTTTGCAGTTTTTACTTATTCCCTTTTCGCTTCAATTATGTAGTTTATTTTCAGTTAACCTTCTCATTCAAGTTCACTGATGCCTGCTAGAAAAAACTTGCCCTTTCTATTCATTGCATCAAATTATTTATCATGAAAAATGATTGCCTACATTAAATTATTGATATAGTTAAATCTAGTTTACTGTAGTGAACATCAATTGCCATTTAGGACAGAATCAGGCATTTATAAGGTTAAAAGCTTTCATTTTCATGAAAGATCATATGTAGCTTTCCCTTAAATTGATTTTTACCTGTTCACAAGCTGGTTTAATTTGATAAAACATCATAAATTATTAATGAATTATCAAAGAGGTGATTTCATGACAATGTATCACATTGAAACTACTTGGTGAAAAGTTGAAAATAAGTTTAGTTGAGATATGCCGTGTCATTTTTTTTCAATTATTGATTTAAAAAATAATTTTGGTCTTTACTTGGAATTATAAGTAATGCATCTAACTATTTTTCAAGGCTTTTAATGCTGACTCTCTGAAATATAAAGGTCTTTTGTCTGAATAGAAATTTTCAAAGTGCCATTTAAAATCAAGCAGAAATATCAACTTCTGAAATTTGGCCTTTTTTTTGGATCTTTGGAGGTCATAAAAAAATCAAATTGCTGATATTTTGGTGCCGTGTTTTCATGTGAGGAACAATGAATTTTCTTTGACCAAGGAAAATATATTCCTATTGTATTTTTTTTATTGTGAGAACTCCAGTGTGTATTATTCATTTGAAAATGCACTGTTGAATTATAAAAATTAAGTAATGAGTGCATCAAAATGCTTACATTATTTGGTTTTTGTTATTAAAGTCCTAATGATGTGATATGAATTATTTCCATGTATTATTATGTAATGACTATGAATTGTTATCAGCGTATATTTGCCCTACTTTGGAAAGAAGAATTTGCCATAATAGGCCTCCTGATTGTTTCTGTGATTGTTTTTAGAATCTACCTATCAAATGGCATTGTTTTTCTAGCCAATGTTCGCCAAAGTGTATCAATCCACATTGCATTGTACTTAATTTTGTTGACGATTTATTTGTTTATTTACTCATATTAAAATCCAGTATTTTTTGTTTATGTTGTGGAAAAAATTTTAAGTGGAATTCTTGGCTGTCATAAAAAGATATATATTTTCTTTAGTGGTTTTATATGCACTTATATTTAATGTTGTGTAATTTTCTGAATTAAAAATGAAAAAGTAGTTCCTGAAATTGTTCTTGGTTTCATGGAATTGAAGTAGTTGTGTTTAATAAAATACACCAGTATGAAAAACTGCCTCTTTTTATTGTTCTAATGAATGAAGGAGTTCCAAATCATAATATACTAACGACTGCTCAGCTTTAGACCTCGATTGTACTTTAATGAGCTGTCTTTTGTTGTCACAAAACCTTTGTCATATATTGGATATAAAATAAGTTGCATAATTTATTTTCTCTTGTTTTGAATTTTAAATATCCCGAAAAATATTTTTTCTTGAAAATAAATTTTTTTGGTAAAAATGCTTTAAGTTATTTCAACATTTGTTGCTTATATTATGGTGTTTTTTTCACTGAGGGATAACAGTGCATGATATGTTTAAACCAGCATATTCATCTTTTGAGAGGTTTCATGGTTTGCCAACATCATCATTCCACTATTGGTTTTTAGCGTAAGAAATACAGGATGAATTAGGGTTGTGGGCATTTGGTGTTTTTTTTTATTTTTGGTATATGATAAAGAACTTTTTTGTATGGTTGTGAGTTGTTTCTTTTTATTTCAGTTCATTTTTCTTCTTTTGGTACCCTCTTCAGTCTTGTTGTTTTCTTCCAATAGCATATTTTACGTTCTGGGGCATCAACCCATCAGTACAGGACATTTTTGTCCACTTTGATGACCTGAAAACAAAGTCCAATGGAGGGAAAAAAGGAAAATTTTGCTTTGTTTTCGCATTGTGGAATAAAGTCATCAAAAATTTCATTGTATTATGTACCCTCTCATAACATCTGTTGATGGGCAATTATATGTGGATATATACTTCATATTGTAGATGTCCTGTCACATATTTCATGGGAAATAACTTTGACAAAGAAAAATATGACCTCTGGTGAAAAGAGGTATTTTCTGCATAACAAATGTCTCCATGTCAACCACTTTTCTTTACAGTCCAGGTCATAGCAGGTAATAAATTAATTACACCTCATCTTACATATGCATTAATTCATCTACAGCACTCTTTCACTTTACAATTACACTTCCAATGTTAATGTATGCCACTAGATGGTAAACCTGGAAACATTACTGCCAATGTGCAATACCTTATAAGAAAGGCACCTTTAGTTTGTGAAACATTGTCAGCTGAGGTGGCCCAGTGTGGGTGGGCAGACCCTGTTTTGATTTTGTGGCAACTAGTGAGAGAGAATGAGGTAAGGCAAGCATGGCCCCAACTGGTCATCAGCCTCACCAGCAAGGTCTCTGGTGTGATTTAGCTGGTTATTGGAGAAATATGTGTGAAAACTTGTTTTCACCATTTGAGATAGTTCTGCACCTACAGGTGTATTTATCTCACATCCTTGCACCAAAGGACTACTTAGAGAGCAGACTTTCTCTGTGTGTGTTAGTTAGTTGTATATTAAGGTTGCAGCAATGTGAAGTTAGGCGGCCTCATGCTTTTGAGGATTATGAGATCTGATCCCTATGAGGACCAGCGGTTCATTTCTCATCCACTTTCTCCCAAAGTTTAACACAAAGTTAATTTAACCACAGGGTTCTCAATCATAACAAAAATGGCTCAAATGGTGACCATGATAAAAACAATATAATTTCCTTATTTATACATAAAGCTCTGGACAGGTTTTTATCAAAATTGTATGCATCCTTGAATGTTCAAATGCTGTGAGGTGTATTTGCTATATAAAATCTTAGAGACAACCAAAAAAAAAATGTAAATTGACATGAAAGTGAAGCAGACACATTCAAAGAAATTTCCTATTTAATCATCAGCTTAGTGTTCATTGCATTGAATAAAGTAACTCTTCTTGGTCATTAAGGATAATAGAAAATTGATGTTATACCAATCAATGATAATTTTATTTCAGCGTTAATCTCATTCATTAAAACATTGATATATTTGCGGTCTTAGAAGCAGAATTGTGTTGGATACCATGCAAGTAAAAATACAAGGATGCATCTTTTCTTGTACAACAATGAATTTTGTGGGGTAGGATGGCATGAAAAGTCCAATGTATTTTTTCATATTTTATTACTTTTTCCGGTTGATACTCAGCAGGCAATTACTATAAATGTTAATATTACAGCATAATATCAGCAAGAATATTAATCTATAGTTCCAGGCTGTCTATAGCTGAAATATTCACACATATATACATTGAGTTGGGTTTTATATAGTCACAGGAGAGAGAGTGAATGGGGAGAAGCATGGAGTGAAGGGGCGAGACTGGGGGGGGGGGTTAGTGACAGCCAGAGTTGCCCGAGGCTATCCTAATGGGGAGTTTTCAATGTGAAAAGTTGGGGAGGAAAGGAAAAGGTGGTTAAGTTACATTAGCCAGGATAAAACGATGTCCATGAGAAGGGAATGTATTAAATTTCCATTATCTCAGTTCTTCCCCTACTTCTTCCATATGAGACTCGACATCTCAGCGGAAAACATTGAAATATGTAATTGCTAGCACCTTCTATTTGTAATTTAAATTAGGCGCTCAACAAGTCTACATGTAGCGAACTACGGCGAACATGGTAACTATCAATCGGAAAGAAAAGCGTAAACAGGATAACGTTAACTTCGTGAGAGAGGGTTGTCAACGAAGCAGTCCAAGCACTTGCCATCATCGTAGTTACTTTTATCTACAGTGGTACTATTGCAGCTGACATGTAACTGTGAAATCTAGGAACCCATTTTAAATGAATAGCTACACCCTCTCCAGAAATTTGGGTGAGATACGATTTAGTAAAATGCACCTCGGAAATTTATCGTTTGGTGTTTTCACTTGTGATGACACAAGACATTGACAATCAAAGACAAGCTTAATCCTGTGAAACATGCCTGTGCGGGTTGAATGATTGGTGGAGGAAACCGCTTTGGAATGTGTACGTAAAATTTATTTTCAATTTTATTCCAGGCTCATAGATGGAACAGAAAGGTAACGTTCGTGATACAGGCGATGCTGATCGCATAGCAGCCCCTGAAAATGCTCCTGTAGGTAATGGGGAAGAAAATATAGTCGTTCCAGGGCAGAGAGAAGATATGCCTCCAAATGGAGACGAAGCAAGAGATGGAGATCGTACTGTGTCGGATATTGTTGAAGGAGTAAGAACCATTCTAAGCCCTGAAAGAGCCACAAGTTCAAACGATGGGTTTGTGGAACTGATTGGGGAATCATTGGCCAACAGTAATGGTCAAGAGGAATGTTTCAGGTCTGGTGAACATGCAGAGTGTAGTCTTAAACGAATGGAAGATTATCTTAATCAAGAGCGCTTCACGGACGTCACTCTAATTGCTGGTATGTGGCTTACACGATTTGTATTTTATTATGATTTCATTTAAAAATTGATTTTATAGGCTTATGATGTTTTGCCTGTTAAGTCCAACCAATTGACATATATCCATTCGTGAAATTATTGTGATTCAACTTAAGTTCTTATCCTTCTGGCAATGCATTCTCTACCCCAGGAAATCGACGCATCCCTGCTCATCGTTTGGTATTGAGTGCAGCATCTGAATATTTCTCAGCCATGTTCACAGGAGCTCTGAGAGAGGCTGGAGAAGATGAAGTTACACTTGTAGATTTAGATCCAGATGCCTTACAAACTCTTGTGCATTACTGCTACACAGGTAATAATAATTGTTATGTACTATAAACCTATAATAAAAGGTCAAAGGAATGTTGTAATTTTCAGATATTTTCGCCAGATATTCTGAAATTGGCAGTTTTAAGAGTCAAAAAGAGTGCTTAGGATTGATGTTAATCAAAGATTCCTCCTCCCCCTTCCTTATTGAATGAAATATGCTATTTTCTCTAAATTTTGCAAGGTTTTTAATGAATTTTGCATTGATGAAAGATGATGCAAACCATGTATTTGTAGCGATGTATTTGGAAATGTACAAATGTTTAGCAATAATTCATTCAGCAAAACTACCACCCTTCCTAAGACCCTAATTTTACCTGTGAAATTGATATAAACTAGGTTATTTTCATATGATTAGTTTGTTATTCTCTGTTGTCATGGCTAATTTCAACAAAATTTCAGATGAACATATCCTTGCATTATTTATAAGTCATAATGTATATTTATGCCTTTTTTACGTGCTTAATCTATTCGTCTAGAAATTTGTTTATACACCCTTAAAAAGGACATTCCTTGAAAAAATATATTTTTCATAACATCAACAATCATTGCTGTGTGAATTTATCCCCAGAGCAGAATGTATTATTTCATCTCGTTATTTTACATTGGCAAAATATAAAATATGTCATACAAAAACAAAAAAACGTATGCATACATTTTGAGAAATGGTCATAATAAAATTCCTAATTGTCATATCTTAATGAAAAATATTCATTTAAGTCATAAAAACAACTCTTAAAAATTTTACCCTAGAATTAAATGTCTGTTATGAGTTGTTATCTTTTATACCTGCTGGTAAATGATTATAAATTTTAATGCCAGCATAAAAGGGTCCTTTTTGAAACAAAGAAGTGGGATGCTGTATTACCTGCACCTTTCCTTGTCTTCTGGCATAACAATGGGTACTCTCATTTTTTTAATAGACAAATGTTTTTTCAGACCTACATACATACTTAATATATGTACAAACATCTACATCTTACAACATGTTACAGGTAAGATTTCAAGATTTATAAAATGAGGTCTGCATAATTCTCTTTTTGTAATTTTGGCCACATGTATAATAACTCTTTTTTTCGTGATGATTATTTTGTCAACATCTGTAGCAGAGCCCCTAAAGATAATTCCATAACACACTCCAGATTGGAAATTACCCAAGTCAGCTGTTTTTAAAACTGCACGAACGCCTTATACGTTCACTCCGGTTTGAGCTTTCATCAGTTATTAAACCTTAAAATTTGGTATTGCTGACTTTCTTCAGAAGATTATCTTTGATAATCTTCTGATTGATTAATTGATTTCAGGGGTTTCTTTTTTCCTTAAATTATGTATAGTTAATTTTTTTAAAGTTATTGTAAGCTCATTTTTTGTGAACCAGTCTCCCAAGAGTGCTAGAGAATCATTAATGTATTAAATTCTTTTATCTATTATATGCGTATTCATTATATTCTTTACCTCACAAACTATTACGCCTGCCGTCGAGGAAAAAGCTGTTGAATACTATTATTGCCTCTAATTCATATCATTAATTACATCCAAAATAAATCTCATTCATTGTCATTAACATGAAGGTGCTTTACCCTTAATCAGGTCCTTGGTTTCCTTCATACTCTTCTGTCTAAAGTTGTCTCTAGGAAAATTCTGTACCATTCCATCATATTGACTTATCCAATGCCTGTCATTTTCTCCTTATTTTCTTGTCATTCCTTCCACTGCTGCTTTTAGTCTTAGCTTTCACATCTTAGGAAGTGGCCAAACCAGTTCTTTTTCCTTCTTGTTATCACCTCTAATAACCTTCTCTCCTCTCCCACATGCCGTAAGACCTCTTCAGTCTTCACTTTATCTGTCCATTTTATTCCTTCAATTCTTCTCCAGTGTCCACGTTCCAAATTGCACCATTCTTTTCCTATCCCTTATGCTCAATGTATATGCTCTACATGCTTACTGGCCGCAGCACATTTGGCTTTAGCTGTTGCTACTTTTCCTGAGAACCATTATCCTACCTCTGACACAGGTTATAAGTCCAAGAAAATAACCTCAAGACATGTATTTAGTAAGTATAGAGCAATGGTGGCTAACAATTTCAAGTGGAGGTATTGCACATTGTTTAAATAATATGGGGAGAAGAAGGTATGAGTTTAAAGGTAATTGGTGAGAGAATAATTCTTATTTTAATTAAAATTTTCATATACTTAATTCAAGGCTGGGTGGAGCTCCGTGAAGAATGTGTTGAGACACTTCTTGTGAGTGCCAGAATTCTGCAGCTGCCTCCTGTTGTCTCTGCTTGTTGCTCCTTCCTTTTGAAGCAGCTTCACCCGTCCAATTGCATAGGCATACGCTTATTTGCTGATGCTCAAAGTTGCCCAGGACTTTGTGAAGCTGCACACAAGTACACTTCGGTAATATTCCTCATTTATGTAAACCAAAGTGCACAGTTCTGAAAAGTGTCATATTTATTGTGGAAGAGTAGGGGATGGAGCATTGGTACATCTATTGTCATTAATTTTGTCAGTTTTTTGCAATACTAAAGAATATCATTGAAATATAATCATTAAAAGTGGCCACTTCATGTTTGGTTAGTCATTTGAAGAAAAGGTGTATCATTTTCTCTTTGAATCCTACATTTCAATGATTTCTGGAAAATTGTCATTCTAAAAAATATTCTGTGTTCTCCCTTTGTTGGAGATCTGGGGCAGTATTGCTGGTAATATTCAATAGATCAGTGCTGTGTAAAATAGAAAAAGTAGATCACTGAGACAAGTCTTTCAGATTTAATTTCTGCTCCTTTTTTGCTCTCTGTGAATCCTTGATTCTTCTATTTCTCCATGTACAAATTTTGGCAAATTTTATCGGTCATGAAAACTGAAAATGCTTAATTGGGTATTTCATCCTTTCAGGAACATTTCATGGAGGTCATTGCAAATCAGGAGTTCTTGCTGCTTCCAGCTGATGAAGTAGCTACACTTTTGGTGTCAGACGACCTTAATGTTCCATCAGAGGAGATTATATTTCACGTAATGTTTAATTAATCATTTTGAACTTTAAATCAATCCAGTGGTTTGCTTTGGCTTGTATATTGGACTTGATTTGGTTAATCACTTTGTAGCATGCATATGATTGATAAAGGTTTTAGCAGAAGGATGTACCCGTGTATCGCTCAGGAGCTGTTGAATGACGTCAATGATGATCCTGATTTGCTTAAAAGGATCATCGCTGGTGACGAATCATAGGTATATGGTTATAGCGTCGAAACCAAAACTCAATCGTCCCAATGGAAGAACCCAGGGGAACCAAGACCAAAAAAAGCCCACCAAGTTCGATCAAATGTCAAGGTTTTGGTCAATGTTTTCTTCATTTACCATGGTGTAGTGCATCAGGATTTCTAATTACAAGATCATACAGTCAATTACGAGTATTACCTTGAAGTTATGTGCCGTTTGAGAGAAGCAATTCTAAAAAAACATCCAGAAACGTGAAAAAACAACTCATAGCTTTTGCATCATGATAATGCACCTGCTCACTCCTCATTGCTAAAAGAGAGATTTTTGGTCAAAAATAACACAACAATCCTGCCTCAGTCACCATATTCACTGGATTAGGCCCCCTGCAACTTTTTCCTGTTCCCAAAACTTAAGAGACCTGGGAAAGGATGGAGATTTGCTATGATTGAGAAGATAAAGACTGCATCGCTGGAAGAGCTCACAGCTATACCATAAAGTGCTCATCAGAATTGCTTTAAGGAATGGAAAAAGCATTGGCATAAGTGTATTATATCTGGGGGGGATTACTTTGAAGGGGACAACTTGAATATTGTGGAATAGATAAATATTTTTTCATACAAATATAAAGTCACCTTAATTTTTTAAGACATCTCGTATTTGATAAAATATTTCAATTTTTTTTCCCTACAGGTTGGTTCAGTCCTCAATAGAAGAAAAGATGAAGATGATTTAACGATCCTGAATATTGTGTATATAATTTTCTTGAAAATAACTTTTTACATAAGTTACTTTTTTTGGCATGGAATGGATTATATTTAGCATTTATTTATGTGGAAAAATTTGTTTTGCTTCATGAGAATGACTTGAACAAACTATGCTCATTGTGTGAGGTTCGACTGTATATGAATTTCAATTAACTCTAATACTGAAATAAGGAAACTTTAAGGAAAGGAACTACATGCAATGGGTTTATGAGTGCTAAATAATATAATTCTTAATTGAATAAAGTAACAGAGTTGTTAATCTTTAGAAAACATTAAATTCCATAAAGAGGTTTTTAAAATTAAAATTGGTTATGTCTGTAAATTCCACAAATATAGAGAGAATTCACTCAAGTAATCCTATGTTGTTGCTGTGAAATTTCCTTAACACATCTTTGGGATAAACTGTGGAGTCTTGTAACTTTTGAATGCCAAAATCGCTAGTTTGGAAAATTGTCCCCTCCTAAATACTGGTGTAGTCCTCTTGGAAACTTTGGACATATTCATAACTCAATACTAGGGTAGTCCTAGAAGTACCCGGCCTGACCTGATGGTGGTAGTTGTTTGAAAAATATCACTGTATTAGAAAGTATGCAATCTATAAAGCATATGTTTCAAGTTTGAAGACACTACATTGTTTAGTATTTGTATGGCAGCCATCAATAGTGAACGTTTTCAGTGAATTGGTGAAAATGGAGAAAATTTGTCATCGTTATGTGATACAATACTTTAATTTGAAACGTCTCAACCCAACCAATATAAGCACTGAACTGGATTCTACTCTGGGTGAGTCTGCTCCTTCGTTTACATCACTAAAATATTGGGTAGCAGTGTTTAAACGATGCCGTACGAGCTGTCAAGATGAGCATTGCATTGGTCGACCAAATAAGATGAAGACTCCAGAAACGGTGAAGAAAATCCACAAAGTGATACTGGATGATCGTCGACTGAAAGTGTGCCAGCTAGCAGACAGTAGACATTTCAAAAAGTGTGGTACATCGCATATCAACTGAATATTTGGACATGAGTAAGCTATGTGCAAGGTGGGTGCCATGTTTGCTCACACTCGAGCAAAACCAGTTTCAAGAAGATGTTTCAATTGAGTGTTCAGCTAAGTTTCACAGCAACAAAGCAGAATTTTTGCACCATATCATAACCATGGATGAAACATGGGTCCATTACTTCACACCCAAGACAAAAGAACAATCAAAAAGGGAGAACCAGCTCCAAAAAAAGGTGAAGACCGTTTCATCTGCAGGCAAGTTCATGGCATCGGTTTTTCAGGATGCATGTGGGATAATTTTCATTGACTACTATCTTGAAAAAGGAAAAACTATCAAAGGAGAGTATTATGCAAACTAATTGCGACGTTTGAGCAAAGAAATCAAGCAAAAGAGGCTGCATTTGGCTAAGAAGAAAGAGTTGTTTCATCAAGACAATGCACCAAGCCACAAATCCGTTATTGTAATGGCCAAAATTCATGAATTAAAGTTTGAATTGCTACCTCATGCACCCTGTTTGCCAGATTTAGCCCCCTCGGATTATCTTCTGTTCGCAAACTTGAAAAAATGGCTTGGTGGTCAAAGATTTGCCAACTGTGAAGAAGTAATGTCGGCATTTAATGGTTATTTTGAGGACTGAGACAGTTCTCATAATGAAAAGTGTATCAAACTTATTGAACATCGCTGGGAAAAGTGTATAGAGCTGAACGGAGATAATTTTGAAAAATGAATAATTTTTTTCCAAAATTTTTGTGTTTTCTTTATTGGGTCGGGTATTTCTGAGATTACCCTCATACTATTACAGTCTAGTAGTGAAAATGAAACAAGCTTTTGAATTTACCATTTTTGTCGGGGGAATAAATATTTTTTGCAGGGTTAATTTTTTATAAGTCATTCAATAATGTACCCTGTTGCATTCTTTCAATTTTATAGGCCTTGATGTCATGGCTGCACCATGATCCAGAGGTGAGAAGTAAGGAAGCTAGTCGTTTGCTTGGTCTTGTACGACTACCCCTACTCTCCCCAGCTGTGAGTATGAAACATTGTAATTTTATGAATGGGAAGTTAAGCAGTTATTTTAATTTTTTTAAAATTAATTACATCACAATTTCATCATTCCCATTATCAGTTCATTGCTGACAATGTGGCAACAGAACCGTTATTAGCTGAAGATGTGGAGTGCCAGTCATTGGTCATGGAGGCTTTGACATTCCATGCGCTCCCAGAACGCAGGCCCAAGCTCATGCTTCAGCTTCATCCCAGAGCCCACCCACGAAAGGCAACTCTGGGCAAAGTGTATGCAGTTGGTGGAATGGATGCCTATAAAGGTAATGGGTCCATATGTCCATATTAGATCCCATTATTTGTGAACTGTAAAGTGCAGAAGTTTTCCCCTCTTAAAGGTTTCTATAAGGACACTTTCCGGTCACTTTCCTTTCCTCTGACGTCACAAATGTATTTTTGTTAATCTATGTATGTTTGATTGGCTTGATCACATTAACAATTTACACGGTTAAATAAGAATAAAATCATAGATTTTGACATATTCACCAAAATGAATGTTGTGAGGTTAAATGCATTTTTGTTTGGTTAATGGGTGTCAAGGTTGTTATTTAGCTTACCCAGTTCTGTTGGTGAAAATTACAGTACCTTGAAATTTGAATCACCTTGACAAGTATTTAGCTACTTGTACTCTTTACTGAATGAAACTTTTAATTGCAGGAGAAACAAGTATTGAATGCTATGATCCCCGAAGCAATACATGGTCACACATTGCGCGTATGCCAGGGCGAAGGCTTCAGTTTGGTGTTGCATTAATGGAAGGAGTCCTTCATCCTAAAGGATCATCGTCATCTTCAAATCAGTCATCTGCAACCTCATCCAATGCTAATGGTATGCCTGTAAAAGTAATAACACACTCAATAAATCTATGCCATGTAACCACTGATTCCCAATCTTTGTTATCACTCAATAGTGAGACACAAAACCAAATTCCCTTTTTGGGATTAAAGCTTTATACTTTCACACATTTTCCGTTTTGGAAAAAGTGTTTCATTTATATTTTAATTAATGTCACTAAATAAATATTTAAGCCTTAAGATGATGCAAGTGTACATGTATAATAATGACCACCAAACATTTGAGATCCACTGCATATTTTTATGTTGGAGCATATGTATGCTAAGCTAATTCAGAAAAGGGAACTCAGTCAGGGAAGTCAGGTTTTGCAATATCTTGAAAAAATCCTAAGGGTCAAATGAAAAAAGAATAGTTTTATTGGGGATTTCTTGTGTAGAGAAATGTTTTTAAGTTTTAAGCCTGCTCTACTTTGAGCATTGTGCTATCGAGGCCTTTTAATAAACTAAAACTATAATGGGGATGATGCAGTGGCAAAAGTGATGAGTAGGGGTCAGAGAAAGAAGGAATGATTGACAAAATGTGGATGAGAAATGTGAAATATGTGAGGTCATGGTAAGAATGAAGCCTAAGTTTCATACATCATTTATTTATTTATTTCACATTAATCCGAGTGCAACACTTTGGCCTTTACATATTACTTTTAACAATGACACAACAATCACAAACATCCAGGCCATAGATGAAGAAAAATCCTTCTAGGTAAGAATCAAATCTGCGACCTCTGGGTTGGCAGGCAAGGACCTCGCCAGCACTGGGGCCTGCCAATATCATTGAATAAGTTTAATGAAGTCTTGAAATTTATGAATAATATAAATGTGTTTTCCCTGTATTAGAATGCAGATATTTTTATCAATGATCAGTGACAGCTGTTAATATAAAGTTCAACATTCCTTTTTGAGCTGGGCCCCCAACTCAAATCTCCCATCCATGGAAATTGATATTTAGGCATGCATTTTGCTTTCGAGACATTTTTATTTTATTTTTGCCCATTTTTTTTAAATATCTAAGCATCTTCTCTATGTCACATGTTCTCAGGCTCAACAACTTCCACTGGAGGATGTGCTTCCGGAACTGGGTCTGGAGGAAAGAGATGGTTGTATGTTGTTGGGGGACGGGATAATTTCAAGACTCTAAACACAGTGGAGGCATTTGACCTGGACTCGAATGTGGTAGTAACTCTTCCACCAATGTCTACTCACCGGCATGGGCTAGGTCAGTATATTCTTCTGAATAAAATGCTTACACCCTAAACTGCTGGTTTTATGTGCTATTCTATTTTTTTGTGTGGTATTTCATTAACAAAAGGTGTTGGTGTATTGGGTGGGGCCCTTTACGGAGTGGGAGGACATGATGGATGGTCATATCTTAATACAGTGGAGCGTTGGGATCCCGTTGGACGGCAATGGAGTTATGTTGCTCCAATGGCAACTCAGCGATCAACTGTTGGGGTGGCTGTGTTACATGGAAAGTGAGTGCATGATAATGAAGTTATTTTACTCTGTTAAGAGTATACTGCTC
Source organism: Hetaerina americana (assembly GCF_022747635.1). Lineage (NCBI taxonomy): Eukaryota > Metazoa > Arthropoda > Insecta > Odonata > Calopterygidae > Hetaerina > Hetaerina americana. The sequence goes on along the minus strand of NW_027287428.1, from coordinate 1,703,468 downwards.
TACTATTAATGTACTTAGAGACATTTCCAGAAATACCTAGAGAAATGAAATGTTCCTCTTGAGCAAATGAGAGCTCAAATTAAAAATTGAGCCTAATGGATGGTTCTTCCATTCATGCTGCAAATTCCAAATGAAGGGTAACTCTGAAACAAGTCAATTATTGTGTGTATATTTTAAATTTTCTGTGCCCTATGAATTGTTACCATAAAAATAAATATTTTTGCATTAGATGCCTGAAAATAAACAAAATTATGTGTCTAGAAGGTGACTTGCAGATGAGCTAGATGATGGACACAAGGGTCACCACTAAGTTAGAATTACTGGAAATTTATTCAATTTCTACAAAAACTCTGGGAAAAATTGGTCAGTGGACCAATGTGTTTTCTTAATCCTAATCTTGCCACTAGCTGATATTTCTGTATTTGCTCCATGGCCGAAGTGCCTTGAGCTGATATATCGGCTCGAGCATAGACCATAATTAAAATCTTAATAACTCAATACATTATTTAAGTGATGGTAAATAGTTTTGGTATCATTTGAAAGAGTGTATTCTGTACTTTATTGTTGATATTTTTTTAATTTTTAGTATGCATTATGAATGATTTTATTACTCTTGGAAGTTGCTCTATTTATGCTGGCACTAAGGGGATTAACGTCAAGAATATGATGTGCAATATGAGAATTTCCAATGCAAATAGTTTTCGTCTCATGTTCAGTTCATGTTCATTGCAGGCCATAGACTGCTGTTGAATGATGGATGGCTAAACCTGGGAGTGGGATTATTTAATTCTTTTGTTTGTCCCCAGTGGTGTATTTTATCTGTAGTGATTACTTCAGATCTTTGTGGATATACACCAGGTGCGTTGCTTAAATCTGGACAAATGAAACTGCGGTGAAATGAAGCCATAGTTCATGACATGCATTTTCTCGAATGAGGTTTCCTTACCGGGCTGGTGAAACCTTCCAGACTTCTCCAAAGCATCATACTCAGCTGCAATATCATAAACAGTTGATCTGGGGTACCCAAAGAATTGAACTATTTCCCCGGGCAAACGCCCAGTGCAAACACTTTTGATAATAGTAGCTCTTCGAGTGTATTACGCACGTGTACCTAACATCTTGGCCATTTTGAGGTTATGACTGTTTACTAGATGCCTATAGCTTTCAAGAATGTCAATGGTGACCTTCAGTGGAACTACGACATGGCAAGAAATACAAATTGAAATTTGTCTGGATCTGAGTGCCGCACCCTAAATAATGGCTATTGCTTGTTTCATTTACTCCATGTCTTTGGCCTAATTTTCATTGGGCCAGTCAGTTTGCCAGATAGTTTGCTAGTAAAGGAATATTTTAATAAATGTGGATGTTGCTGTCACACTCGCTGTTATAAAAATGCAAGCCTATTTCCTTCTCCTAATTTCTAATGAAAAATAGTGCTTGTGATGTGTTTATATTTTGAGGATGACTGTTTGATTTGGTGTAATTTTGTAGGTTGTATGCAGTTGGTGGAAGAGATGGTAGTTCTTGTCTGAGATCGGTTGAAAGATTTGATGCTTATGTCAACCGCTGGTGTTCTGTTGCCCCACTTGCGAGAAGGCGTGGAGGAGTAGTTGCTGTTGCAGCACCTGAGCATGGTGCTATATATGCCCTTGGTGGCCATGATGCACCAGCTTCCAAACCTGCTGCTGCAAGATATCAGTGTGTTGAAAGGCAAGTACCTTCAAATATAAGTGGGAAGCCCTTTCCCCCATTTTCAGTCTGTCCATAAGGCATACTTTCAAGAAACTGCGGGAGATGCCACAACATTGCAATGCAACAATTTCAGAGTGTAAATGTCATTTGCCTTGACCAGGATTCAAGCCTGGAACTCACGATGTCTGGCCCAGTACTTAAGCCATATAAGCTACCAAAGCATCCTCTTACACTCTGAGGACACTTTAACCTTGTGGACTGTGGTGCATTGTGGAAGACTATGAATGCCTGTGACATTGTATGTATGGTATTTCGTCACAACATCTTATTCCTTTTAAGCCCCCAAAATCTCACATTGTGGATTTACTAACGTCAAATTTTAGGGTTACTGATCTTAAGCTTTTGCTGTGTGTAAAGCATTTTATGAATTATCATTCCTTTGACATTGTAGTGAATATTTTGAGAAACATGGTAAAGTATCTTTGCTCCCGAAAATGCTTGCACTGCACTGTGAGATAAAGGATGGGATACAGAATGCTACTCCTAATGCTGCCAAACCAGGACTTTTAAACCACTTAGTCGCTAGTTTGCAGGCTTACTTATATTTTTTAAAGCTCCTGCTTGAGTATTTTAGGTTGACATGAGAAGGGGACTTCATATCCAGTGTGTGGCAAGGTGCTAGATGTAGGAAGTTGGCTTTAAAAATTGAATTTTCTTCATGTGTAAGATTTCAAATTTGTAAATAAATATACAGATAGTTTTCCCTTTTTTTTAGCAAGAAAACTGGCATTTTATGTAACAGTTATGAGATTCTACAAATGAAAAACTGAAAATATTCCAAACAAAATTTGTTAAATTCAAAAAAACTGCGGCAAATGCCACAACAGTACCTTTTCATGGAAGCATCTGCTAATGCCACAAATTCCAAGTAAAAATCATCAAATCCAAAGTAAAAAATCAACAGAAATCTTAAGCCAATTAAGTTATTTAAGGTACCATGGCTACTTAGCTCAGTAGTTTGGCTGGTTAAAGTTCTTAGTTGGATATCAAGGGATTTGATTTTGAATCCCAGTCTAGACAAATAATTTTACACTTTGAAGTTGTTGCATTGCATACAAAGTTTATTGTCAACCACGTTTTCAGCACAATAGCAAATAACTGTTACATAATTTTACAATATGCCCCACTGTGAAATCATTGCATGACAAAAAATCAAAAATTTGAGCAAATAGTGACATATGTAACTAGAGATAATGTATTAAGTACTGTTCAAAGGGGACACAAAATTATGTTACAATTGAACCTCATAATACAAGCACGATTGCCGTTCCACAATCTTTCTTGTGAAGCGAAACAAGTTTAGTGAAACAACTTTTGGAATTAATAATGCATTCCATGCCAAAATAAAATTATGTACAAGGTTTATTCAAAGGAAATTATACATGAATTATTTAGGATCATGGATCATGTTCACCTTTTTTTCTATGAAATGAAGCAACTGGGATTGTGAACTCCATTTGTTAAAGTATAAAAGAATCTAAATAAATCAATATTATGTATGATATGTTCCTAATTCCTTTTTACGAGAAAGCTGTCTAGAGGCATTTGTTTTTGCCGATGCTTCAAATTTTGGTAAAAATGCGACGCAGAATGATCGTTAAATAAATTTATGGTGTGCATCGCCATTGTGTTATTAGGGGTATGCTTCGTACGCATGGTATGATACAAAAGTTTTTTGTGTCCTCCACATCATATTTAGCCTGCAGTTTTGGGCATAAAACTTCTTGAAGGCTCGTGGAGTTACTGAATGGTATACAAGCTGGGGTTTGATTTTCAAATCGCCACTCACATTTGTGCAAAATAGCAGTGTAAGGCAGTCTTTCATTGCCTTGTGGTCAGGCAATGCATTCTCTTCTACTGTTATTTGCATAAATATGGTTTTGCTTCTGCATCTTCTTCTCAAAGAAAACCATCTTGTTACAATTAAAAACATGTTGTGGCAGGTAACCCTCAGAATCTACAAGTTTTTTGAAGTCACTGATGAAGTTCTCTGCTGCCTTTGCCATGGGTGATAGCTCAACTCGTTAACTTCTTGAACTATGCATGGCTCTCCTTAATTGCTTGTTTAGCTTTCGATGATCCTGACATTTTATTATTGAGGCCAACAAAAGTCACTTCCCTCTCTCACAAATATATTCTCATTGATGGTGTTGCATTGCAATTGCTTTTCGTTTATGCGTATGAGAAGCAACCTTTCAACATTGTTGAGAATACATAACTGTTGCGTAGATACTCTTGTATCTCTATTTGAAGCATCTAGCTCTTTAGTCTTGTCCATGTTCTTGAAGGAAAGGCCAATCGTTAATGTTGACCGATTGTTGATGTGCATACTAGATCAGCTACGCTCACACCTTGTTCCCAATTTTCAATGATTTTATGTTTCATTACTGCTGTAATTTTTTTTCTCTTATGGCTTTTTCCTACGGATTTTTCTTCCTGGTCAATTTTAAAACCATGAACAAAATATTATTAAACTTTGCACATAAAATCTCTAATAATGTTTGACTGCAATTTTGTAAAAATGTGTGATCACTAGCAATGCTAAGATAAGGGTGGAACGAGTGGTAGAGATAAACTGCAGTAGCTGACATGCAATGAATCTGAGAGTTCCCCTCTCCTTGTCACTCATTATGCAAAAAGTTGCTCATAAAGTGAGTCATTTTTAGAACTAATATTTTTGATTGTTATGCGAATTACTCGCTGTGCAAGGTGCTCAATAAGCAAGGTTTCTCCGTATGTAATAAACCACATTGAATTGCTACACTCACATTCAACTTATTACTGAACATAATAGTGTAACTAAAATGGTGGGTTACAATTAGTGTAGGTTGCTTCATGGTTCAGTGACTAATCAGTCATTTGTGCCTCTAGTGACATTTATCATTGCAAACATCAGTGATTCTGAGTGACCAACATAACATATCATATTTTTTAAAATGAGATTGCTGCTTAATTTAGTTTTTTGATTGACAGATTGATCACCTCTACATTCCCATTCGTTTAAGCATAACAAGGCACAACCTGATACCTTACACTATGAAAAAACTTAATCCCACTTACCTTTTGCCTCCCTCATTTCTATGCCTTTCCTTTCTCACAACTATGAATGGCATGCAATATAATAACAATAGCAATTGCAATGGAATTTCATTGAAAATGCACAGAAAAAGACCCTGCATAGTACGTATGATATGATAGCCCTATTACACTTCTAATTGTGAGTCCTGACATCCACATGGCCAAACCAGAGTCTAATGACGAGGAGCCTTCAGGCACCAGTAATGAATTATGCATACACCATTAGTTAAACCTTATATTAATGAATTATTAGTGGAATAATGAGCAAATTACTTGTGTTCAAGTATGAAGGACATGGAATGGACCCTAATTATAGTTTAAAACACAATTATCATTTGTGTACTGGCTGCACAAAACTGCACCAGTAAAACACACATGTATAGCGGAATCACTGGGATACAGCAAGCTATCCATCACAAAACCAAGTCGCAACAAATGCCAAGGACTTAAAATATGAATATTAGAAAAGCAACCCCTTCCATCCGGAATGTTGAGCCTTAGGGCTTGGGTTGGGATGGTTATAAGAGTCAGGGAAGTAGCTCCTACTCCAAAAGCCATTTCCCAGTTTGTGGTTTGTGGTCACCTCCAGATCTCACGACCTAAAACCATACAGTGCCCCATTTGTATTTTAGAAGCCTGCTACCTACCATTTAGTTAATATCATTGTAATCTTCTCATGTCCATGTCCCTTCTTTTGGCCATGCTTTTTATATTTATTATTTTTATATTTACTTATTATATTAATGAAATTATTCAACTAACTGTATCTTTAATTTTGTTATCTGTCAATGAGTCTTTGAAGGACTTAGATTCTAAGTAGGAGGTCAAAAGTAACTTATAATTAATTCAAAGAACATCGATTCATGTAAACTTTTTGGCAGAGAAAGAATTCAGAGATCATGGTGCCCACCATGAAGATCCAAGATATAGAGATGAATATATAATTCTCCTTTTGGGTTTAACTAAACATTCATATTATAGATGGTGAAGCAATTCACTGGCATGCCAATCTGAATTGTGCCTTAGCTTTTTAGCAGGATTAAAGTAGTTATTTTCTGTCTTCACTTAAAAATATGAGGGTTGTCAAGGAAGTAACTTAGGTTTCAGCCTAGCGTGATGGTGGATAGGGCTAGAGCTACCATCTTGTTGTCTAGACGTTGCAACACTTCGTACGCATCCTGCTGTGGTAGTGTGCAGACCATGGTTAGTCTACTTTGCTCGCTGCGAACTGTTAAAATGTGTGCTGCAGTAGAAAATATCTAATTGACATTCCAATGGCACAGCTATCAGAATCATTTTCCTTTTGGTTCTGATGATGATGGCCGTGCCATTGAAACATCAACTAGATATGGGAGTGTCCTTCCTCTGTGTTTATGTGTATAAATAAAATTATATGTATGTGTGTGTATATATGTAATTACTGGGTGCGTTCCAAAAGTAATACAATTATTTTTTTTTTTAAGTAATTCATTGAACAGGTTTGCACAAACACTCATTCAAATTATTGTCCTTGGGCCTCTACAGATTTTTTCCCGCAAAACTGGCATGGCCGTTATGTGCCCTGCTAGGTGTCTTCGGTGACCTTTCGCAAGGTCTTCATCACGGCTGATTGGATCTCTTCTGTGGATGAAAAACGGGTTCCTTTCAGGGCTGCCTTAATCCGTGGGAACATAAAGAAGTCTGCTGGGGTGTCGTCAGGACTACAGGGGGGTTGGGGCAGGGTTGGCACCTGGTGTTTGGCCAGGAACTCGCAGACTCGGAGCGCATTGTGGCAAGGCCCGTTGTCGAGATGGGAGCTGCCAGTTAGCGGATATGTCTTTCCTCATCCTGATGACCCTTTTACAGAGTCTTTCCAGCACATCCACATAGTAGGCAGCGTTAACTATCCTTGAGGAACAAATTCCCTATGGATTCCCTTTACTGTCAAAAAAGACAATGAGCATTGTTTTCACTTTTGATTTGGTCATTCTTGCCTTTTTGGGCTTGGGGGACTAGTTGATGTGTCATCCAGAGCTTCGGCGTTATGTTTATGGGTCGTATTAAAAAAACCCAGTTTTCATCACCAGTGATGAAGTTGTCCAAATAATCAGGTTCATTTTCAATACGTTACGAAAGTTCACTTGAAATTTCTGGTCAGGTGGTCTTTTGGTTGTCTGACAACAACTTGGGAATGAGCTTGGCGCCCACATACCTCATCGCTAAATCTTCAGTAACAATGCAAAACACAACAGTAGACAAGTTAAGTTCATTCCCAACCATCTTGATACTCAATAGGCGGTCATAGTCCAACAATTGTTGAACACAAGCCACATTGTTGTCGATTTTGCTGGTTGATGGCCGCCCAGAGTGTTGTTCATTATGAACCTCTTCCCGGCCCTCCTTAAAAGCCTTCAGCCACCTCAAAACTTGTGAGTAGGACAGAGCAGGGTCCCCAAAAGCCTCGAATCATTTTATGTGTCTCCTCAAGATATTTTTTCAGTTAAGCACAGAACTTAATGGCATAACATTGCTCGATCATCAATTCCATTTTTTTCATGACACAGTTGGTGGACAGAGGTTTACAATAAATGACGTCCTGCCGCTTCCACAGCTTGGAGAGCACTGAGACCATTTCGCGACAAAGCTTAATGTCTTCCCCCATCTATTCCTATCTATATATGTTTTGATTCCACTCCGACCAATAGGAGTGGCGTGGGAAATTCAATTGCATTACTTTAGGAATGTACCCTGTATATGTATGTATAGACAGGGCTCTACTGTGTCATGTACATTTAGATGTTTTCCAATGTGTAAATGTTCAGTTGCTAAAGCATACATGTTAGGGGAATTTTCAGAATGGTGTTTCAAGTTTTTTCCTGTCAGTGATTTTTATTATTTTCTCACAGATATGATCCTCGTATTGATGCATGGATGAGTGTTGCTCCATTAAGTGTAGGCCGAGATGCAATGGGAGCCTGTATGCTAGGAGATTTGGTTCTTGCTGTTGGCGGATATGATGGCTCTTCATACTTGCCATTAGTTGAAGCTTATGATCCTCATAACAACTCATGGCAACAGGTAACTTGACAATTGTGGTCTTTGATATGTATTTTTACATGCATCATGTGGCAGAATGAATACATGGTGTGTGGAATGGGAGTTACGAAGCCGAGCAGTCTAAACTATGATAGTCAAGCTATAACTTTGTAATTACTGCGCTGTTTGCTTTTTTTTCAGATGGCACCATTGAGCACTGGAAGGGCTGGGGCATGTGTGGTAGTGTTGGAAAATTAAACTGCATTTATATGCATAAAAATGATTAAACATCATTAACAGTATGGCATATCTGACCACCAAAATAAGTATATGTAGCATTTCTGGTAAAATGTCATTACTTTCCGATTATGAAACTATTGAAAAGGAAGTAATTTTTTTCATGCATTTAATTGGTGATTAATCTGTAATCTTAGTTAGATTCTAAATGCATTCCTTTGCCTCTTTTTTTCAAATGCTGTGATAATACTTTAGCACATTCCATTTAATATAAACTGCCAGCTTTTATGAGTAATATTCTTTTATTTTCCTTTTTAATCACTTTTAATACCACCCGTTTTATGTGGGTGGAAATAACTTCATGTATTAAATCAAAGGCTCTTAAGTTTTAACTAATGGAGTTAAGCAAGTATATGAGAATAACAAAATGCTTGAATTTACAATGAGACGTGATAAACCAAACTAGAGTGGTGTAAAGATGTGATCAAGAAAAAGTATTACCTGATGTTAAGTAAGAAATCATGCTCATAAATATATTGAAGTCCTTTAATTATTTATTCTACCATGGTCCTAGATATTTTATCTTTTAGATTTTCTGTCTTAGATTACCTTTAGGATTACTTTGAAAAAAAAAGAGTATTTTTAAAATCTTGATATACCCATTTTTAAATTTTGAAATAAACTGTATTTTTGGAGCAATAAAAATGATCACCAATAGCAAAAGAAAATGTTTGCTGATCTATTTGCAGTTGATTGGTAAAAAAAATGTATTAGAACTATTCTTGTTGTTGTGTTATTAAATTATAATGTATTTATGAAAGAAAATGAAATTTAATGTGAATTGTGGACAACTTGCAATAAATTGGGTTTGTCTAGAAAATGCACCTATAATTAAAATCCCAGACTTATTTCTTGATTGTAATTGGTTATGACCATTTACTGTATGTGTTTGCATTACCCTTTTGTTGGAGGTCATTACACTCATTAATTTATCATCTTTATCAGCAGCAAAGCTATCATAGGATGTCTTTCCGCGTACATGAATACCTGATTTACATTTTTATTATCAGTAATATAATGATGATTAAATGATGACTGTGTAAACTCCTTCATTTCTTTGATTCCACAGAATTAGAATATTATTTTCCTGCAGTACTGATGAAGCCACCTGTTCCTCACATAGTTTTTCATTCATTCGTAAATCATTCCTCCTGATATCAAATTGTCATTAAATAAAAAAAAGTTGTTTCTCTGGAGGAGACCAACTGGAAAAATTGTCCCCTCCCTTTGCGATTGAGGTGGGTGTGAGCCTTTCAAAACTGGCTTTAAATCAACCGGCCACCCTACTTGTTGCTTCGATTGTCTCTTTGCCTTTCCAGCTTTGCCAACGGGACTGGTTCCTCTATCCTGATGTGTGAATTTCACATGCTGTTGAGCTTAGTACTAGGCGAGCTATATCTTCTGGTTGATAAAATTGGTTTAAAGGATAGTAGTATATAGTTGATGAACTCCAAAGGCAGAGGCACTAGCGAGGCATGAAAGTTATGTCTGTTCATCATATGAAGTCATATACCAGTGTACATTTTTTAAAGTGACCCAGTGCTCAATTTAATAATTTATCAAGTGACTTATGCCAGAAAGATGCGCTGTGATAGAATCAGATGGAAAATGAGAGGAGGGGAGTGTGACTGGTGATGATAACCTTAGAAAGGAATATGGGAAAAAGAATATGGTGGAGTGTATGACTGGAAATGAAGAGATTAGTCCTTGTAGATTGGAAATAAAATTTTGTTGTAGTAGTTTCCAGTTTATAAATTTTCTCACCTAAAACCTCTTCTGCTCCATGTAAAATGATGTGGTTTAAGAGGGATTGTAGTCATCCTTAGAAATCTAACCAGGGCAAGACTCCTTTCTCCTAGAGCAGTCTGGGAGCTAGCCATTGGTTTGCACTAACTTCATCCACTTGATTTTCTTCTCTGTGCACTATTTCAGAAGAGATTCCATTATGTTTTTTGCCACCTGCCTAACCAGCCAAGAGAGCACTTGATTTCCTCAATGTCATAGCTACACATTATTGAGAGTTCTCATTTTAGAATAACAGGCTATCTGCTAATCAGATGTGATTAAACCACTCAATAATTCATCTTGTAGAGATTAAATGCTAAAATCCCCTGACTGAAAGAGACACTACGAATCTGTGCCTTCTCACTGTGGGTGTTCGCTGAGTCAACAGTTAACTTAATGAAAAGAGTGACTGCCCTTGAAGTTTCCAATTACCCTTCCTCAAAGCTTATTGCTTTTATTGGAATGACGGCAGAGCACTATGGTTAATATCTACTCGTTACAGCTACATCAATTGCATGGTTCTACTTTTATGCTTAAGGAACAGTGTGGTAAGAGATTATAGAATAAACCAGTTTCGTCCTTTTATATAATAATGAGTATAATTTTCCAGAAGGTTGGCAGCTAGCCAACGGTTTGTACTAACTTCATCCACTCAATTTTCTTCATTGCAATATTTTAGAAGAGATTCTATTATGTTTTTTGCCATTGGCTTAGCCAGCCAAGGGAACACTTGAATTCCTCAATGCTATTATTACATATGCTTGACAGTTAATATTTTAGATTAACAGGCTTTATGCTAATAGGATGCGATTAAACCATTTCTAGAATTTATCGTCAATGTAGACACAATACCTTGTGTTGGGTCGGAACACCTTCATGTAGCCTCTTTATCTACTTTGTCACAATCCTGGTGCATCATTGATAAATTGATTCTTCATTCTATTATGGTGATCTAATCGTCAGGGGGGATTAAATGAGGTCCGATTAACATTTTCTCGGGTTATCTGATGTATAAGAGGCAACATCACCTACGACTCCCCTTGGAACGCGTATAATCAGGAATTCAATCATTTCCTTAATTCAATGCATGCATTTCAAATTTTACATTGTAGAATGCATTAGCTGAAAAAACATTAGATGAAATATATTCCCTGATCGTTTATATGATATACGTAACATATAAAGGCCAACGCACATGTTTATCTTTACTGTGAACATCACCCAAATTATTTACTAATTTAGGGGCTTCGTTTTGTTGATAAAATTTTATAAATAATTGAAAAAAGTTTAACACATGGAACACTGTTTACAACATTCGAAATTGTGACGGAATGTGTGCCATGGCGCAGTAACATGATGCCAGCGACATCTATTAAACAATGATTTAATTACGTCGAAGTTTCACTGTAAAGCAACTTCCTCTTTGAGCGGGTTTCCTAAAGAAAACAGAGTTGAAGGTGTTAACATGGGAGTGGGTTACCCTTAGCATACAGTGTTTACCGCCGGGAAGGAGTCGCAGGCTAGCTCGGTATGGATCACGTTTAGTTAGCTAAGAATTCAACACTCTACAAGTCCGCCACAGATTTACCTGCCTATTAGGTGGTCACGTAGTGCTTTTGAAATGAATAAGGTTACTTATAGGTGTATATACTGGCAAATTTGTTAATTAAAACAATGCCCAACCACCCAAGTTGCTATTTAAGGTCATTTTACATAAACTCTCCAATTGGGAGTATGGTTATTAAGTCGTGTACGCGGGGTCTTCATGCAATATCTCAAAGTGACACGATAGACGATTCAAATTTCGCCGAAGTTAAGGGGTAAGTTCATAAAAGACTTCCTTTTTATCACTATCACTTATCTAGAATAAATATTTAAGGGAAAGTGTCGAACAATATTCATTAAACGTTTAATACCCCGGGATATTAGTTAATCACGTACGTATACTGTTGATTCGCCAATATTTTCCTTGTAATTTATACGTAACCGTGTAGATTTTATCTGACAGGAAATGTCCGACTGTAAAACATGATATGGACCCCAAGAAATTGGAAGTAAGCCATCCTATTATAAGTGATTGTGTTCATTGGCTTTCATTATATTTCATTGATCCCAGCTTGGTTTCAACACTGCAAATGCCCAAGTTGTGCCCTGTTCTAACAACAGGTAATAGTTATTCGATTTATATTTATGTAAACATGATCAAACCATTGTATATTAGTTAATATTTCCCAAATTTTTAAACAGATAAATTTCAAAGCAGAGTTTGGGTAATGCTGGCGCAACAAGTTGGGCCTGGTAAAACCATCTCATATAAAGAATTGGCGGAAGTGGCAAACAACCCTGGTGAGTAATTTGGGATTGAAATAACTGACTTAATCTAAAAAAATCAAATTTACGCATATTCCGTCAATATAGGGGCTGCGCGAGCTGTTGGGTCAGCAATGTCAGCCAATCCTTTTCAAATTGTTGTTCCATGCCATCGGGTTTTACCCAGTAGTGGCAAACTGGGAAAATATGCCTTTGGAAAAAAGAATAAAGTCAAGGCTTGGTTGCTTCACCATGAGGGAGTTTCAGTATTAAATTGAAAAGTCATGATATCACTCCACCTGTTTTTGAAACTTCAGATGTTAAAATTCTTTTATAAATATGTTAAGTCAGGTGCCCGTTTAGTGGTAAACATGCCTATTTGAATGTAATATTTCCTGTCATGCCAAAGAGTTTTGATTTTTTTTCAATCCTCTGTCAGTTACATTGATTAATAAAATATTTGTCAAATAGAGTGTTTTCCAAACTTTTTAATGATTTACCACCTTCCATGTTACAATAATTTCAATGACTGCCTATGTCTAAATTTAAAAGTAATGTGAGGTGGGGAAAATGCTGAAGGGCCATTTCATGTATATCCAACTAATTTGGCAAAATGAAGAGCTCTTACATTTCAAATTTTCTTCAAATGTTTCTGCTTAGGTAAGAGCCGTGGAAATATAATAAAAATATACACATATTTGTGTATATATACACATGCATGCTCACCTAATCAAAACAACTTTTTATTAGTATTCTACCAGTTATAGTTGGTTTTAGATGAACAAGGACAATATGAGAGAACAGTGATGTATTTTCTCGCCTCTCCTGAAAAAGCACAACTTGACCTCTGACACTGCAATAAGCCCATCTTCAATTCTGCATACTTCCTTCCATCCAACATGCCTATCCTAATTCTACCCATTCCATGGTTGACAGACATTTTTCTTTTCTGTCACTTTCCAGTTTTAATCGAAATGTTGTACATCTATCTCTCTTTCGTGTCTCCTTTGGATTTCTCCTAATAAGCCCTCTCCTCTATGATCATGCCTAGCTTTTCCTTCTTTGCTTTTCTTATCTGTTAATACCATCTTTTCCATCCTTCTCCATACCCATTCTTAAAAGCCTCTAATTTATGGCTATCATCTTGCTTTAATGACCAAGTTTCCGCACCATACAAAACCATGCTCCATATCGAAGTTTAAATTAGCTTTTGCTGATGAAGGGACTAGCTCTGAAATATCGGTGAGTGACACAAAATATGTTTACTCTTCTTCCAATGCACAGTGGAGGTTAAGGTGTGATGTGGAGTCATTCGAAAATGACAGAAATTGAGAAAAACATTTGCAAATTTCACTTCATAGATTCTTTTATACTGACTGCTTTCGGTGTACTGCACCATTTTCAAGCAAAGCTTTTGTTTTACGTTGGCATGTACATGTATCTGGCAAAAAAGGGGGGGGCAGAGGGACCAATCAGGGTGAGTGGGATAGGAGTGTTGGAAAATCCCGATGGTGGGGGATGGGATGGTTGGATAACAGGGAAATACTGTGAAGGAATGTGGGAGGGGGGAAGGGAAAGGAGGAATAGACGAATGTGGCTGGTCCAAGGGGTTTTAAAAAATATCGTCTGGATAATACGACTTTGTTGAGCCACTGGGTGAATTTATGGTCGCCCTCCACCTTTGCTAGGACGTCTGCTGCCGACTGGCCATTATCCTCTCTGCTTGCTGAAGAAAGGTATCTTGTAGTGTCTGCTTTGGCTTCAGGTGTGTGGAGAAAGGAGGGGAATTGCCCAGGGGAGGGAGGAAGAGATGGTGGGGCAGCAGTTTCCACAGTCAGGGTAAAAGGCACCGGCCTTTTATTAGGATATCGAGGTGATAACGTTGAGAGGAGGTAGGGAGGGGGGGTGTTGGGTGGTGGAAAGGTGGCCAGTGTAGAAGGGTCAAGGGGTGCATGCCTCTGTGTATTGGCGATCCAAGGAGAAAGTCGATGCCACATTTTGTAACTCTGCTTGCCATTATGACGAGTGAGGGAGCTGGAGTCTCACTACTGGTAAATGTGTTTACTTTAGGAGTTGGAGTTTCATTAGTAATCGGAAGTCTTGTATATATTGTACATATACCTGACCATAGGATCCAGGTTCGATTGCTGGGCATGCCCCTCTGGGCACCTGCAGCTCCACCCAAGCTATGTGATTTTTTTGGGTACCAGATGTTCCTGGGAAACCATAACTGGCACAGGGAAAGGAACTGGTCCCCCTACCTTGATGTTTGAATTTCACATGCTGGCTGGCTTTGTACTGGGTGAACTCTACCATCACCTACCTAACCGATCTTCAGGTTGAATACTGTGTTTATGGTTTATATGTATATATATATATATATATATATATATATATATATATATATATATATATGAACATTATCCCATTCATATGGTCCAAAAATGATATTAGCCAATGGTGATTAGCTGTTCAATTAGCAGAAAAAATGGTATGTGGTAACTTTTAAATGAATAGGATAAGCATATTTATCAGGTAAAAATAATTAACATGACAATGAATGGCAAATTAACATGTATAAAATTGTGGATAAATGGGTGCGGTGGAGAAGAGGGTTAAATGCATGGACTTCTTAGACGAGAAAATATAGACCAACAACTATTTTCATACGAAATAATCTATTAAGGTAAGGTTCTATGGTCCTGCTATGATCTGGTAAAATCAACTGTCAATGATAGGTTTATCAAATGAATTTCCCTTAAAATAATTTCTCTGGAGAAAATAGTGTTGTTGAAGCTTCTCTTCTGACACTCAGCTGATGCCCGTGAATCAATGAAGAAAACAATGCAAAGACTGTTTGTGAAAGATTATTGCACACATTTTTTTCTTATGATTTATTTATCTTTCTATCGCAAAACTTCATGTCAACATGTGAAGACATGGAGAAAAATAACAGTAAATTTTTCAACCAGGCTGAAAGCATAGCGTACGTCATGGATTTTATGTTTTATCTAAGGGAGAGACGGGGTTTCGTGTGTCTTTTGATAGATGTTGAATAAAAAGGTTTGGTGAGTATAAAGTGAGGAAATGTCTACTGCAGCAATCTAATTTGAGGAATAGAATGGGTCGCAATGGTGTCAATTATTGATCATTACTATAGTTTATTAATTTTTCATGGTATATTTTTTATGAAAAAATCAACAATTTTACAAAAGATACATTAATAAATTTTAATCAAATAAAACAGAGTAAAATGAACTCAAATAGGGACCCAAAAGAATGCATACATATTAGGTAAAATACAGAAAAAAAGACAACATTGAGTACACAGGTCACACACATCTCTAGGACTTGAAGGACTGAAGGTAGATCTCTTGTAATAATGAGGAAAATAGTAAAATGTAAAAGGAATAATGTGAATATAATAATATACAGATTGCAGTAAACAGTGAAATTAAAAAGAATGAGGGTATATGGAGAGTATTTGGAAATTTAGTCTTAAGATAAACACTGAGAAAACTCGCTCCCTAGCCTCGAGGATATTCATAATAAAAACAAACATTTCTATTCAAAACTATATATAGAGCCAAACAATCAATTCATATCAAAAGCAAGCTGTTAAAATGTAAAGAAATCAAGAATGGCATGAAATAGTTTACGTAAAACTATTCATTGATTTTGGCATTGTACAAGGTAGAAAGCTGGGTCATCCTAGAAAAAAATGAAGACAAAATTGGAATTTTTCAATGTGCTGGTGCCTATTGAAAATATCCTGGGCAAACAAGCATTGAAGAAGTTTTGAACAGAGTGAAACAAAAGTACCCATTGATAGAAGCAACAGAAAACAGACTAAAAAGGTCAAAGAGGCCCATGATTAGCCATTTAATTTGAAATATTTTATGCGAGGGTTGCTATGTATATAATGAGTCTTGACAACACTGAGTCTTTTAGGCGCCATCTGACGTTTTCATCTGAAAGCTTGATTCTTTTAACGCTAACTTTCTCCAGATTATTATATAGTATAATCATAACTTGTGTTGTTTACAGTGACTCGAAAATTGTGTCTCCGCGAAAAAATGGAGTTAACTCGTGAGCACTTTCGTGCGATGATTATTTACGACTTTGGACGTGGATTATCAAGACAGGAGTGCATCGGTCAACATACTTTTGGCGATGAAGTCCCATCCTTTGCCACTTTGAAACGCTGGTATAACGAATGCCATCGTGGCCGCCGTTCGCTCTGCGACGAAGGTCGTCCAAAATCAATTGTGTCAGAAAACGTTCATGCTGTGCAAGAACTAGTGAAGGAAGATCGTGGTGTGACTTACGGTGAGGTTGAGGCATCCTTGGAGATTAGTATGACGAGCATCAATAAGATATTGCACGAACATTTAGCTGTGAAAAAAGTTGTTCGCATTGGATCCCGCATAATTTGACAATATCTTAAAAAGAGAAGCTGGTGTCAATTGGTGCAAATAAATGCTCAGGAAATTCAATTGTGGTACATCAAAACCACACACCGTACCGTTAGAGCAACGTAGAACCGTGGATTTTGAATGGTACACGTGGATGGAATGGTGGAGTATTTTTTTGCCAGAAGTGCTTGGTTAATACGGAAAACGAAGCTGCAACGAAGGATCATTCTTCATCATGACAATGCAAGCTCTCTCAGATCGGCTGAAACAACTACCTATTTGACCGGCCAAAACGTCGACTTCATGAGTCATCCTCCGTACAGCCCTTATTTAGCACCAAATGGCTTCCTTGTATTCCAGTTTATCATGAAAAATTGCGTGGCCAACGTTGAGATAAGTATTATGTTTGCTTTCAGTGAAGAATAAATCCAATTGTGTGGTCGATTCGGAGGCTGGTTTGATGCATTCCAGCGCATCCCAAATGAGTTTCTGCGTTCATCCATAACTGTGAACGAAATATGGGTACACTACTACACTATAAAGACGAAATAACAATCGGCATATTGGGTGTCTAAAGGTGATCCGGCTCCGAAGAAGGAGAAGACAATGAAATCGACCGACAAGGTGATGGCTACGGTTTTTTGGGATGCATGAGGAATCATCTCCATCGATTGCTTGCAAAAAGGAGAAATGACAAATGCACCGATTATTACACCGATTGAGTGAATAAATCAGGAATTTTTATCAATCGATGCTATATGGAACTTTAATGTGAGATGGGAAGTCTGGATAGTGTTCCATCCTATCTGCAATTAGTGAAGACGCCACGGATGTAGTGAATGTTAAATTAAAGAAAAGCAAGAAACAGTTATTATTTTCCTGCTGGTTTGATTTCACTGTGTATTCATTTAAGTAGATACATTTTTAATTCATGATTCCTGAATGCCTTTTCCTCCAGATCGGGTATCTATGAATGAGGCACTCGAGGATTAAAAGGAACACGGCAGCGATGGCCCCAGCCTGCAGCAGGGAGAAGGAAGAGCGCAGCTCCTCCAGACCGATGCTCACGAACTGTCGCGACGCCGTGTGGTGGGAATTCATGCAGGGCAACAATTTCTGCGGAACCCACTGCTTCCAGGTTCTGTCGAGGACGCCCACTTCCCGTAGGTGGCGCAATCTTAAAAGAATGAAAGTGAGACTGATGATTTATTCGTCATTCTTCCAGTTCCATACTGTAGGTGAATTGACTGCAAAAGTTGTGACGAAAGATATTTTCAACTCATTACATTAAATTTAGATATTATAATCCATGTTTATAAGGGTTACCCTATCATGAGGCCTTCCAGTGAGTTTCGCAATGGTAAAAAAATTGTGCGGTTTGGTATATTACCCGAAAACCACTCAATGCGCATTTCAAAGGCTCAAGTATCGAAGACGATCAGAATAAGAGAAAAAATTCTCGACCAGATTTCGAATTATACGACACGATAAAACAAGGCGCATGACGTACTGTTAAGAGGGAGAAGAAACATTTTCTGGCTAATATATGGTGTCGGGGAGATATATCGGAGCGGAGACCACGGTTAGGCTGGGTTGATAAAGCAGGGGAGGACGCCGTCGCTATTAATTGGATACTCGGTGGGATATGACGAAATTAAATGATGCTATGAAAATGCTGATTATCGATAATTAACTCTTTATGAGATTTTACGCAGAAATAACGGAATTTTTGACCAGTTAGCGTTTGATCTTTATTGCTTTTAGGAATATTTGCAGACTTTTCCAGCGGGACAGCTGGAATCGAACCAGGGTATTTCGCGTGGAAATATTAGCCTATTCACCGTTTGATATGGCAATATAACAGTTTCACCCGATTACATTTTTAAATTTAAAAACCTTTTTTTCTCTTGATATAGCAATACCAAATAAAAATTCAAAGTATTGCGCCGGAAAAACCGGACTTATGTTTTGGCCAGTTTGACCCTACAACCTTCAATTTTGGATGACTAATTTTCTTATCTAAGGGCATTACACTAGTAGTTGTACTTGTTCTGAACGGCTGACGTTTAATCGACGTATAGTACATAAAGATTTACATCGATAGTTCTTGCGCTATTACAAATGAGAAAATACATCGATAAATAGTTATAGACATACAATTTAAATATAACGATGAATCAAATGTATCGATGCATACATCGTTGTCTTCCCTTTAGGATACCCAAGTAGTCTTGATAGATGAAAATAAAATTTTCCTCCCGCATATGGATAGGCATTATTAAAATTTCAAATGGGTAACTTACTTCTGAGATAGAATCTCTTTGTATGGTGAGTCTCGAACTATTGGTAATCCGAGCGTAGGCATGCGAAGAAGCTGGACGTTTCCCAAACCACACTTCTCCTCCTCTGTAAATGTTTCGCTGATTATTTTGTACCCAATGGCATGTTCCACCTGTAATCCAAATAAATAATATTTGAAAGTCTATCTTTCGTCGTGTTTTATTTTCTATTTAACCAGCATGAAATATATACGGAAACGGAATCATTAACCTCGATTGAAAATCAATTATGAATTATTTAAACGTTTTCGATTTTATTTCTGACAATTTATTTATCTGCTGTTGATTTTTTATTTCATTATAATCCTATTTTACAGTATTAATATTCCACCAAAATTTTTGAAGGATAAAATTTTTTCAAGGAAACAGCTAAATGACTCCTAATTGAATAAATCCACTCGTACGTAGATAATGGTAATTTACTGAGTAAAATCAAGCTAAACTTGGTTAAACCAACAATTGGTTTACAAGTCGAAAATTAATCATCCAGATTATAGAAATGAAATTTATTCCGATTCATCAGCAATACAATCATTATATATGTACCTTGAGGATTTAAAAACGTTCCTTCATGAATTGCTCTTTTTCCAAACGAGTCTCTCTACAGGACAAAAAGCACGGAAGAAAATTTAATAGAATAATTGACCAATCAACTACTTCGCATACTTTATTCAATGATGCTATAAATTGAGATTAAAGGTGCTCCGACAACTGCGGGAATATTGGTCCATTCTCTAAGAGAAACACTTTAAAAGACAGTGACCTTCACACCTTAATTTAGTTTACCCATCTATTTGTTCTCCACCGATTTTCAAACTATTAATACATTGTAAATATGTTAATCATAAATTACCTGGAAAGCAAATAGTCCTTTCTTAACCTTCCCCATGCCGTCAATTGCATTGTAGTACGCTCTCTCATGGTTCGGCTCAATTTTTTTGTGATACAGCTCCCTAGTCAATGGATCGGTTGTTTCCTGAATGAAGAAAAAAATATCTCACAGTTAATTGTTGTGCTACCGCTGTTTATTGAGCCCTTTCCTATGCACTACGCTAATCAATTACCCTAAAATACACATGATTGTAAATGGCATCTTCGATGCCTACTTCCAAGGGCGCTTTCAGCAAGTCTGCCAAGGACTGGACCAAATGGGAGGGCGTTTGTAAAAGAGCCACCACGTTAGCTGCATACGAAGTGAAAAGGAACAAGCTTGCCAGCCAGAGAGCCAAGAACGTTGTCCTTGCCGAGAGTGATGAAGGAGGTGAGTCAAACCCTAGAGAAAACAGTCATTCATGTCATTAAATAAATGAACCAGGAACATTAATAAGCATTCACACAGATACCATCAATATTCGAATTATAAGTGTATCTAAGATTCAAAATAAAAAAGCAGAAATTATTTGTGAAATTACGGTTTTTCGTATTATTTGAACGTGAATGGAACCTAATTGAGTTCAGGGACTACTGATGTCAGGAAAAGCTAAAAATGATCAATTTTTTCCATGCCAGTAATAGAAAAGCTTCCGCTATAACGTTAAGCTACATGGCATAATGGCACTTTAATGCATACCCGGGACTTAGGAAGTATCCGTCCAAAATATTTCACATGCGCGATTGAGTTAGCATTCACATAAATATTTAAAGTTCTGACGTAATAGATGACATACACTGCTCATAACTGTAATATTTACGATAAGACAAAGTGAACTCTGTAATTATTTTGGTATTGAATTCAACTTTTAACTAATTAATTTTGGAGTTTGTTTATGTTTTTAAAATTTTTATTATCTAATTTTAATGCCAAGAAAAAAACACTTTACCTTGCTGGCAAGCAGCGCCAACTACCATCATTACAACTTCACCAAAATGGATAGCATCTTTCCTGGATTTGGACTTTCTCCTCTTCCCTCTGCGCTTTTTTCGCTGATACTTCCCTTCGACTTTCATTTCTAGAGTGAGTGCCACCACTGTGATGGCTAACATCAACAAAGCACACAGCCAAACACCGGTACTAAACGGTAGCAGGAAAATATTAGTTATGCTTGCAAGAGATGGCTGCCTAAATAGTATTGATGCCCTGGTAAGGATAGAAAAAAATAACAAGGGGATTACTATTTCGTTGGAGGGGAGACATTTTCTACGAGCAGCTACGACCGCTTCACATGGAAAGTCAATTGATGGTACAGCTACAGCTTATTAGTAGAATGCTCTGTTATATTAGGAAAGTCAGTGCCTACGGAAAACTTTATTGTTATGCATCCGTGCATATGTTTTCGTTTTTAAAAATAAATGAATTTTATAATCGTCCCGAAAACAATTCTTTTATTTTTTTCAAGTCATTCAAAGAATGTATTAACTCTCAATCATTGAACGTATTGACTACGCGTCAACAACTATAATACTTCTATTATTTTGAGTCAGAGGCTGGGCCTTTTGTTAATTGATTAACATTTATAATTATTCTAGGAACTCGAAGCAACAAGAGATAAAATGAGATGGGCTGGTAATATCCGGGTCCATCAATGGGCGCGAATTTAGGATCTTATCGATGGAGGAACGAACAATATAGACTGCTTACGTAGGAAAAATTTTTAATTTATCCTAATTTTGTTTCTTTCAAAATTAATATCATTCTTTATGCTTTAATATTTCACCAGAGAAAGTAATACAATATCTAATAAACTTTAAAGGTTATCAGTAGGGCAGGATTTTTTCTTTTCTAAAAGTCAACGTTTAGTTGGCTTAACTCTTTTAGTGCCTCAATTAGGTTTTATAAAGCGTTAACAGGCTCTCAAAAGGACTTTGAATATGGTATAATGAAAAATACAACATTAATATCAAATATCAATTTATATTCAAGGAAAGTCGAATACCCTAATTGCCAGTCAAAAAAATGAACGGTCCTTTCAAAGAACAAACATATTTTATATACTTATCACTAAAATATCACATTGATTGTTTGCCATATGGAATATTTAAAATATTTAACACCTAAAAAATAAATAATGAAAGATATCCTTATTCACATAAAGATAGACTCGGCACAGTGGATAATGTTTGATAAACTTTCTACTCTAAATAGCCGCAGTGAATCGGTAACCTATTTCTCAAATTTTCTATAGTTGGCCTCACAACGTATTACCAGCAAGTTTTCGCCCGCAAAAATATATTAGATTTTTAAATTTAAATATTTTTTCATTTTGTTAGCCGCAATATAACGATCGATTTCAACCGGGGCGAAATTCGACTAGACCTCATTCGATTGTCTTGTCAATAGGTACATCCGCTGCTGTGCATATAATCTGAAGTCTTGAGTTCTTTCGCAGCACCTTCCCTAGTTTTCCCTCTACCCCCCTTTTCAAAAGACGCTTTCTTGATTGTTTCCATGTCAAATGAAATAAATATTTTCCCAGATAGGTACCCATACCCTACAATTAAGTAACGTCCCTAAAAGGCATGTGCAGTGGGGTACTTCAATGCATGCCAATGAATCTTGAATGAATGAAAGATCATCTTACAACACATTAACGAAAAAGCGACGCAGGTGGCATCATGGGCTAGAAAAATCCTTCTAGGCATGAAGATCATTCTCACGGTAACATTCATTTCCTTTCGCCAATCGGCTATGTCAGATAAAAACAGGCTCAGGTGGTCGGGTGAAGGATATCGGGAAGTTCTTCTCGGAAAACTATTTATAGTTGGTACGCTGAGGAAGACTTTCACGGTGAAGATCAATTAACTTATCTTGGTGTGAAAGAATTCGTCCAATTTACTCTGCTACTAGGCTCAAATCATGACTGAGGCATGCTATATGCTCCATTAGGGGGGTAGCATACCTTCGGAAGCGCCATGAAAGCAATCTTGTGCGACCCCTTGATCATTACCCAAAATCACTTACCGAAAGGGATGATTCCCTTTAAAACTTGTTTCTTTCAAACTGTAATGTCATAATATTTAAATCAAAATACGAATACTACAAACTAATTATTTTCAATAATTTTGCGGTTGACCCGGAAACCGTCCGAAGTTAGGACTATTATAAACACCTTTGAAGGTACTTAAAAATATTCACATTTTCAAGTCTATGGTACTCTAATGAAGATCCCACAACTCCCCATACCGTTAATTAATCATAAGAAAAATTCTTAATTGCGATGAACGAAAAAGTTTTTTAAATCTTATTTTGCCCCACTAATTTATGTCCGTCTGAAACATTTTTGGACATTAGGATAGATTAAAATGGTAGATAAAAAATGTAGTGTCTATTAATTTGCATGCTCATTTAGAACGGTCAAGCTCTCTTCCTTCGAAACGATTTTTCCGCAGCGGATCATGATCCTTTCCTTGGTTGACGCACCAAAAAGTAAAACGGGAGATCTGGGTTGAAATATCGTTTAAGTGATTTTTTCGCAGGCAATGTTCACAAATTTCTATTAATCTACACCCTCGCGTACAGCTTCATACACGAAAAAACTCTCGTCGTTACATTTTCTCCTGGGTTGTCAAGCTGCAAGTATTGCGGAAAAAAGATAATAAAAGCTTCACAAGAAAGTGTTCTATTGTTTTGGGTTGATAAATGAAATATTATTATTATATAGTATATATAGAATAAAGAACCGCAGAAGGTTCCAGAGGGGGAAAGAATGTATAGAGGACCTCGAAAGGTGTTATGAAATTTAACTAAGTTATTGGTTACATACTTAGAATCCAGACGATATAAATTAGAATGATAGTTGAGAGGATGAAGTATAGCAATATAAAAACAGAGTCAGGTAGCAGAAAGTAGCAAGAATGAAATAATGAACTGAGGCGGGAAACTAATAGAGCAAAAGAATCGCGGTGGAAGAAGCGGTGCGAGGATGCGTAAAGTTAACAAAGGAAAGCGCTATCAAGGAAAATACTAACAGGAAAAAAGGAGGAAAATCCTTGTAAATAATAAGTCAGGAAAAGTGTTAATTGAACCAGATAAGATTCTAGAGAGGGAGAAAGAATATATAGAGGACCTAAGTGGTAAAGATAATAGGCCATCAAGCTTAGGCATAGAAAGAGAATATGACGTAGATGAGGATAGCAGGTGTCCAGGCATACTTGATGGCGAGATATAAAGAGCATTAAGGGAATTGTAATCATACGAGGGCGCGTCGCATTAGGCCGTGGAGGTAGACAAAATTCCTGCAAAATTACTTGAAGGTTTAGAATTACGTGGGAGGAAGAAATTTTATGGCCTGATTCGTTTCACTCATGTCGGTGGAATTTGGCCGGGAGATTTCGTCAGATCAATGTTAGTTCCCATCCAAAGGATATGTGAGGTCTATAGAAAAATAAGTTTGATTTTGCAAGTAGCTAATGTGGTTCCCAGTATCATCGATTAGAGAGATAAAGAGCAGGGAAAATGGTTACTTGCGGAATGATTTCAGTTTTGGTTCAGGAAAGCAAGAGGTACGCGTAATGCCATGCCAATTATGATGCGACGAGGTGTCTGAAAGAGGTTCCCATCGACGCATTCTAGGAAGCATACTGAGACTGGCAGAAGCAGTGGCATCGATATCTCGATTCACAAGGGTGGTATTTTGAAGAATTTTAGTGAGTTGTACTTTGATCTCCAATAATATTTTCCCAGTTAATTCCACTTATTTAGGGGCAGACGATGTATGTGGAGGAAATTTAAGAGGCATAGAAAGAACTGGAGATAGAACTGACATTCGGTGGGGAATTGATGAAATCAGTTGGGTTTACGGATGATCAAGCTTTACTTTGTCAGTCAGCCTACAAGGATTGCAAGGAGGGCTACAAGGATTGCTAAGACCATTAGGAAGTTAGTGCGATGGGTATGGGATGAGAATAAATGCAAATAAAACAATTAATATACGGTTTTCGAAAAAGATGTAAGCTATGTTCAATATTAAAAAAGGAGTTCATAATAAAGCAGGGGGAACAATTACCCTATCTCGGAAGTATTTTAGACCAAGGTGGTCATAGTAGTAAGGACGTATGTAAGAAAAAAGTATACATTAGGCGAAGACATTTTCAAAAGGAGGAGAGAAGTTATGACAGGGACGTTGGAAAAGGATGTTTAGAAAAGGCTCCTTAAAACTTTGATATGGAGAGTGTGTTTTTACGTGGCCTTTGAAGCAAGACGATAAGCGTATATTGGAGGTTTTTGAAATGTAGGTATGGAAAAGGATGGAAAAGGTGAAATTGACAGAAAGGAAAACAAACGAGGAAAGGCGGAGAGGAGAGTAGTTTGTTCGGAGAAATATAAAGAAGGCAGGAAAGATAGATACAACATTTGGGTTGGCAATATAGTGATGAAGATTGATATGATAGGCTAGGCATAGACTGATGGGAGAAGGCTAGGGAAGCGAGGAAGAGGTAGGCAAAATAAAGACGTATTGTACATTATGAAGAGAGAGAGGGAGAAAGGAGGCGGAATTGAAGAAGGAATTATAATGGGGTCGGATGTCAGATTGCGTTTTGCTAGCGGAGGCAAGAAAATGTTTCGTTTTATAAGATGATCCATCCAAAACTTACCTTAATACCAATAATAATAATAATGATGTACGACTCCATATACTTGTCAAATTATTACTGCGTTGTTCATATGACTAATTGATTTATAATAATTTGACAATATTTACCTAAACTTGTAGGTTTCTCCAACATAGTCCATGACCAACAATCTGTCCTCTTTAAAAAGCATTCCCGTTGCTCCAAGATCAAGTTCTTGTCGTTGTAATGCCCCAACCAAACCATCAAAAGAGCCATTAGTTTGGTATCCCCAGTTATCAAACTGTTGCAAAATCAGCCTAGAATACGTGTAGAGAATAAAAATAGTATTGTTGCTTTTACTTCGTTTCTCATAAAAACGATATGCTAACAAAATTAAATTTATAAATAGTAACTACTCACTTAAAATTCAGATCCAGCGACATGTGCTCCACAATAATGTAATTAATTTTTGTCCACGTGTCAATGTGCTTCAATTTCAAGTCATGCATTTCAGTAAATAATTGTGGTTTTGTTATCTAAAACAAAATAATGTTTTAAGAAGTTAATTGTATCATGAATTCCTCTTTGACCACATACATTCTTTCCTCTCGGTCAGTTTCCTACGAATTGTCGTAGGCGAACTGAACATGTTTCAACTTGCAACGATTCTCACCTTAGTCAAATCCACGGAGCTTATATCACATACACAATGAAAATTAAGCTTACAAAATAGCATAACATTAATTTTCCACATTAAATTATGCGTATCAAAATGCTCATAAACAGCCATATTGAACGGCCTAGAAGAATTTGCCTGGGTAGAAGTGTTATTAATACAGATTTGTCTCTTGAAATATAAACTAGCACCAAATTTAATCATCGACTGACTGAATTTTCGGACTAAAATTGTTCATTTTGGAGACATTTTTTCTGGCAAGAGAAGAGTGGGAGTGTTTTCGAGCAGCATAAACCGCAAACTACCGTAATTCGCGTGCATGGAATTAAAATAGATCTACTTTTCTTCACTTCAAACTGCTCATCGGGAACGCGAGTATTTCTTACGTGGCTCAACTTACGACCGTTCCCGCAATCAGCGTGGACCCTTGAAAGTTGCTGCGACGCAGACTAGTTGGCTGGAAATCCCTTGGCGAATTGAGTATGAAACATTTGGTATCATTTGTCTGGGTCGAGATTACCTTTAAGGAAATAAATGCAAGGATGATATGACATTGATTTGTGGTTTTCTTATAAATTTGCACGAATAATATCTTGGGAAAAATGAGTTCTTCGAAAATAAGTAATCAGTTATTGGAACGTGAAGACAAAGACATTTTGTTAAGTTCCGCTAATTGCATTATCATTGTGAGGAATAGAAATATACCAGAACAGTGTTTGAAAGCCAAATTTTGACATATTGATTAAATCAAATTTCGCTGAACGAAACAAATTTCTTAGAATTCATTAACTTGAAATTATTTTTTCCAATTCACTTTCACCCGCCCAATATTCCAATTTTATCGACCAATTCTACAATTTTCCGCCCACTTCAGGAAAAAATGCTTGCGAAAAATCCCAAACTCTCAGCCTCTTTAAGTAAATATGTAAATCTATTTCAAAATAAAGCACAATATTGGTTACTTTAATAAAGCATAAGATCAGCAGATAATGGGTGAAAATATGATAGTTATTAAATAATTAACTTGTATCTCTGCCAGAAAGAGAATACACATAATTGTTACCATGCAGTCTACTCAAAATAGTCCGACTAATAAGTTATGTGATTAAGTATAATCTCTATCGCCGGCAACAACGCTAAGTTTGCCATGCTGCTGAATAACGTGAATAACTTACCTCATTCACAGACTCAACAAGGTTGCTAAGGGCTGTCCTTGTGTGGCATTGGGGCACACCCAATAATGGATTATTTTTTTCTATGGATGTAGGTGTCACTATTAGAGAGTCGTTTATCCTGACTCTATATATATCAAAAAAATGTAGTTGGTAGCCAGAGGTCGATTTTCTATAAATAATAATAATAAGAACTTCTTCAAAAATGCATAAATCCGTACAATAACAAGAGATACAGACATTTGAAAAGTATATGTTAACACAGAAAAGACACCAAGTAATTCTTTTTATTTTAAAAATAAATTGAGGTTGAAGTCAAATGAAACTAAATAAAAGAAAATTCCTTATATAGCCAATTGTTTTCAGTTTGAATAAATAAGCTCTTACCTCTTGATTACAAAAGTAACCTCACTGTTAATTAGCATCTGAACATTTGAAAACGTCCGGTTAATTTCCTTAAGGGTAATCTGGTCTAGATTGTACTCGGTTTTGTTCGCTTTCCTTTCATTCCCATTTATCAATGCCAGGTGATCGTGGAGAATCAGCCAGAAGTGCATACTATCAAATACGTTGTACTGGAATGCCTGAAAGAAGACGAGAAGAATCCACGTTGGACCAATCTGTTCGGAAGTAAAACCGTCGTTTCGAAAAGCACTCTGAAGAGTGTAGATCTAGTGTATCCATCTCCGAAGATCGAGGGGTCGAGGGCCCGTATTGACGACACCCTCCAGGCTTCGAAGTACGAAATTTCTCGTGAGGCTGAGCTCCGGAGAGACACTTCTATTTCTGGGAATATCTCGTGTTTTTAAGAACTATAGCGTGTTCCTTCCTTATTATTTCAAATTAATATAACGGATTATTTACGATACATGGGGAATACGTAGTTCTTTAATTTTTTACCCAGCGCTAACAGTCACGACAAAAGAAGAAAGAACAAGACAAATACCTGTCGGGTACTGGTAATAGACTGATAGAATCAGTCACACGGCAAGTGCCACTTGGTTAATATTCACTTACTCTCATTACTTGAATGATGCGTATATGTTCAATACCCCAAGAACCCCAATATTTTTCATTTAAAAAGCAAAATTTAATACTTTAGCCAAATACGCCCAGTGTTCAATGATCTTTATAGATGTTTACGTGTTTAAATGTACGCGTCTTTGTACGAACCTGCAGCTCAATTTATGCATGTAAATGGCTGGGGCCAACCACACGCCCTTGTGGGCTATTGTATAGGTGTCAATTAAAAGGCTGGGCAGAAATAACGTGGCCGCCGTGTCCCATCCGTCGCAGCTCTTCAGGGAGCCACTACTCTAGCCCAGGAACTACAAATCAAGAAAACTTTCTCCTCTCAACTTATAAATGTCCCATCCAAAAAGCCTCAGCATAATGTATATCCCAATCCGTGTAATAATTGAAACATGTTATTACTTCGTAGCAATCGTGGAAAGGCACCACATACATATGATCAGACATTAAAATATGATTCATTATATATGCACCGTGTTATTAGTGATTTCATTAGAATTAATTAAGAGCTTATTTTGATTAATATTGTGTGATTAGAATAAGCATTTTATAAATAAAGCTAGTTACTGCGACTTTGTTCACAAATCACGCTGGATCTACTGTTTCAACCGAAATTTTATCGCCGATTTCTTTTTCTAAAAGAGAAAAATAACAGAAAGCAATTCTTATAAAGTGATCTGGAAACTGATATTCACCATATATTAATTGCATTTAATCACTTAAATGTTATTAATCCATTTTAATGAATTTGTTCAAAACTCGGAAGAAAATATCATTACCTAACTTGAAACATTTAGCCTATTTGTTGTTTCGAGCAGTTAGTCCCCGACCATCCAAATAAGAGGATATCGATTTTAAGTTTTGGCCCAGACGAAAGATAAGAGACGATACGTAAGCGTATTAAATACCATACCATACACCTTCGGTTAAAATACAATTATCGCGAGGATTTTGATTTGCTAGTGAACTGCATCTGAGTGAAATGATACGGATCTTATGTCGATTCATTTATCTTTAAAAATGGATTTTCTATTAGTTGCTCATTATAGTCGTACAATCGGTCTTCGATAGTTAAAAATGATAGAAAACACCAATCCTTTCTTAGACCCTGGAAAAATGAATTTTCAGGTAGCCGAAAATAGTTACAATTGATGATTGTCATTTATTTAATGATTATAAA
Source organism: Hetaerina americana (assembly GCF_022747635.1). Taxonomy (NCBI): domain Eukaryota; kingdom Metazoa; phylum Arthropoda; class Insecta; order Odonata; family Calopterygidae; genus Hetaerina; species Hetaerina americana. The sequence goes on along the minus strand of NW_027287428.1, from coordinate 1,673,928 downwards.
TTCAATCAATACATTTTACGTCCTTACCAAGTCGAGGAGCATTTTGCTATAATGGCAGGTAGTATCGACTAGCATTCCGAGAGACCGCCATTCTCGAACTTCTCCCAATCTCGACAGTGCTCTCAGAGCATTTTCACTTTTCTCTTGGACTTCAACGAAATAGCTCTGGATTCCAGATTTTGAAAGTTCTTTGACAAGTAGGGCAATTTCGTCTAAATCATGAAAAAATACATGCATAATTAGTTTAGATATTGCGCTCAAAGAATTAAATGTGCATTTATTATTTAATGGAAAATAATTTTTGCAATAAAAGAAATATTTGAACGGCACATAGAACTAGTCTGAGGGCACATAGGACTAGCAAAAAATAAAATTTGTTTTACACATTAATTCAGATTACTTGTGTAATACTGTTCGTACTTACCTTTTCCCCAGCAAACAAACCCAGTTATTCTTGAAACCCTTTTTGTTATAAAGTACTCTTTGATCACCTTAATTTCATATCCAGTCTTTTTTTCACAATTATGACGAGCAGCAATTGGCAAAGTAAGTAAAAAAATCATGGTGCAGTAACATGACGCGCGCAGTAACATACCGTGGATGAGATTCTGAGTAAGAAAAAAGCACGCATGGTTTTCACACATTTGAATAAAAGTTGCATGTGTTTGAAAAAATAAATCAAAGCGTTTAGGATGACAAATGAATTCTATAAAATGGTTTCAAGGCTCAACCTGTTATTAATGCGGAGGTTCTAATCAGTTTCCAAAAGGCTTTAAAAAAGCCCTAGTCCCAAGAGTGTAATGCTAATTTTTATATTGAGACGAAGGGTTTTCAATTATTAAACGCCACCATAGGGGTTGTGGAAAATCAGGAGTCGCGGTGAAATGATCAGATTTAATTCACTTTCTCGGCAACTCTGCTTGTAAGTAAAGTGAACCGTAAGGCTGTGCGAGAATATGTCTCTTACTGAAACATGTTTAAGTCTCTCTTTCCCACGACAGCATTTTTGGTAATCAAATACTTATTAGTGAGATTTGGTATTGCGTTGTTGAATAATAACTGTAAGCTCTGGGAAAAGTAGATGTACCTAATTTAAAGGCAAACAGTTTATCTCCTCGAGGAAGATATTTGATGTATCGATTAGGATGGCAACAACCAAGAAGTCTGTACAAACGCACGAATAAGAATATATCATGTATGACTGTATCGTGCACGACAGCACCTGAAAAAGAGAAAGAGATTTGGTAATTTTATTTGCATTGCTTCAAGGAGATCAATTGTGCAAACAACCCTCTTCATTGACCTTTGAATATTTTCAAAGTCCAGCCATAATGTCTGAAGTCACCTATAAATATAGCCATTTTTTCTTGTCTTAAATTGTTTATGCATTATCGAATCAATCAATAATTTTCGTTGCCTATATATGCTTAAAAATTTGCGCCAAAACTGGACGATGGTAATCCCTAGAGTATCCCTAGGTAATTCCTACATTTCCATTTTAATCTGCATTGAATCCCATATGAGAGACATGCACGACCAAAAACCACAGATATTAACCCGAAAGGCACGACAGCGACCTTATTTGCAGTCCAATTTCTTTCCTATACTTTCTTGGTAAATTTTCTTCTTGGCTAATACTTTCAAATTGTAATACCTAAAACCATATTGAAACTTATAAAACAAGAGAGTTTGTTCACATTACCATTATCGATCTGATTCAGCGAATTACGGATGATGTCCTCGGACATATTGGAAGGCGCCATTACCGTATTGTTTCAAAAAATCATCTCCCTTCTCATACGATGATCCATTCAAGAGAACTTCAACCCTATGATATTTTCCAATAGATTGTAGAATTTAAACGCATTTTCACCGACAGCTATACTAAAGAAAAAGTAAAGATAATTAAAGAATTTAAAAAATCCCACTGTACGAAAAACCTAACTATAATGACGAAAATGCTATTTTTATAATAGAAGAGTATATTATTATCGATAAAAAACATTGCTACTTGTCTCTTTGCGCTTCTAGGTAACTGGAAGACGAAATTTATTGGTTGACGGTTTGTCCCCCACAAGTTTACATTTAATAATGCCACTGTGACACAAGCGCCACGAAATGAAAATTATTTGGAATAAAATCGATGGCAAAGCAAAAATGCTTGAAATACAAGCGTTAAACTTTCCTTGCTTCCATCTGATGGAACTCGTTTGAATGGCTTTGACGCTGTTTTACTGATAATGGCGATTGCAGGATTCCAATGTCCAGTAGATCTCGCCTCCCCCCCCCCCCCCCAACGGTGCTGCGTTCACAAATAATGGTGTAAGGTCGTTATAGTTTTACCGACAGAGATCACGTTTATCAAAATTAAGTACTCATAAGGAAAATACCTTCGCTTTTTTTTAAGTACCTCACAACCATACTGTTAATAAAGAAGCTTCAAAATAGCTTTTTGACTGAGTAGGAAGGAGTAAAGAAATTCCTCAAACACATCAATTTTCAGTGGAAAATATGAACGAAGAGGGTGTGGGCCTAACCGGCGGTAAACTCAGTTAACTCCCGGGCCTTTGCGACTTGAACTTATCCTTGCGAACTGTGCTGCCAAGTGGGTTGAAAGTGCGATGAAAAGCATGGACATTTCGTCACTTTCCTCCTGAGAGATACGGCCACACCTAGTTGAATCCTCTCCCGTTTTGCAGCGATCACGCTCGAAAAGCTCCAACATCTCTCGAAGAGGTAGTCGTAAACATATTTTGAATGGATAATAACTCGTTTCGCCCAACTATACGCCACATGTAGACCAATTTCTATGATCGGGTGCATTCTTAGAGCTGCGAGACCTTTGCAGGGGTCACACTCGAAAAGCTCCCACATCTCTCGACATAACTCGTTTCGCCTAACTACAGGGTTCGTCCGGAAAATAAGTGTCCTGAGCTCAGGAAAAAAAATGTATTACACTTTTACATATCTTAAGCTAATATTCCTCAAAATAGGACCCTTGTGAGTCGATACACTTGTTCCAGCGGCGTTCCCATTCCTGGAACGCTCCCGCGAAGGCATCATCGGGAACCTCTCGAAGACTCGTCGTCGACCTCTTCTCTGCCCTCCACGAACATCTTGTGCCACCGAAAGATCATGTTTCTGGACATGGCTGACTCCCCGTAAGCCTGGTTAATCATACCGACAGTTTCGGTAGACGATTTCCCAAGCTTTACCGCAAATTTGATGGAATAACGCTGATCCAAAAACTTCGGCATCGCGTTCCGTGACGTGGGTCGAGCGTGGAGGTTCGCGTTAACAGAGCTCCTCACTACACCACAGCTCAGAGCCGACTGCCTTTTTCAGCGTCGCTTGCCAAAATACCCCCCTCCAATCGAATCCCGTCAGAGCGGTGCTGGGCGCGCCTGGAGCGGCGCGCCCAGCCAGGAGTCAGTACACTTATTTTCCGGACGAACCTGTATATTATATGCCGCACGTACGCTAATTTCAAGGATCGGGTGCATCCTTAGAGATGCGAGACCTGCAATACATAAGTGTAGTGCCATATGCATAATTAAGGATACTCATAGCCTGTTATAATACAAATGTATAATCCATGATTTCGGAGTTTCTGAAGTTCCTGCCACATGCTCGTACACTACAAGTACATACCTGGTGATAGCATTTGAATCATAAATACAAACCTTGTGTATCGCATTTTTTTCATTTGGTTCAATATAATATTTTCATTCCAACCTACTATTTGTCCCTCTATAAGCACGTACAAATTTAGACCATACGCTCCGAAAAATTCGCAGCTAGCCTTCGTATTTACTATGTATTCTCCCTGTGCAGTGAATTTTAAATCATCGAATGAACGTTTTTCATGATTTGTTCGTTGCAGTTAAAAATGCGTTGAAAAATACATGTGTATATACCGAGAAGTATCTAGGAAAAGCTGAAGAAAAAACCGATTGATCAAACTTTACTTGAATATGAATACCCCCCAAAATGGCCTTGATTCAAAAGACAAAAATTCGACCAAAAGGTTCAAAATATTTATATACTCTGCAAAATGACTATTTTATATCACGTTATCCCTGTTCACTTAAAGAAATAGAATGCAATATTTTTTGAATTTGGACCACTAAGACAATTTAGGAGGAAATCGAAAATAAAATAACTTGGAAGCCTATCAGGTTCGTTTGCTTAGAAACTTGAAATTATCATAAGTTGAGGGAAAATTTATCTCTCAATAAATGACTCAGCTGATAGCAAAATATCGACAAAGATGAAATCTACATCGGTGAAAGAATTAATGACAATAAAAATTAAGGCAATGTGCAATATCAATGGCAATTATCAATTGACGAATAAAATTAGCGACCACGGGCAACTAATGGGGAAAAGGTCCGCTTTATGGAGGGAGTAAAACTTGAGCCAATGAGTGTTGATAGATTATTATATAGCCCTGCAAACATGCGAGCGAACGGTTCCACTATCATTTATTGACACAACATTTATGAGCACGCGGTATCAATTCCTGGCCAAATCACGGTCAGTGTGATTTTATCACAAATATATTGGACCACAATTATCTCTGTCTCGTAGCAACTTAACCCGATGGAAGGCGTAGCTCCATTTCGAGCATGGCAATTATCAATAATACGGGCCGTCGGCTTCCACTGACCTGTTCATCGATACCCCTTGCTTAATTACTGTGCGCTTCAGCCGGATTAGCATCCTCAATCAGCCCCTCTGATTATTTTAATTGAAATTTTCACTTTTTTCCCCATCAATTGCATGCATGCGCGGTATGTTCAGAACAAAACCGACAGTCGAGGTAAATATGAAAAATTTTATTGTTAACCTATTCAGACAGAAATGTGTGGATTACATTTTTTCATGCAGTTAAACTAAATATAATTTCACAAGTTAATTTCTGTTTACGTCACCTTTAAAGCACTGCTTCATCTCCATGTAAAACCTCTTTGGTACTGTACATGTAAAACATTTTAGCAATATACCGCTGGAGGATGTTGTAATTGCATTTAATTAATTATTTCATGTAACTTATTGCTGGATTTACTATTTAGCATACGCAACAAAAATTAACTTATTATTTACTCAAGAAGATAATTTTCATCAAAAATTTATCATGGGTTTTGTTATTAAATATATATAACTACCTTCGATCTTATTGCTTCGCATATTATACCTATACAATCTTATCGACATCTCCTACACGTTTAAATCGTAATACACAGTAACAAGTCGTCCAAGTCACATGATTAAATCAGACTGTTACAATGAGGAAATTCTGTGACATTCACAGCGTTTCTTGATCCACAGGTACATAGTTTGCGACAGTGAAAAATTAATGTCTGTTGGTCGCTACAGTTATTTAAGTTTCACTATGTAGGGATAAAATTAATTCTTTTTTTTTCTTTGATGAACGTAGCTGCCCTCTTCCTCTGCAAGTTACCAAGTAACAATGCTATTTTAAGGTCATAATCTAATGAAGAATATAGAGAGCTGAAAAAATTAGATAAACATTGAATTTTGTTCAATTAATGCATAGTAGATTTAATGAGGGAAATTATTCTTGGTAGCGTGCTCAATAACTTACAAAGTTGTTCCAGACCTATGGTGAGAGCTAGAAATAGGTGATAGGTTTACCAAGGAAGTAACGGTAAGGCATCACTAATTAGAGTTTACATTCTGTTACAAAGAGAATGATGAAGTAGCAAATTATTACTGAGTCAGTGGGGTTGAAAATAGCTAAGGAGACCACTCATTAATCCAAATAGTTCTTAAAGAAGGTAAATCTTTAAATAATTTTTAATTTTTACCAATCTCAAGGGAAATTTGTAAAAGTTTGTAACAAAATACTTAATGATAATTCCATATCATGCAATTTGGAATGTAACTTTTAATTAAAATTGAATATTTAAATCTGCTTCTCTCTTGCAGGAATCATTAACTTTTTTGAAAAATGTCGTCTAAGACCATGAATTGGCTCATCATTGCCTTTAATTGTCTTGCCATAGAATTTAGCCAGATAGAAGAAGTAATGGCTTTGAATGAGGACAAAAAAAATGAAGCTGACTTCATCAGAAAGTTAGAAAATATGAAATGCAATTCAGATGAATTTCAATTTAAAAACCATTGTTATTTTTTAGAAGAGTTGAACACAAAAGGTACGAGACTGATGGAGAAATCAACTGATGTTGGAGTCAATACAATAAACTTCAAAATTTACACAACTAAGTCATTGCTAATATTTTCTGACCTTGGAAATTTTAAAAATTTAGCACAGATACATAATTCAAATTTTTATTGGGACTTAAAGGCATAGATTTATATTAAGCATACCCGAACAATTCCCTCAATAAAAATGAAACTGATTATTGATTATTTCCATAATGATGTTGCTCATATAAATATTCACTGTTTGCCTCCATCCATGAGATTTCTATGTCTGGAGTCAAAGGTTACTTTATAGCTGACTTAAATGTGTTTTCACATGAAACTGGACTTGCGGCCCAAATTTAGTGGCATGTGCTGCTTACCCTTGGATATAAACAGCTGAACAAAATTTCCCCCTACTTTGCAAATGATCCTTTCTGGAAACAGATATACAAATCCTGTTCTCATTAATTAAATCCTTCCTACATCACTACCAGTTTCCTTAACGTCCCCAACATTTTTCTGGATATATTTGAGGATCTTGCATTACACAAATGTTGAACAGAATACCTTAAAATTGAATTTTAAATGTTGAAATCACAGATGGTGGTTAACGAAAACCCATTGAAAAGTACAATGGTTTTAATTACTTAAACAAGGTATGACTTGAAACTTTTATAGAGATGTGTATTATACAGTTTCTAGTTACAAAACTAGTCATTAAATTATACTGATTAATTATACTGATTAAATTATACTGATTAATTATACTGATTAAATTATACTGATTATATTAATTCTGCCTTCAACAAAAATAATATTCCAAGGTTTTTCAATAGTAATTAATTATGCTTAATACATTTTTGTAAACAAAGTGGGATACTTTTTCTACCTATTGTTCTCTAAAATAAAATTTTCTCTCTACTTAGGGAAATGGAATATTACCAATATGATGGAAATTTGCCACAATCATAATTTTGGAAAAAGAAACCATACAGCAACAGAAATGTATTGCAATCCTGCTTCATCAGCTAGAGGAATTGCCATAGAAACTGAGGAGGAGATGGATTTTATCAAAAATACACTGATTCATATTAATGAAGGTAGTATCAAACTATTCCATGGATAATAATTCCCAAATATCCCTATTTATTGGTCAATTTTACCCTATGTACTTTGAATTCAGTAATGCCATCTCCAAGAGACCTTCAAGGGTAGCACTGACCATTTAAATATCACTTCCTTATTTATTTACTGAACATGGTAGAATATGAGGAAAAGTCACAGCTATTAAACTTTGTAAAGATTTCTGAGCCAAATTCAGTAAATAGAGTCCTCTGCAATCACCAAATTTCATTTGAGCTTTAGGCCACAAATGGAAAACTTACAAGGAACACTATTCTGGAAAGACACCAACATCATATTCTATGAAATAACCGCTACATTATTTAAAATGACAAATAAATTCAAGGGAAAAATACCTCATTAATGATTATATTTTTAATAAATTAAAAATAAATGGTGGTTAATAAATTAAAAATAAAATATCCTGAAATTATTAGATGGTTGTAAGAAGTGAGGATGTTTCTTACTGTCTTACTGTGATGTTTCTTTTCCCATTATTTCTCTCATAACTTTGAGACACATTACAGAGACTCTGGAGCATCCATATACATTGATGGTCTAATGACTTTTTCCAAACCCTATCATCAACAAGTTTTCTTTGAGAAACAAACAACATTTTTTTCTGCTTTAGAAAAATTCTATTTGTTTTTGTTACCCAGCTTCTCCCCAGACTGCAATTTTTCATGGTTCGAACTTTTCAAAATATTACTTTGACTCCCAAACTAAACTAATTAATAAGATAAATCACAGTGCCAACAGGTGGGTTAATCATGAGTCAATATATATCAGCAAAGAAAAAAACAGTTGTTTAAATCAGAACTTAACATTTCACTGGTCTCAGGGTCCCACTTAACTCGAGGAGTCTTCCACAGTCAGCCATCTGAGATATTTTGATTTCTGTTTCCCATATTGAGTGAGCTTTTTACTTGACCAAGAAGCAAAACAATTTTTCAAAAAGTTTTCATGACAAAATTTGAATCGAAGCCTATTTTTCCACAGGAAAACTATTCAGATCCTCAAAGGATTTTTACTTCAGATTTTTCCCCAAGAAAATAAAGGGTACTTGCCCTTTGCCACTTGAATATTTTCAAAACATGAAATCCATATAACAAGGGTAGGGATTCACACTTATTTCAAAATGAGAGGTGAATTTTTAACTCATTTTGCTTTTATCCAAGCATTTTAATTAAATCTTTGGCGTGCCATTCTTAGTACAGATATTTCTTCTTGACACAAAAGTGAAGTAACATAAAAATATGTTTTTAAATTATTGCTCGCATGCTTGCATTTCACACAGTCTTTTGACTGTGTGAAATTATATTAGCATGATAATTTGCAGTATTTCCTCAATTTTTGACAAAAAATCCTTCCAATTGGCAGGCCATCTTACTGAAAAATAAGATGTGTTTTGGGTCTTGTTAGTGCCAGCCAGTAAATTGAAATCTTCAACTTCCAAAAAATATATTCTAGAAGGAGTCGAATCTATGTATGCCCACTCATTTTTAAAATTCACTACTTAATCCATGCACTGAAGAGAGCCACATATTACATACACTGAATGGGAAACCCCTTTAATTATTCATCCTATGTTTTTATGATGGAAAGTATAGTCAAAATGAGTCCTGTCAACTACAGGACTCAGCCCAATTGCCAAGGATCATGCCTGGCAGCGAGGGAGGCATAGCTTCTGTGGCCATCATCTTACGAAATCCTTGCAAAGCAAAACCAACAGCAGCAGCAAAGAAGAAGCAAAAGAAGACTGAATCAATCAGCATAGGATCTTGTTATTTTAGGAAAATGTTGAGGACAGGAAAATTAGAGAATATAAAGCAACAGATGAAGAGAGGAAATATAGATGTTTTAGGCCTGTGAGATGGAAGGATAGCAGGAATCACTGGAGTGATAGTTATAGAGTAATATACACCAGAGGGGACGAGAGCCAGTGAAAGGTGGCAATAATATTAAATAAAAAGGTAGGAGGGAGCGTAGTCAACATAGAACAAGCAACGGATGGAATATTACCAGTGAAAGTAAAAGCACTGATGAATTTGATCATTGTTCAGATATACATGCCTCCAAGCAATCATAGTGAGGATGAAGTCAATAGCCAATAATCAATTAATACAATCAGTAAGAGGACATAATCAAGGATGTTCCTGGAGGGGAGTATTTGATAGTCATGGTAAAATGGTAGGCGATGGAAGAGATGGTGATGAACTGAGGGATTACGGTTTAGGAACAAGGAATGATCAAAAGGAGAAAGCAATTGAGTCCCGCAGGAGATAGGGATTGATCATCACCAACACTTAATTTGGGCATCAAAAAAGGCATATGTATACATGGAATATGCCAATTAACTCACAAAGGTATCAGTTAGGTTATATTATGGTTAGGCACAGATTTCAGAGCAGTATGATTAATTTGCATTTCCCAGGAGCAGATGCAGACTCAGATCGCAATTCAGTTATTATGAAGTGTAGTATCCGATTCAAAAAGATAAGGCAGGGGAGGTCGTATAGGTCATGAAATGCAAGTGCATTAACTAGACTGAAAAGGATGGAGTGTCATCAGGCTGTAGAGAAAATAATGAGTATGGGAAAGGAGTTGAGTACTATAAAGGAGCATTGGAAATATATCAAAAAAGGAATATCGAAAGCTGAACAAGAAACCATAGGAACTGTTAATAAGAAACCATTGATTATGGATGAGATGATTAGAAAGATAGATGAGAGAAGGAAATGGAAGAATGTAAATGCTGAATTCGGTCAAATAAAATATTTCAGAGTTAAATAATAATTTGAGATTTAATATAGCAAGAAATAATGAGCTCTACGGCCTCTCAATAAAGAAGAAAGGGGAAGAAAACTCCAATGGCCGTAAGGATTAGTTGCCAATCTCTCGTCAGACCAATTGTTGTGTTGGTGTGACGGGAATCACGTCAGGGACCAACCACAACCTCTCGACCAGAATACCCTCTGTGGTGGTTTACGGGAGATTAATCCGCGTCAGGGACCAACACACAGCCACACGCACACTATCCTGCCTGAAATCCTTCACGAGGCTGTGAGACCCTGTTAAAGAATTTCAGATGGAGATGGAATCCTTCACGAGGCTGTAGAGTAGACCCCGTTAAAGATTCCAGGATATTCTCAAGCACACACTCTGTGGCGGTTTACGGGAGATTAATCCGCGTCAGGGACCAACACACAGCCACACGCACACTATCCTGTCTGAAATCCTTCACGAGGCTGTGAGACCCTGTTAAAGAATTTCAGATGGAGATGGAATCCTTCACGAGGCTGTAGAGTAGACCCCGTTAAAGATTCCAGGATATTCTCAAGCACACACTCTGTGGATGGCAACATTTTCTTTCAACCTTGTGTTGGAGGTGTTTTCCCTTCGGTTCGCTGAAGAGGGCCACTTTGTGGCCGAAACACGCGTGTTCGACGCACTTCCTAGTTGCTTTTTACCTGTGTCCAGATTCTCCCAGAAGTTGGGCCCTTTTGAGTGTGTGTGCGTTTCTCGAGTGCTTGTGTGTGTGTTTGGTCTGTGCCATCCACAGAGTGTGTGCTTGAGAATATCCTGGAATCTTTAACGGGGTCTACTCTACAGCCTCGTGAAGGATTCCATCTCCATCTGAAATTCTTTAACAGGGTCTCACAGCCTCGTGAAGGATTTCAGACAGGATAGTGTGCGTGTGGCTGTGTGTTGGTCCCTGACGCGGATTAATCTCCCGTAAACCGCCACAGAGTGTGTGCTTGAGAATATCCTGGAATCTTTAACGGGGTCTACTCTACAGCCTCGTGAAGGATTCCATCTCCATCTGAAATTCTTTAACAGGGTCTCACAGCCTCGTGAAGGATTTCAGGCAGGATAGTGTGCGTGTGGCTGTGTGTTGGTCCCTGACGCGGATTAATCTCCCGTAAACCACCACAGAGGGTATTCTGGTCGAGAGGTTGTGGTTGGTCCCTGACGTGATTCCCGTCACACCAACACAACAATTGGTCTGACGAGAGATTGGCAACTAATCCTTACGGCCATTGGAGTTTTCTTCCCCTTTCTTCTTGAGATTTAATAATTAATGGGTAACAAAGAGAGCAAAAGAGTCACAGTGGAAGATGCAGTGTGAGGATATAGAAAGTTTGCAGAGGAAGGGTGAAATTGATGCACTATACTGTACAAGAAGGTTAAAACACTGTTGGGAAGTAAGAAGTGATAACAACTAGAGATAAGTTAGGAAAAATATTAGTTGAACTAGAAAATATCCTTGAGAGATGGAAGGAATATATCGAAGAACAGTACAATAAAGAACTTAGGCCAGCAAAGGTTAGGCATAGAAATAGGATATGACGTAGATGAAGATAGCTCAAGTGCAGGCTCACTCAATCCTTAGATAGAAAGGGCATTAAGGAAAATAAAATCAAGTAAGCCCTTAGGGGTAGACAACATTCCTGGGGAACTACCCACGGTTTAGGAAAATGTGGAAGGAAGAGTTTTTTGGACTAATTTGTAGCACTTATGAGAGAAGAATTTGACAGAACACTATGTCAGATCAATGTTAGTTCCTATTTCAAAAAAAGTAAAGGCTATATCATGTGAGGACAATAAGTTTGATTTTGCATGCAGCTAAAGTGGTTCTCAGGTTCATCAACAAGAGAATGGAGAGTAGGCTGAATGATTACTCAGGCGATGATCAGTTTGGGTTCAAGAACAGGGAGGCATGTGTGATACAATTGCAGTAATGAGGTCAATAGTAGAGAGGGACATGGAATACAATCAGAATGTATTTGAATTGCATAAGACAAAGAATTGTTCACAGGGAGGAGATAATTGATGACAGTGACAATGAGTAAGAATGTTAAGAAAAGACTTGACAAAATTTTCATATGAAACATAGTTATGTACAGTGTGGAAACATGGTCATTGAAGAAGGATGGTGGGCGTAGATAAGAGGCTTTTGAAATGTAGCTGTGGAGAAGGATGGAAAAGGTGAAGAAGATCGATAGGAAAACAAACAAGGAAATGGTACCAGATATGGTGGGGGAGGAGAGGGGATTGTTGAGAGAAATCATAAGGAGAAAAGAAAAATGGATTCAAAGCATATAGATTAACAATGGGATGTTGAAGACTCTGTAAGGGGGAAAATATTGGGCGAACAAAGAATGAGATTGGTATGTTGGACAGAATGAAGGGAGGAAGGAAGTATATGGAGTTGAAGAAGGGCTTATTGTAGAGTAAGATTTTGGGTTGTGTTTTGTTGGGAGGGACAAGAGAATTGTTTGGTAGTTTTCATCCATCCAAAACCTACCATCATTGGTAGAATACCTAAAATAATAATTACATACACATACAAATCCGCTAAAAAATACACAACTGTGGGTCAACGACTTAGTCTCACTCAGAGAAATACTCCAAGGGATGGATCTCTTACTCCAGAGAGGCTCACATTAAGCATTTCTCAGAGGATAATGAACCGGTAGAACTTGACATGGAGAACCAATCATAGAGTTTAAGAAATGAGTTGAATTTTTCTGGGACCTGAACCCATGACTGGAATTAGGTGTTTCTCTATTTATCTGAGGGTCCAAGATAATAAATACAATGATAAAGACATTGACTCATTTCAGAATGGCATACTTTCTTCCTAAAGAACAACTGTGATTAATTCACTAACAAATATGGATCCTGTTAAAAGTCAGGGTATAGTCAACTCCAGTGCTTCCCCACAAAATGAGAGACAAAAATATTCCTCTGCCAGCCCTGGATTGATCAGAAAAGTTCACATGAATATCCCTATCATTTTTTATGAAATGTATTTTTTCCTTACATTAAATTAATATCTCACGATTAAACTTGTCAGGATATTGTAAATATTTTATTGAGTTGAAACATTTTAATGATTTAAACTTAAATTTTTTTCTTAGGTCAGTTAAAAGTGCTAACCAGCGGGTATTGGGCATGCTGGCCAAAATCTAACCATACATTGAGTGACAATACCACTCACTGTGGTTTGTGGAATGAATGGAATTCAACAATCAACAACACCATAATAGGACTCAAATCATGCAATATGTATTGTGAACCACATGACAAAATCTTTATCCATTATGTACTGTGGAAAAAACAAGGTGGGTAAAATAAATGAATATCATTGCATAAAGTACTGCAATAGATGAAAAAATTGTTATCAACCCGATGGTTGGTTTGATAGGTGATGGTAGAGTTCACCCAATACTAAGTCAAATGGTGTCTGTGATTTGCACATCAGGGAGCCAGATGCTTTCCCTGTGCCACCTATATTTTCCCAGTAAGTTCTGCTACCTAAGCAATCACCCAGCTTGGGTAAATCTTGGGGGCTCAGAGAAATGTGTATAGAAATCAAACATGGACCTTCTGGTCAATAGCTCAACAATCTACCATTGGACTACCATTGCAGTTCCCCACTGCATTACATAAAGAGCCCTAATTAACATGTATGAATTAATTATTCAGTACATTTATTTTAAAAAAGTAATGTGTATTCACCAAATGGCAAGAACAAATTTTTAGACTAAAGAGCTTGTGCTTGTATGTGACAAATTTTCCATAATCTCATCATAAGCTTCTTCTATTAGCACAATTTTAATTGGTATATCTGTAAATTACAAATGTAATCACACAACATAAATGGTAGCTTCAGATATCAAGATAATGTTTAATATCTAAAACCTATGAGTCAATTGTTCCTTGCAGTGAACACCTTCACCATCAATAGATCTATTACATCTAATACCACTCCAAATTTCACAGAATGCGGAGTAGGAAGTTTTATTATGAGTCAACAGTTTTTTCTCGGAAGGTCTAAACAGACTTTTAGGCTTGAGGAAGAGGCTCAGGAGACAAGAACTATTTTGCCATCCCCTGAATATGAGAATTTTTTTCATTTATCAAAGGATATATTTTTATATTATCTCCAGTAAAATATGATTAAAAATAATATATTTTACTCTTACAATGATGATCCCAAGAATGTTTCTGAACCACTCCAAAGTGAATAGTAACTGTATTGTGAAAATATGCCAATAAAATTTTCTGGAAAAATTATGCACTCCAATTGATAATCAGAATTCATTAGCCACACATTTTTACTCCTAGAAAAATACAATTAGTGACTTCTGATGGTATAAGCATTAGTTTTTCTGTCACAATACAGATCTCCGAGGAAGAAAACAAAAATGGTATAGAATATAGAGACTATTTTACTGAGAGGCCACACCAAATGACTATTGCATTACCTTTGCTCCTGCGTTTTACTGTAATTTAAATTTTGTTTATATTTTTCTCAGTAAATTGTAATCTATACCCTGGACTGCTGCATGGCATTTATCATCAAAGAGATTTGCCACAACATTGTTTGTTTGTGAATTTCCAATTACAATTTCCTCTAAAAGATTCTTCCATGAGGAGGAAATGCTGAGGTCCTAGACAGACTGTCAATAAGTGCTCTTCCTGCCTCAGACAAGTCACCACAAACTAAAGCATTTTAGGGTTTTAAGGAGTTGTTTAAAGGCATTTTCAAGTGTTAATGTGGTCTGGGCACCAAACTCCTAGATCTGGCTCTGCTCTTAAGGTACAGGATGATACATTCTTTTCAAAGTCTGAGCTTCAAACTGTGATTTCTCATAACTAAGTACAATGTTAGTATATTTTTTCAAGTCCTCTCATGTGGAAAGCATTGAGTTCATGAATATTTCATCCTCACTTTAGGAAATATTAATGGATAATGGTTACTATTAGGGTAGTACCTATGATGACATTTACAACTGAGTCAGAATTTTAATCAAAGTTGGTCATTGGGAAATAGGTAATGTAAGAAAATGTTTGCATACAAGATATGTATACTTCAATGTCATAAAGAACTGACATTGGACGTTTTAGGTGACTAAAACACTAAAGAAATGTATACCCTTGGAATATAAGTTATTTAATCTTAATAAAGCTTGAAATGCTACAATTTATAACTCCAAAATCACGCACACTCCTTAATCTTTAAAAATTGTGTACTTGTGTGATCTAATATACCTTAAACTTCTAATTCAATTTAAAGGAAAAGTAATTTGGGATCTCTGGATGCCACCAAATAGCAGGTTAAACTGGTGGCTTGACCAACAACTTGATGGAAGAAACATCTTCACACCTCCAACGCACATTGTTTGCGAATATGAGATAATCAATCAAATCAGATGTTTAACTGTGAGTATCCATGATTTTTTAGGCATTTTTCCCAAACAGACTTCAAGAGAAGTGACTGCAATTTCAAGGTAACTTCAAATGTCATATTTGCATTATTTTTATTATAACCATACCCTGAAATTCTGCAATCAATTTCTGCACTAAATAATTTATTATTAACATATTACATATTCAGTTCCCATGAAACTACACTGAATTAGTGCAGAATGTCTTGAGTGATTATGCAACTAATCATTCTAGAACTTCTCATGTTTATCATATTAGTCCCAAATAACTTTAAAATTATGCTTTGGTAATGGTAATTTTTACAGCAAAGCTATTATTTCTAAAAGAAATGCAGTCATTCATGAAAGTAAGGATCTACAAGGGTGGTCTGAAAAGTTCTCTGCCTCATCCTTAAATGGCATCACTACTCAAATAATATTTTCTATCATGTCGGCACATATGCGAGTAGCTGAAGTGAAATTGCAAGCCATTCTATCCAGCAGTTTGCTGTTAGTAGTTGTTTGAATCAGTTGTGGCGTGTGGGTTGTCAGAAATGGAAAAAATCAAGTATGATGCAAAGATCAAATTCTTTGTAAAAAGTTTAGTGCTGACCGAAACCAATTTGAGGATTGTGAATGTGTATGGGGACTTTTCTATTTTGATTTAATATGAGTTTACGGAAATGGGGCGGTAGTTAGCTAAATCATCTGAATCACCTTTCTTATAGATAGATACTGTTTTGGTTCAAATGAAGTAACAAAATCCCATTTAAAATTCAAATTATTTGCAGGAAGATTTTGCAGCATATTGCTAATATTGGCAGCATCAACGTTTTGAGAGAACAAATTGTCTTCAACAGCTTTTAAGAAAAAATTATTTACAGCATCTGGGGTGAAACAAAGATTTTCTTTTCCATTACCATGACCAACTTCTTCATTGATTACTCTCCTTGCTGCCTTTTGTTTTTTTTTTGCATTCACTATAAAATCCTTGTAAGCTTTATTTTTTGCACACTTTACTTAATTATAATAATCACTTTTGTATTTCAAGTGAGCCTCTTTTTCATGCAGGCTCCCACTGGTTTTGTAAGAGTGGTAGTCACTAAGTAAATAATTTCTAAGAACTAATAATTCCCCAGTATACCAGAGATTATTTTTATTTTTAGTGGGCATAGAGTTTAGTATTTTTTTAAGAAAGCATTGTTCAAAAATATCTAGGAAATAACCTAAAAAACTTGAAAAACATGTTTGTTCTACAGAGTCTGTGCAAATACCATGCCATTTGATACAAGAAAGAAGCAGTTGGAAACTCTCCAAACCTTTTCTTGTTATGGGCCTCATGATAATGGTTTTACCTCTATTTGAGAATATCTTTTGGGTTATTTGAGTATTAAAAGTGAAGCTTATACCTTGATGGTCAGATAGGAGATAGTCAATAACACTTATACTGTACAGTTCAGGACCATAATTGGTAATTACATTAAAATCGAGTTGGCTGTTTGTTTGCCCAGTATAAATTATATGTAAGCAAAAGATTTTCAAGAACCTGACAATCGCTAGTTTTTAGTGTTATGTCAATGTTGAAATCTCCACAAATTATGATATATGCTTTCAGATTCAAGGATAGGGATAGTAGTAGTTCCAGTTGATTGCAAAAATGTACAAATACACCATTAGGAGAGCGATACACAGAAGCAATGATCAACGTACATGGTACAACCTATTTAATGTACAAAGCAAGGATTTGACAAGTGAAATGGGTTGCTAGATGAGCTATTCATGAGATTATTCATGCATTCTTGAGTTATACAGCTAATAATGACATAGAAGTCATTATTAGTCATTTAGTAGTACAATATATAGGTACATATTTCTGTATGCACACAATACACATTATATTAACCTATAATAAAATCCCTGGTGGAAGCTTCCCAAAGTATTTGTAAAATAGTAAATTCGCATAGCTAAATAGAATTGACAAAATTTTGCCGCAATAATAGTAATTAAAAAGTTAATGCAAAATCTCTTTATAAACACCAAATTAAGACTAAATTGATTTTTTAAATAATTACTGCAAGTATACAATATTCATAAAATTGATAGGTGAACACCTGATTTATTGTGGGAAAATTGATAGTAAATCTTTATTTACTCTGGGAATAATGAAATTACATGCATTAAAGTGATGGTCTAATGAGAAAAAAAAATTACCAGGAAAAATGCAGGAGTAGATATACCTTCATTCGCTGTAGAAATGTAAGATACTGCTGTATATTAATATTCCATGCTGGTAAAATGAAGGTTTTCCTGTAATTAATCAGTATTTATCGAAAAAGTCATATTTATTTTTCTCCTAGGAAACTTTCAATAAGAAGACAGGTAAATTTTTGTTGGAAAAATATTTATGATTAATTTCTATTAACTAATAGTCATACATTGAAGGAGAGCCAATAAATTATATGATTGATGATTGTTTATGATATATTTGAGTAACCAATACAAATAAAAAAATAGTTGAATGTAAGCTTAGCCCAGTTTGCTGCTTAAGGGTAATTATTGTAAGACTCTGTCACTCATTTGACAAACAAAAAATAGTAGCCAATAGATTTTAATATGAGTTTGTAATGGAATGATTTCACCGAATGCAGTAGTAGATATTTTAAATCAGTGTTTCCCATTGTTTGAATCAGTAATTTAAATTAATAAAAGCAACATATTTGACACCCAATCTTTTCAGAATACCATTGAAACAGAAGCATCTACCCTAATTACATATGGAAACACTTCAGTCAAAGACACTACTGTAAACAACTATGGATCCAGAAAATCAGATGAAGGTGATTATTAAGTTTAATATATCACACATGCCAGTTAATTGGAAAAATCAATTCCATATTTGGGATATTGATAAACTGAATAATATAAATTGCTTGTTAGGTAACATACAATCCCCTATAAGGTTTCTTGTCAAGATTGAATATATTTGCTGAAAGCTTGTCTGATAGGGAAATATTTGTTTAATATCATAATTTTGCAAGTCCTTAGATGTGGATGGTACCTTTATAGGCACATGCACTACATATGTATCTTATTAACAAGGGAATATAAAATGTAAATATGTATTCTATTTCTTTCAGAGATGGCAGACCTTAATTCAACACATACAATCAATGGTAAGTAAAAAATCAATGGATCTAAGATTAATACATTCATCATCCACCTCTCATTCGATTGTGTTAACTGATTGTTTCTGTAGTGAAATTCAGATTAATTGACCATTAATACAGTGCAACAATACTTATGAGTATATTAATTGAAATACAGAGATACTAATTGTGTCTGTCCATTTGAACAACTTAAAAAAATAAATGACTTTCCCCTTCAAATATAGCATAAGTAACACCTATCATCACTGATAAGTGTGAAATTCCCTTACTAATATTAAAGGATGTTGGGGAATGAATTATGATAATTCATATTATGATAATTCATTCATTATGATAATTCATTCTTAACTTTGAAAAACCTCAAGTAACAATCCTAATTTTCAGAATACAAGCCACAGTAAAAAACAAAAACCAAATGTAATGAGGTATTCTTCTCCTGGGTCTTCTTTGAATGCATATTTAGCAAAAATGTTTAGGTTGATGGTGAAGACACATGGGAGGATTGGGGGAAGGGGGGCAGTTTAACCTCGTAACTCCAATTTGACATATATCTTTACAAAGAACAACTGACTTTCAATTAATTTCAGAGCTGGAGGGATTTCTTGGCATAGAAAGAGTGTGGAGGATGACGACAATGTATTTTTATCCTCCATGTTTAATGCAGGGTACCAAACCTTTAGTTGAGGTCAGGGAATTGTCACAATGAACTGTTTGCCCATACCCACTAGGCCTAATGTCTTTATTTCAACACCTACACTCTAAACTATTTATTTCCTAATTCATCCTCACATTACCCCCTTCTTACTTTGCTATCTGATCCTCTCCTCCTCCTGTACAAGTCACTTTAAAAATCCCTCACATGAGCACCCTACCACTCTCCAAAATGTATACAAAGTTTATGTGTTGCTAACTAACAATTTAAATTTCATACCCAAGTGCCATGCCTTTACGGAGGGATTCGGAATACAACTCATTAAATGACTACAAAAATTCTACCTAATGCTATCCAATATAATTAGGTTTTACACCTATTACAGGTACCCTGTAACTGTAATAGGAGTAAAACCTAATTACTGATCACCTGTCCTATTATTCTACATATATTATGATATGCTGATAAGGCTGAAAGTTTAGAAAACTTAAATGCAGTCTATTTAATAATGGACTCCTAAACATGTTTTGTTTGAACAAATCCTTTATCCTGTAGTGTTGCACAGTAAGGAATAAGAAATGAGGGTGAATCAATCATGAAATATAAAAGGCTATTAAGTTAAATTTACTGATTGTTATTACCATTGTATTTTATCATTTATTTACTATCATTTCCATCATATTTATGAGTTAGTTTCATTCTGGAAATGATTATCACAAAATGAGTTTTGAGAGTTTATAATTTTTCATTTAAACTATGGATTTCTTCCATGAGGTATTGGTATTCAAAGGAACCACACAGAACCACACCTTAAAAAATGACATTCAATTATGAATCAAAGGTGTCAGTATTTTATTTTAATGGAGTATAATGGTGATGACAGAATTTGTGTGATGCGTGGGTTGCATAATGTCAGTTTGATTTTTCTCCCCAACTATATCACCCTGGATACACTACTAACTTAAATTCAGCCTTTATAAAGCATTTAACATATTTTTAAGAACCTTAACTATTATAAACTCTTACTTATACTCATTATAAACAATAAACATATATGTATGCATCATTATTTTGACCCAAAATTAGTAGTGCTGGATCAGAGGTAGGCAAGGAGGGTTCCACCAAAAGGAAATGATAGCAATCTGATTTACCCCATGAGCATGGTAGTGAATTCATACAACTGATAAATGAAAATCTCATAGAACATATCACAAATGAGTGATTAAATATTGCAAGTAATCAGAATATGAAGAGTGCCCCATTCAGGTATAGCACTTTTTAGGAGCAGCCAAGTGATGCGGCCTTTCATTGATGTGATAAATAAAATGATTTCTGAAAGGCTAACATCTTTTTTAGTACCACTGGACAAATAAATTAATTACTGGAAACTGGTAATTTATAATCCCAAGTAAAACTGGATTGACATATTTTTTTCTAGAAAATATCGGATATAAATATATATATATATATATATATATATATATATATATATATATATATATATATATATATATATATATATATATATATATATATATATATATATATATATATATATATATATATATATATATATATATATATATATATATATATATATATATATATATATATATCTCCGAAGGAGATAATAATGCTAGAATAATTCCCATGAATTTGAGAAGGTGAAATTGAGTACTTTACCAACCTTTAACTTTTCAAGAACATCAACATATAGTCTGGTATGTTCCAACAACTGTTTGTAGCTATAAGCCTGGTTTTTTTGCACATTTTTTAAATCTTTAAAAGGCAACATTTATGCACTTGTGCATAAATGTTGCCTTTTAAAGATTTATAGGAAAATTAAATTAGAGCTTTTGCACAGTGAGGAATGAAAATACGTTGAAATAAAAACAGGTTGCTGGTATATGAAATTCAGCACTGGCATATCCTCACAAATTTTATTCCTAAGTATTGTGAAAATCACCTTGCATCTCCCTAAATTAATGTATGCACGGAGAAACTTTCATTAATTGCTTAGATTATGACAACCACAGGTACAAAAGACCCTTCAACAATAATCAGTAGCAATTTTGAAACTCTGCAAATAATTTATTAAAAACAATTAGCATACAAATTAAGATTTAAAATGTTTTCTCTAAATATTTTCTTTTATTACATATTATCATTTCCACACAACATTCATTTCTCATATACTCTCATAGATCAGTGATACATCTATTTACAGATTACTAGCTTGTGAGACAATTAATATTTCACACAAATATAACATAATGAATCACTAAAAATGTCTTCAAATAATAAAATGGAGCAATGTCTCAATCCTTAAAAAAGAGTGTATTTAACAGAAAAAAATTTGCAACAACATTGCAAATTGAACACTAAAACGCTGATCAATATCAATATTCACCATACATAAATTCTCCCTTTATTAATTTGTCCACATTCAGTTATAACTACAACAAGAAATCCGAAATCAACTCAAAATACCACTGAAGGATCCACTGGAATAACCTACACTACTACGAACCATACGAAAATGACTCAAGATGGAACAACCTTGTTTTCAACCACTGGTAATCATTTCTCACTTACTGTTGATATTAAGTTCATGTATACATTAAAAGCAATATAGTAGTAAAAAACAGTTGAGTGTATGCATTTTTTGTGTATGTTTTCATCTAAACTAGTAAATCAACAGACCTTAAAAAAAATGGATAGATACAATACTTTAGAGAATTGCTCACTTGCGAACAGCCAGTGAATTTTGACAGTATTATAAACTATCCTTACTCTTTAGGATTGAAGATATATGCTATACAGCTCATAATGTGAATTCTGCCTTTTTTTTAATTTGATTGAACTTCTTCATCTAAAATTTTCAGCACATTCAGCTATAACCATAACAAGCACTCCAATGACTACTCAAGGTTCCACTGAAGGATGTATTGGAGGAGCCACCACTTTTACTGAGCCATATCAAAGACCAAGAACCAAGCCTACAACCAATGGTTATACTTTTTTACTCACTGCTAACACAAAACTTAATCTATGCATCAAATCAATATTAGTCAAAAACTGCACAAGAATATGTGCATTTTCAGCCTAGTTGTAGTATTCATCCAAATTAAATCTCATTCATTACATCATTAATTCATCTTAAATGCTTATCATTTATTTGAAATTACCCATGAAAGAATAAGTTCATGTCTGATACTTGACAATAAACTGTGTTTTACTATTCACATATAGCACATTGCAGTTAAGACTCAAAATATTTTGAGTTTCACATCTAAGGTTTGTAAAGATTTTAAGGATATATCTTGCCTAAGGTGTCTGTAATTATCATTGGTTAGATCTTTACTGGAATGTGCTTCTTTTAGTTGGAATCATCATTACAAGAGTCATACCCTTAAATTGGATAACACTCAACACACATTTATTATATTACTCAACTATATATTCAAATTAGGAACAGTCTTTAAATACTTTGGAAAAATTGGTACGTAATGATGAATATTAGTTCTAAACTAAAAAGACTGCTCTCAAACTATTTTTCAGTTCTTTTTGTTATTTTGATTGTTTATTGCTATACTTTATGGAATTCGAATCAAGGCATAAACAAGACTGTTAGATAGTTCTAAGTTATACGTTTTTTACCATTGTTTTCCTTTTCCACAAAGTAAATGAGGAAATTTGTAAAATGGTTAACTTCTCATGAATAAATACATTAATATAAATCATTAGACCTTAAAAAACGATTGTAAACACAACACTTTGGTTAACTGCTCATGAGTGAACAGGCTGTGAATTTTGACAGGTACAAAAAGTGTCCTTTATCTTCCGAATAAAATATTGTCATACAGTTGATAATGTTTATTCCTTGGTTTTAAACTCAATTTCTTCCTCCAATAATTTTATCTAATTCAGATAAAACTACAAGCATTCCGATGACAACTCAAAATGCCAGAGAATCCACTGAAACAGCCACCACTACCACTGAGTCTATGAAGTCGACTAAGGAAGGAACAACCTTGTTTCCAACCAATGGTAATAATTCCTTTCTCACTGTTAACATAAACTTCATCTGCACATTGAAATCAATACAGAAGTAATAAAACAACAATAAAATGTATGGATTTTCAGCCTGGCATGGTATTCATCTAAATGCTATCATTACATCTTTTTACAAAGCAATAAATACATCACTTTACAGAACTGCTCACCAGTGAGCAGGTATTGAATTTTGACCATTACAAAAAAGTATCCTTACTCTTCAGAATTGAACATTGTCATACCACTGATTACGCTAATTCTTTGATTTTTCAAAATTTAACTGAACTTCTTCCTCTAATAATTTTAGCACATTCAGCTATCACTCCAACAAGCACTCCAGTGACAACTCAAGATTCCACAGAAAGATGTATTTGGGGAGCCACCACTACTACCAAGCATACTAAGACAACTCAGGAGGGAACAAGTTTGTTTTCGACCAATGGTAATGATTTCTCACTTTCTGTTAACATTACCTCATCTGCACATTAAAACCTTACAGTTGTAGGCATTATGGTGTTATTAGAGGAAGAAGTACACTTAAATTAAAATGAAAACATAGAAGAACCATTATGAGTTGTATGGTAAAGTTACTAAATCAGTAAAAGGCATTAGAATGGATGCATATCTGAATATGTTTTCATCTAAATTAAATCATTTAACCTTTAAATAAATGGTGATAAATGCTGTACTTCAGAGAACCGCTCAACAGTGAACTGGCAGTGAATTTTGACAGGTACAAAAAAGTATCCTAACTCTTCAAAATTCAATATTACCATACAGCCCATAATGGTTCTTCTGTTTTTTTTGATTTAACTGATCTTCTTCCTCTAATAACACCATAATGCCTACAAATATAAGGTTTAATATTCTTTTCCATTGGGATAGCTTCATTGAGTGATTATCAACCAGTTGTTTGCCATGAAAGAAACCCATATTATTAAAGAATACAAAAGTTTTACAAATAAATCATACATAATTTAAGATTCCATATAGATTTACATGCCTCCACCAACTCTGCATTGCATATGGATCCCATTCTCCTATTACTTTTCTCTAGCCTCAACATTGGAAATCACCACTGAGGAATTTGAAACCACAGGAGGAAATCCAGGAACAACTAACAGAAATGCTGAAATTACCTCATCAACAGTTCAAAAACCAATAATGACAACAACAAGTAGGTGAAGCCTTTAGTTTTTTATTAGGAAAACAATATAGTGATAAAGCAAACAATTCATATTAATAATCTATAAAAAAAATAAGTCCAAACACACTGAGAAGCAATGAATATTGAAAACTAAGCTGAAAACAGTACTCTTTCCTCTCTTGGATTTTGGTTTTCTCTTTTTCGCCTCTGAGAAATCTTTCCTATTTCAATAAATGTGTGCTGAAAATTGTTTGAGGTGCCATTAAATGATTGGTCATCAAACCTATAAAAACCATCAAACCTTTTGAAAATTTTTAAGGTGATAGGCCTCATGCATTGACATGAATTGATTTAAGAAAACCATTATTTTTTTATTTACTCATTATATAGAGAATTTAAATTCTTGAGGCCTCAAAAATCTAATATAAATCCTGCAATATGAGTACTGTGGTAAATCCTGGGATTAAAGGCAAATACAAAAGAATAGTATTTCAGAGTAGAGATTCCTAGCTACAAAAATGAGAGAAATATACTTATATAGAAAGTAAGGTATCTTTATAAATTACTATTTTATTTTTACAGACAATAATCAGCATTCATTGTCAATTAATGGACATCCTGATGCATACAATGGAATAATGAGAGTGCTCTTTTCAACAGGAACCTTTACTACAGAAAAAGTTTGCAAGTTTTGTAGGCAGAAAGACAAATATGGTACTTTTTGGGAGGCGTGTGCTGGAAGAACAGCCTTATCAATATGCCCCATCGGTGCAGATGGAGTGTGTTCATGGAAATGTGAAACAACTGGTTTGTCATTTATTGGAAAAACACCAGATTATTCTAACTGCCATAATAACTGGATGGATTCACTGGTAAAAACTCATTCTCAAATATTTACTATGACTACATTACCATACCTGCAACACATCAAAAGATATTTTTTATCATAATATTTCATAAGTAGGTATATGCATTTTAATCTACGGAAGGAAAAGTTGGACATATTCATTATGGTTAAAAATATGATGAAATAACATATTGTATAATTAAAATGCTTCATTTACATCACAAGTCTTTAAGATTTATTTATTTATTTTTACTTTTAGAAACCCATTGCCACAATTGAATTAACTAACACAGTTCTACTAAGAGGGTAGAAATAATAGAAAGGATGCTGAACTAGGTACCAACTCAGGTGGTGAAAATTATTGTCTAAGCAGTGACATGTAATATAGTACTTCATGCTTAAAAAGGGAGCAGTGGAATGATTTGGTCATCATTGAGTGGTAAAGGGCACAATAAGAAATGTATGCCAACAAGAAAGAAAAAATACTCTAGGGTATAAGAATAGGATTAAAAAACATGAGAAATTAAGGGTAGCAGTGTTTGAAGCGGTCTTAGGAATCAGGTGATATTTTCTAAAACTGGTTTTCTGATCTGGATAATATAATTAGTTTTCACTGAAAAACCATTTATAGTGGCACACTTGATCAATGTTTCAAAGAGATTAAATCAGGGATCAGCAATCTACTAAAGCTTACGGGCCAGGACCACTAGCATTTCAAGCCAGCTTGCCAAGTCTTCGACATTAGCCCCATGAATTTGCACTACACCTCTGATTTTATAATTATGGTGAGCTAATTGTAATATCCCATATTTTAGCATTAACAGCCCATTTGAGATGCTAATCCTTGGCCCATGTTCGAAAAAGAATCAATCAACTAAATATTTCCCATAAATTCATTGTTTATATCGTTTTAGAGCCAAGCCAAAATGTAAAAAAATAAGATCTACATGTCTTTACTTTTGCATAAGTAGTGCTTATAATAGCAAGAACTCACTCCGGATATCCTCAGTTGTTTCATTGTGATGCAAAAACACTACTAGGTATTATGGTAAAATTCAGTTAATTTTGGTGCTCGCTACTTTGCCTCCAAGTTTCAATTTTTATGCAAGTGCATTACCACCACACATGCATTCATGTTTTGTCACCTACAAAACACAAAGAGAGAATTTTGTTTTCAAAGAATCTGCCAACCTATAATTTAAGGTTGGGGCACTATTAAGGCAGAAGTTAAGTTGCATAACTATAAAACTGCACAGAAATGGTGGATTAAAAGAAGTTGGAAAATCAACCTGAAATGCACATGTGTTATGAGAGTTTTGGTTATTTTAATTAGATTTATTTGGTTTTTTTGCCTGAAAATTTCTGCTCAAAATAATTTATAAAAATATCAAAATGTCCAAGCAGGTACCACAACATTTTGCACAAAGCAAGTAAGGCAGAGATTTCAGAGTTACATGTTGTGACACCTTTTGTATAAACACAGAAAATTGGTTTATTTGAATGTTAGTAGGGAATAAAACTTCAAGTGGCGATGCCATAAATATCTAATTGTTTTTTAATATATTTTTGAAATACAGAAAAATGCTAAAGAATTTTTTAATGTTTATATGCATAAGAGATTTTATGAGCTTCAAGACTCATCCAATTATTTTCCTTGTCTTTCTAGGTAAACAGCAATATGTCAGCCAACTATAAAGCCAAAAAATTTGAACAATATACCAATAATAGCTCCTTCTATGGTCATGAAATGCTACACATAATAAAGCTGCTTAATAATATAACAGACCTGTTTATACAGGAGCGATCAAAAGATGGCAGTACTACTCCCATAAATGGAGATTATAAGAGTTTCATTTACACACTGGGAAATGTTATCAACAATATAATAAAAGATGGTTACCAATGGGAGCAAATAGATAATGTAAGTATTATTAGATTTAACATTTATTATTCATAGAAATGCTATGCAAATACAAATGTAATCATATACTTTATCTGATTAGGAAGAACATGCACGAGTTGGTACAGCTGTTCAAGATTTTCTCTTTGAAATGTGGGAGAAAATATCAAATTGGCTGGTGCACGATATTGGTGATGAAATGGGAAGGATTGAGCTCCTAAATAGTGCCATATATGTTGTTTTGGACCTTTCACCAGCGAGTAATAACCCCATGCTTTCTTTTCCTATGGAAGGACGAAGAAATAATGGAAGCATAACAGTTTTATACAGCAACAAACAAGGAAATAACTTTGAAATTATTTCAGTGGGAAGTATTATCTCATGCAACTATGGAAAACAACTCCTACCAGAAACTTTTAAAAGGTTTGGCTGGATAGTTTAATTCCAAAAAGATATTTCTAAAACCTTTTATTCTTAGCAGGATTATTTTTAATCAGACCATGATGATGTAATCAAAATTCTACACCATTTATAACAATTTTTACACCAATTAATAGGATAGAATTGATGTAACTCAATGATCTAAGGAAAGATTCACCCATTTTTTGCAACAGCCATTATAAAAAGAGATGTTTCTGGCGTGATAGGGTGGAATATCATAATTAATCAAAAATTTGCAATATTTTCCACAAAATAAAATATATTAATGTGACCGGTGTTAATGTAACTACATCATCGTCAGGTAACCATCATCACTCGGAGTCCAGTATATATGCTGAAAAGCAAGTAAAATTTTATCTTCTTTGAAAGTATACACATCTAAACATAGATGAATTTGATCCAGTAGGCAATAAAAAGAACTAACTGGTAACTGAGGATAAATTCAAGTTGTATATATGAGGTTGACCCTACAAGCTAAATGAATTGGTATTGTTGTGAGAAAAAGCACAACCAACAGCATATAAACATTAAAAATATATTGGAAATATGCTGAACTGCACTCAGTTATCTACATTGATTAATATAGATCCATTTTTTAATATCCAAAGTGGAAGAGGAAGGAATTAATTATTGGAAGGCATTACTTGTTGATTTACTTAAGACTTACTTTTACTTTGGGCCCCTTGCCACTTATATGAGAAGAACCATGAAGTTAATTTTAATGCACATAATGGATAGATCAAATTAAACTCAAAATTAAAGGAATTGAAAATAAGCAAAATACAAGGGCTAATGCATGCTCATTTTTATTTAAATCATTACCAAATCACACAATGTTACTCATGTGTTATTAAGGTATGTTTTTATTTATAGCTTCAGTAATAACAAGACAATACTCAACACTGGAGTAATTAGTTACAGTTTCAAAACAATGTCACACAAAAGCAGCTACCACCAACACTCAAGCCTCAAAGATGATGACATGTCTGTTGCAATAAGAGCTGTGGAAATAGAACTACCTCACTCAATCCCTGCTCGAGGACCAACGAGAGTGAAAATCAGAAGAAATTTGTACAATGGAGAAACTAGAACAGCAGTTCTCGGAAGTTCTAAATGTGTGTTTTGGAATATGAAGCTGTGAGTACATTTGTAAAAACTTTATTTATTAATCATTAGTCATCCAGGAAATGTAGAAATACGTCACCCTGGTAAATCTGGAACAATGTTCTACCCAGGAGTTTTAACCTGGAATCAATGAAAATTTCTATGAAATTGAAATACAAACTAATGCCATCTTTTATTTAGAGCATGAACTGAAGAAAAATTCCAGATTCGACTAAATAATGTATCAAATTTGAACTGATTGGTGGAGTTAACATGTTTTATTAAAGTCCAAATTCTGAAACTTGGGACTAAAACAGGGCAAGTAAAAACCATCGCTGATAAGGGAAAACTCTTAATACCTGTCAGTCCAATTGCTTTCAAACAATTCTACATATATGTACATTGTGAAGATCAAGGTATCCTAAAATTCACTACATACAAATAGGAATATTTTTTGTCTTCACAAACAGTCTCCATCAAAACTATGTCTGCTTATATTTTTTCTTTGCAAACGCTGATCTTAAGGAATGGTAAAAATAGTAAGTTAAATTTTGAGAAAAACATCAAAATTGAATAGATATGTTTATACTACAGAATGGTATCTGGGGTAAGGAATTGGTGCTTCGTACCATTTCTTGCCCAGGGTATGAATCCTGGCATACAGCACTATTAACTCTCCCATACCAGAAGGTACCTGGAGCAAAATTCCTTGGTACCAGCAGCTATGGCAAGGTTCCTAGGTATGACTAATTATAGGCATACCTTACATAGTGGAAATCCCTTTTAAAAAACTCCATTAAATCAAGAGTACAAAAGTGAGGCTATCTTTAATATTATGTAGCAGTACATTGCAAGTGATTATTTATAATTTTTAATAGTGCACGCCTCGGCAATTCCTTAGACAACTACAATTACACTGATGGAATTCAAATGCTTGCCAAATGCATAAATATCAAATCTTGGAGGACTAAAACCCAATGTTTTCAGTGGTCTACATATTCAGTTTGACTTTGAATGAGTGATGTCAATATTCTTGCATGACTTAGGAGTAGCAAGACATCAGTTGTCAGAACATTGGAAGACATCAGTTGTCAGCGCATGGTAGATTACGGGATGAGCTGTGAATAGGTATAAAATATGTTTATGAAATTATTTATCATAGATCCATGTGTCTTAAAAATAATAATATGCCTCTTACCTCTGCACCTTCATCATACTATATGCAATTGCACAATCATTTCACAATCCACATATTTCTTTTTTCAAATGATTTTTTCTTCCTCTGACTGTGCCTTTAATCGCAGCATAACCAATTTTAATGAATAGGTAGCATCACCATCTATTATACATGCATATTCAAATATGCATCCCTTTGGAAAACTTTTACTTTGAAATATAAAATCTTCTGTAATACTAATCTACCTAGTTATGGGCTCATTGAGTTACACTGAATCAATGTTTCAAGATATTGTCAATTACACAAATCAAAATTTTGAAACATTACACCTATTTACATACATATATTATTTACACATCAGGATAGGGGGTGCAGTTCCTTTCCCTGTGCCATCTCTAGTTTCCCAGGCAGATCTGGTACCAGAAAATTGAACAACTTGGGTAAAGTTTAGGGCACCCAGAGGTGTCACCCAGAATCGAGCCCAGGCCCTCCCCGGATCCCAACTCTCTAACCACTGGACTACCATGTCCCCATATATATAAATTTATAGTGCCATGGTATATGTCCCTAAAATTTTAAATGAAAAGAGATGGTAATAGAGGGGATAATGCTGGGAAAGTGAGATGGAGGGAGGCACATAATATGCATTTCGGGTGAAATGAAAAGAGGTAGAAGGTATTCAGGGTTAAATTATTCAACACAATATGAAGTTTAAGGATATTTTGTGTCATGCCAGTTAGGGTCTAAAATTACAGTATTGCATAGTGCCAGGCCCATCAAAAACCTGTCCTAAGCCTGGATACCTTGGACCTTACCATCTTGAAGAAAACTTTTTACGGAACTGCTTCAAGACGGTATAGCTTCATGCTTATATAGTATTTATGCTTTCATAATTTGGAATACAGCTGCAGAGTTGTTACTACCATATATGCCATTGCTCATGGCTGATATGCTGTATTTAGTACAACACCTGAAAATCCCATTGGCTTTGGAATTTTCTCCTCCCATGTGCTTGAAAGGTAGGATGGAAATGCAATTTCAGGCATGGAAGCAGTTATTCCAACACTACAACGGGAGGGAAATTTAACCACCGACAGCACACTTACAGCCAAAAGAAATGATATATGTGGTAGCAAAAACTCTGCAGCAATGTATTATCTCATCTTCCAAAAATATAACCAGAAATACCTGTTGTTTCATCATCATACACCATAAGAGTTCTGGCAAGTAGTCATCAAATAGGTCATGATAATATAATTACATAAATTTTCAATAATGTGTACACTTGCTGAGTAAATATTCAATTATGGTGCACAGGAAAACTGGTGAATGGGATGAAACTGGTTGCAAATTGGCATCCACAAATGAAACACATTCAAAATGCATCTGTACGCACTTATCCAGTTTTGCAGTTTTCATGCAAATGCATGAGTATAAGGTGAGAATTTTGTCTAAAAATCTGTGCAATGACTAAAAATAAGAGTGCTCAGAATTTCTATTTTGAAAATATATTTTTATTTCGAAAACAGGATGAAGCCTTCATCATAGATCTCCTAACATGGATATGCAGTGGCTCTAGTATAGTGTGTTTAATCTTGACACTACTGATTTTCCATTTCTTCAGGTGAGCAAATACAAAAACAGAATCGATAAATATGAAGAATGATATGATGCCGTTGTTAAGAAAAATAGCTTTTGATACATAATTTATTTATATAATAATAATGCATAATTAAATTTAAACATTTTATGAAAATGCTTAACATAACACACATAATAAAAATTGTGAGAAATTTAAGCATATAATTAGGTACGTGGCAATCCTAAATTGATTTTAATAAATGTATTCTGTTCAAAATTAATGTATTTCGATCATTCTGTGTTACTTTAAAAATTATTAATGAAGGTATATTTTGCTAGAATAAAGTCATTATTATAAAAACAATATTTAAAAGTTATGAACTTGATCAAGTTTTTGAGTGGTTTTTGACTTTATGTAATTTCAGGCACAAATTATGCGGTGAGAGAGAGACAATATGCAGAAATATATGTTCCTGCTTGTTGATTACACACATTCTCACACTATCAGTCCTTGATAAAAGATACTTCAATTTGTCTGATGTAAGTTGGCTACTATGATATTCACAGTTTTCAGAGACTTACTTTATAATTCAGAAAGGTTATAATTTCTTAATTTGTTTACCTAATCAATTCTAAAGAAAATCACTTCTTAAATACTGCATTTTGTCAAATTCATTATCAATACTTGCTAATTTTCAGATGAAATATTGGTAATACCTAAGTATTCTGCTATAAACACACCATCGATCAATGTGCCAGCATTTAAATCGCATAACCTTTGTTTTATTTATATTGATTCTCATCCCATACCTGTCGCACTGAATTTCCAATTCACTCAGCAATGCTTGCAGCCCCTTGGCTGACTGACAAACTAAAGCTTGGTCATCAGCAAACCTAACTGATTTTATGAATTCCCCGCCCACTTTCATTCCTACCTCCAGTTCTTCCCATGCCTCTTTAATCATTTCCTCTGCATACAGGTTGAACAGCAACGGTGATAATGGGCAACCCTGCCTTACACCTCTTCCTAACACTGCCCAACCGGACTCCCCGTTCCCCACTCGCACCTGAGCAGCCTGAGACATGTACAGGTTGCGGATTAGCCTCCTTTCCCTCCAACCTATTCCTATTTTCTGCAATATACCCATTAGTTTTTCCCAATTCACTCCATCAAATGCTTTTTCGAAATCTACGAAACAGGCAAATACCTCCTGGTTGTGTTCTATATTCCTCTCGATTAATAATCTCATTACTGCAATGGCATCATGCGTACCCCTCCCCTTCCTAAACCCAAACTGATCATCCCCTAAGTAATCATTTGCCCTACTCTCTATTCTTTTGTTTATGATCCTGAGAACAACTTTAGCTGCGTGGGATATCAAACTAATTGTCCTATAGTCCTCACATGACGTGGCCTTTACCTTTTTCGGAATAGGAACTAAAACTGATCTCACAAAGTCTTCCGGCCAGATTCCCTCCTCATAAATACTACGGATCAGCCCATATAGCCTCTTCCTCCCGCATTTTCCTAAGCATTTTAAAAGTTCCACGGGAATGTTATCTACCCCCACGGCCTTATTTAGTTTCATCTCCCTTAATGCCCTTTCTATCTCACGGTCTAGTATGCCTGGACCTAAGCTGTCCTCCTCTACGTCATTTTCTTTTTCAATGTCTAACTTTGTTGGTCTGAGTTCTTTACCATACAGTTCTTCTATATACTCCTTCCATCTCTCTTGGATCTTTCCTGCGTCAACTATTACCTTACCCGCCTTATCCCTAACTGCTATCGTTGATCTCCCTTTCTCAATTCCCGATAACGATTTAACTTTGCTGTACAGCGCACCGATTTCACCCTTCCTCTGCAGACTTTCCATATCCTCGCACTGCGTCTTCCACCATGCTTCTTTTGCTTTATTTGTTGCCCGCCTCAATTTATTGTTCAATTCTTTGTACTTCATTTTGCCTAATTCTGTATTTATATTCTTCCATTTTTGCCGCTCATCCATCTTTGTAATCATCTCATCCGTGATCCATGGTTTCCTAGTCCTTTTAGTGTTAACGGTTCCAATAGTGTCTCTTGCGGCTTTAGACAACCCTTTCTTGATCATTTCCCATTTTTCTTCGATAGTACTAAGCCCTTTGCCATCCTCCATGATTTTCTCTACCGCCTGTTTGTATTCCTTCCTTTTCAACCCATTTAATGCTTCTACATTCCATTTTCTAACTCGCCGCCCCTGCCTTATCTTTTTGAAACGTACGCTACATTTCATAACAACTAAATTGTGGTCTGAGTCCGCATCCGTTCCCGGGAAGCTGTGGGAATTTATCACACTGTTCCTAAACCTGTGTCTAACCAGGATATAATCTAGCTGATATCTTCCTGAGTCACCTGGCATTTTCCATGTATACCTGCGTCTTTTGTGGTGTCTAAACCAAGTGTTGGTGATGACTAACCCCTGTCTCCTGCAGAACTCAACTGCTTTCTCCCCGCGGTCATTCCTCGTGCCTAAACCGTAGTCCCCGACCTCGTCACCATCTCTTCCTTCGCCTACCGTCGCATTCCAATCCCCCATCACTATCAAATGTTTCCCTGCAGGAACACACGCGATTGTCCTCTAACTGATCATACATCCTATCGATCTCTTCTTCCTTATGGTTGCTCGGTGGCATGTATACCTGAATAATAACTAAGTTCGTCGGTTCTGCTTTTATCTCTACTAGTAGTATTCTATCTGTTACCTACTCTATGTTGACTATGCTTCTTCCTACCTCTTCATTTAATACTATGGCAACCCCTCGTTGGCTCTCGTCCCCACCGCTGTATATTATTCTATACTTACCACTCCAGTAATCCCCGCTATCTTTCCATCTAACCTCGCATAGACCTAAAATATCTATATTTCCCCTTTCCATCTCTCGCTTAACATTCTCCAATTTCCCTGTCCTCATCATTGTCCTAACATTCCACGTTCCTATTCTAACTAATGTGGTCTTCTTCTCCTGCGTCTTCTGTCCTGCTGCTGCTGGTTTTCCCTTGCAAGGGTTTCGTTGGATGACGACCGCGGAAGCCTTGCCTCCCCCGCTGCCGGGCACGACACACAGCCGATTGGGCCGAGCCCCGTAGTTGCCAGGACTCAAAATATCTGTATAGTCCATCATATTTTTCTTGGGAATGATAATTGAGGTGGTTTCCCGTTGCCTTCCTCAATATATGTATATATATATATATATATATATATATATATATATATATATATATATATAGATATATACACACACACACACAAATTGTACACATATAACATACATGCATGCATGCACAATCCATGTTTATATACATATATAAAATGCATATTTTTTATTGCTTTTAGCCACTGTGTTCCACTGCGGGAGCAGTTTTACATTATGCCTTGAGTGCTTCAATCATGTGGATGGCTGCTGAGGGCCACTACCTTTATCGGTCAATTTTACGCGTAATGGATGCCACTGGAAAAGACTATCGAAATACCTACCGTGTAATTTCCTATGGACTGCCAGCAATTATGGTCATTGCAACTGCTCTTAGCGGACTTGCTGTAGGAGAAAATGCATATGGAAACCCGGAAGTGTAAGCAATCACTCTTGGAATCTACCTCAAAACTGAATTATATTACATCAACTCTCCAACAAATCTATGAGTCTTCTCAGAGCAATGGTGAAGATGATTAAAATGGAGAAATAATAGCTAAATTAAAATCATCCTAATCATAAAAATGATCCCAGTTAGTCTAACTGGCAATGAGGTATTCTCTTCAGGTAATTCACCAATGATAACCACCATAAAGGGAAAAAAGCTTTACTCATATAAATAGGTAGTGTAAATAAATTTACACATATAGCATCAGTATTTTCCTCGGGAAATATATAAATATTATTACTGCCCATTCTTTAAATGTAAAGGATTACTATAACTTCAAATAACCTAATTTACATGCATGAAAATGACATTTTGCAGTTGCTTGCACAAATGTAACAAAAATTGCTGAAGGATTAATTTGTGCCCTCGGTATTAATTTTACAAAATGTAGGTAGTAAATCATATGCCCCTGTTGGACATGTGCAACAGCCCATGAGCTATTGTCCACTCGCAGAGATAATGTTAGAAAGATGGTAAAAATGTAGAACCTTCTGGCTGCAAGTGGGCAGAGTTGAATGTAGCTAATCCACCACCCCCAACTGTGAAGGCAGCATCACAAGATGATGCCAATCCTCCTTACTTTGTGCAACAGAAATCCAAAATACCAATTACCAAGGGTGTTAATAGGTGCATATCCTCATTCCCTCTAGATTTTAAGCATTTCTAAATTATTTTCATAGCTGATAAAAAAAACAAATCGGCCCACCTCAAAGAGGACGCAGAGCAAAAGCTGGCAACAGTGTTTAGATAATCACAGCAAGAGGGATGGGAAGAGAGGGTGAGAGTGGGGATACCTCTCCTTTGAGGAAGGGATGTGCAATATTATCTTCACAGGTTCTTTTGCACAATAATACCCTCTCCCATGAAAACTCCACCAAACCTTATATTAGGACAATAGTAGAACATGATGCATCACCAGGTTTGTCAACTGCCTTAATGGCTGAGAGAACACCTGTCACACCATATTAGCCCTGGAAGGTCCATTAAAAGAAAACAGTAAATGCACAAGATGCAGTTTGAATTCACAAGATTAATAAAAGTTGATGAAATTGCCATTTATAGGGCCACCCCAGCTAATAAATGTCACAGAAATAAGCCCATTGAACCCCTTCCATAAATGCTCAGAAAAAGCTTGGAGACTCCTCGTATTTACAAGATTCTACATTGTACACACTTCACTGAGGTTTCATAATTTATCCTTATTAATTAACAATAAGGTGCTCATAAGAATAAATATATTCTCTGTGGTTATTTTCTGGATAGAGTCTATCCTTGGTTACTTATCTATTGCAATAAAAGTCCTAATAAAAGGTTGCTTTCCCTTCCATTCAATTTAAATGCATTTGTGGCAACCTAACATAGCTTATTTAATTTTGCAATCATAAAAATCATCCTGAGAATTGTATATTATTATGCAAAATGTCTGCTAGTGTGCTACCACCTTTCAGAAGAGAACTGTATTGACAAATGTAATCAATCAATCCTTCAAATCCTTCAAATCTCTTCAAAGGTTAACTAATATAACTATTAAGAATAGACGAGCTACTATTCTGAATTAACCATATTAAAACATATCAAAAGACTATGAGTCATGTTGAAAGTATTGTTAAGTTTGATTGAGTAAAACAGAAGTTACAGAGTATGACACTCAAACCATTTGGATTGGCCATCAAAAACGTATGCATAAATGACTGCAACCAATAACAATCTGGAAAACGTATTATATCAATGCTGGTTATTATATTTTAATAAGTAATATTTTAGTTCCCAAACATCAATCCTCATTTTTAGATGGCAAAAGCTATATAGCATAATTTTACACCTACTGATTCATCAGGAAGTCATTCATATATCTCAAAAAGTAAATGAAATCAAAATACATTCAAGACGATAATACTTAGTAAGTAATCCCATCCAAAATAACCTCAAGGTTTTGATATTAGGTAGATATTGCAATTTCACTCACATCAAAATCAAATAACATAACTAGCTAAAGTATCATTTTTCTCTGCATTATTTTCAAAAATCACTCCATTCTTTTACACCTAATATGACATACTTCTTAAGGTGACTCTACCTTCGCGAAACAGACACATTAAAAAATAAACCACATTGTAATTGTTTCACTTCATTGTAATACCTCTATTGATTTCAATACAAAATGTACCACAAGAAGCCTCTAAAGAATGACATAACTTTTGTTGAAGTTGAAGTATCACAATAAATTTTGGAGTATTAACCAAAGGTGTATTTTTCAATGTGACCTCTTTCCCCTTAAACAATGGGATTGATCTCTAGAGGTAAAAAACAGGAGATCAAGTACAGGAAAAGTTACAATATTTCAGCAAAAATTAATCATTATTTAACTGTAAAACAATAAAATGGATGAGCCCAAGCACTGATATGGGAAAACTTCCATTCACTCAAAAGAATGATATTTTTTAAAACAATAACTAAAAGCAGAGTTTTAATAAAATTCTTTTGAATGAATGTTGACTTTAGCATCCAGCATTCAATTACTAAAATTATTTTAATCTCCAAAAATTTGAAGCTAACTATTTTTGTGCAGCCAGCCATGTTGCCTAGGACATAGTTGCACACACACTTATGGTGTTCATCTGCTATGTCCATGTTCAATGCATGCAATTTTCCTTCTTTTCAGATGCTGGTTATCTCTACCAAATTATCAATGGGTTTTTATAATACAGGCTTTGTCAATCACAGCGGTAAGGCAATCACTTTTTCAATAAAATTTAAATATAACCTAAAAGATGTGATATTATGAAACTCACTTAATTATTTTAACATTACTTTAGGTAAATACAGTAGTGCTGACATTAGCACTCAGAGCAACAGTTTCAGCAACAACAATCAGGGACAAATCCAAACGGAAGAAGATCTGGTAATCCATATCTATTCTATAAAAATTTCTCAAATCATAATTCTTAAGCATTTAAGGGTGATAAATTAGATTGCAGAATTATTTATTGTGTTGTGAGTTTCTGCTAGTTTGATTCACAATAGTTATACACATATTATAGAACAAGAGAGACTAACTGATATTTAACAGGTTATATGATGTGAATAATATTATACAAAATTTATCACATTTTCTTCTAAATATCAAATTGTAATTTGCATTGCCATCAGTATTTCAATCTCAAGATTGGCTGACTACAGCCCCCCTAACTTCCCTTTATTCTTAATGCCCTGATAAATCTTTCGCTCAACATCCATCTCTCTATTCTTGACCTATGCATCAGGTCCCTGATCTTCTTTGTGAGGCATCTAATATTGTAGTTCTTACAAAGCCATTAAGACTCAAAGTGTGTGCAAACCATTTCTGTTTCTTCTTTTCCTTACAATTTACCACATTTCCTTCTCTCCAACCATAAAACTATTCCGCAATACTATATTGATTGTCTGAAATATCCATATTTTGATTCAAATATGAATGAGGGAATATTATTTCCAACTGAAGGAAAGCACATTACTGAGAACTCTGAACCACAATTACATATCTAATTCTATCTCATTCAACAGATAAATGCAATCACAAGAACATCTATGCACATGGATTCATAGCCTGTGGAGTTAATCAGAATATCAAATGGGACAAAAGCAGCAATAGAAATAAGCAACAATCATTTTCGACATAATCTTAAAAATAAAGTTGCCCACTGCCATTGAAAAGGCACATATCTAAAGGTCCTGCACACAAACTGTTATTCTGTAGAAGCACATTGGAATAATATAACATCATATTATGTACTTGTATAATATATTTTGGTGTATACATTGAACCATATTTTTCCTAAACAAAATGTATTTGCTAATAGCATGCTATATTTTCATTCTACTAAAGTGGTTTTAAGTCTTTTAAAGCCACTTATCCTTTCATTTTTGAAGCGAGACATTTGCACTATCGGGAACAACATCTTAGTTAGTCTAAGGCAATGCATATTTTTACTTTTTATGAACCTGATTTTTAATATTAATGGTTCAAAGGTTATACTACAAGATAAAAATTTCTGAAGATAGATCTCATTTAAGTGTCCAACAAAGTCAGGAAAACAGGGGTACTTAAGTTACCTACCATAAGTTACCAGAACCATACGCAATTGATATTAAAGCACACTTGCTACCTAGAGAATAATTTTATTTAAAAAATTAACTAATCATTTACCATAAGTCAAAATTCTTGTAACTCATAAAATTACTCTTTTGCAATAACAATGAAAGCATTTTATAATATGAAGGACAAATATAATTAAATTTTAATGTTATTTATGTTCCCATGTACCAGGATCTGGATACGAGGCTGGATTACACTATCATCTCTTCTTGGAGTATCATGGTTCATAGGCTTGGCATCTTTTGATTCCAGTGTTTATTTTGAGTACATGTTCGTAGTTTTCAATGGATCTCAGGTTAGGAAACACACATTGAAATATGAAAAGGCTGCTAACATTTACCTACTCTTAGTTCAAATTATGATTTTATGGGCATAGTTTGAATTATTTAATATTATTTATACGATGTATAACTTATTGCTAAAATAGAATATACATTGTTTTGGCATTTAATATTTAAAAAATACTTTTCTACACTAAACCAATAGAGAAACAGTGAACAGAAGTTAATCTCAAATGTTTTTGCAGGGTGTCTTAATATTCGCCACAAGAGTTCTTCGCAATCGGCAAATTAAAAAAATCATGACAATAATGATTAGCAATCACCTTATGCTAAAAGGAATAAGAAGATTTAAGGCGAATATGGTAAGCTTTTCACCAGAAGATATCAAAACACAATTTTTATGGAAAATGACATGACACAAGGTAGGACACACACTATTAATTATCTGCCTTTGAAAGTGAACAATGAAATCACAAAAAATTGGTAGTGATTTTAATGAACTCAGAAGTTTTTTCATGGGCCCAATTACTTGGCCAGCTAGCATCAACACTGGATGAACCTTTAGGCAGTTAGCAGCAGATATGCTTATTGGTGGTAGACTGTTAGAAGAAACAATTTCTCATATTTTCATATTTATACTTAATTAGTTTCATCAACAATTGCTTCCTGTTCTAGAGATAGGTAGTTAATCCATGTCGTAAAAGAAAGATTGAAAAGAAATAAAACTTTTTTTGTTTTACTTTATATGTTGTAGAAAAATCATTATATTAACCCCAACCTGCAACATGGCCTTCGAAACATTAGAGGCATTTAGAATGGAATTTAAATCTCCACACTTGAAAATAAATGCTCTCATTAGATTATTTTAATAGACATACCCATGTGGCTGATAGCTTAGACAATCTGTTGGCGAACATTTTATTCCAATCACTTAATTTGACTTGAACTGCAGAATGATATTCAATTTCCTTTTTTTCCCAAGTAATAATCAACAATAATTTTTACAAAAAAGTTCAAGTTTTATGTATTTGGAAGAGTGCTTTTTACATTGTATCCATAAAGACAATGGATGGGAAGAAAGTAGAGGCCAAAAAGATGAAACACTTACCTAAAAACCCAGCATGAGCAAGGCCCTCACCAAAAACCATCATGCAACATTAATATTTACAGTTAAAGACCCCTCAAAATTGTGATAACATTGTATCTAAGAAAAAAATTACCATTATTTGTACAAGATCTCTTCAGTATCCTCCCTCCTTAGAAATCATTTGGAATCTGGGCACTAATGGAATTATTTAAACACAAAATCACATGGAAAATTATAGGAAGAACAAGTAATCCAATATGTAAAGAAATAGATGGTACTTCACCTCATTTGTTGATAGCTATAAATATTACAAATAAAACAATGATATTAGACAAACATCCTTCAAATTTTATATGAATTCAATATACGTTTCATTCAGGTTCCTGGTAAATCTTCAACATATGCTGATGGGCAAACTAGCAGTACTCGCACCAGTCAAACTTTCAGTGACCATGTATGGAGTACTATAAATGATAATAGAAACTCCTTCTCAAGCCATGATGTAGCAGGTATGTAATTAAAATTAATAAGACAAGAAAATATTATGGCTCACATAATATTTTCATTCCTACAGATTGTGGCATTCATAATTCAGGGTAGGGGGGCAGTTCCTTTCCCTGCGCCATCTGTGGTACCTTAGGAACATCAGAACCAAAAAAATCACAGAGTTTGGGTAGGAGTGAGGATGTCTAGAGTAGCTGGAATGAAACCTTGATCTTCCAGCTAGTGGTAGAACACTCTCCCCTCCAGGACACCATACCTCTCCTCCTGAAGTAGACTTAATATTAATGCACTTTCTTGTGGGTGTACTGTGCAATGAAGTGCACATGGTGGTGTCCTCTCCCCCGGCCAACTGAATTAAGGGTTGTGGATGCCAGAGCAGACAGTAATGGTTATCTTGGGTGGTACTTCAGTAATGATCAGTGATGCAACATTCATTGGAGATTCAAGAGGAAATAGAAGAATGATACACCTGAATATGTTTGTTAGTTCTAACTTACTTCAATATAGCTCCAAATACCAATTCCTAAATTCACAACTTTAAATAAATTCAGATGCAAGGCATGATGCAGGCCAAGATTTAACTGATCTCTTTCCTTATGAGTGGAATAATACAGTCAAAAAAATTGTTAGATGCAACTCTTGTAGTAGTAGTTTTGAGGGGAGGCGACCGACAGCTAAGGTCATTTGCGCCATAGGGGATGGACAGGAAAGGATGAAGGGTGGAGAGAAACCCGGCGTCGGCATTAGCCTACTCTTTACGAAAGGCGCCAAGGGGTCCGCAGTTTAACGTCCCATCCGACGGACGGCTCAACTATAAATAAAACAAGATACAAGACTCACACCAGCAATACAATTACATACTTGTGCATCAATGTTACCCTCACAAATTGATGAGTTTTGTGTCACATTGGGTGACAAATTAGAATTGAAGCAATTGATCTAAAGAAAATCAGGTATTTATTCCAAACTTACCTTAAATAGTACTACCATTAATGATATTGCAAAATGGAAGAGAAAATTGTGTAATAATAACATGATATGAAATTTTTAATAAGAAAACAGTAATGAATCCTGAAAAGTTATTGGTTATGAGACAGCATTAAGAATTAGTATAATTAATAAACTTCAAAATCCATAAAAATTCCTAGAGCTGTTCCTCCCCTTTGCTGCTGTAAACTCCCAACAATAGCCTGCCCTCTGCCTTGCCTTTCACCAAATATTTTCAGCTGACTGAAACACATATCCATTTTGTCTCCCAAAACATATTTTGTGGCAGTGGTGTGGTTGAGTTTCGGCCTGAAACTATGCGTTTTTTTCATGCTTATAAATAAGTGCTTTCGTCTTCACTAGGCCCTTTTTCATTGGGCATTGATTTCAAGGTGTTATCAATGCCCTTTGGGCATTGATAACACCTTGAAAATTTTTATGTGGAAAACCAAAACCTCACTCCTTCCCTCAATACATTTCTGGTAAAATAGTTACATTACATTAACAAGTTTTCAGAAAAATAAACAAAAAAGTCATGAGTTACTAGAA
Source organism: Hetaerina americana (assembly GCF_022747635.1). Taxonomy (NCBI): domain Eukaryota; kingdom Metazoa; phylum Arthropoda; class Insecta; order Odonata; family Calopterygidae; genus Hetaerina; species Hetaerina americana. The sequence goes on along the minus strand of NW_027287428.1, from coordinate 1,631,128 downwards.
AAATGAACTTTTTAACTTAATTTATTCCAATTTAATACATTACCACCAAGTCTGCAAATATAATATTAAATAATAAAAATTATGGAATTTTTACCTTATGTCCCGATTCTGAAATTCTTATGTTATTTATTTTAGAAAAAGAAGAAGAAAGAGTCAAAATATCAGCATACCAACACCAGGATGTCGGCATGATCTTAAGGAAAGACTCGGACTATTTGCGCAAGAGAAACAATCAAGCCATATTACCAGAAGAACTCAAATATAATACAGACCCAAGAAGCTCAGTAACTGAGGGAAAAAACAATGAAAGACATGAAAATGATACTGTAATCTCAAATCAAGGCTACAGAGCTGAATCAGAATTTTTGGAGGAATTGGAAGCACATCTGAAGAACTACAAGACTAAAACAATGACTACAACTGAAGAAAATCCATACCCAGAAAAGCAGGAGAGTGAAATGAAGATGTCATTTCCCATTGACAGTGTCCAAAATACTACAACAGTTAAAAAAATGAAGGTAGAATGGATAGCAGAATTACAACAGAACTTGAGGAGGAAACAACCAACTTCATCTGGAGAGAGAACTAGATTACAGATTTCTGCCACAGATTGTTCAATCAATCAAATTTATCATGCGGGAAAGAAAGAAAAATATGAAGTAAATCAGGAGAGGGTGAGGTGGTCAAGTGAAATCCATGTAAGAAGCTGCGCCACCATAACAGAAGAAGACGAAAAAGATAGTCAGATATACACAACTCACCACAGAATGGATTAATACCCCTACTATGCCTTTGGAGTACATCAAAGACCTTAAGAACAAAGTAATTTAATTATTACATCATTTGGTAGCTTGCAAATCTAACACTTCATACTTTGATGTAAAAATGTTTCCTTGAACACATATTTCTACATATTCTGGGGTGCTCCTACAGGATTACTATAATAAAGTTCATAAAGGTGTTCATTACCTCAGTAGTATGAATTTGAAATAAAGTAAATACATAATAAATGATGCATTTTAAAACTTTTATAACCCTACACACCACCTTTTATGAATACTTCTCTCTTTTGATATGTCAGCCTGGGTACTGGTGCTGCTGCTCTTATTTTAGCTGACTGTGTAGCAATTAGATTTTTGTCTAATAAGGTGGGAGTGTGACCAGAGTATCCTTTGCCAGGTTATATGCAAACTGACATCCATCTTCTCCTTACAAATTTCCAGGATATTTTGCAATTTGAATGGCTCCAACAGTAATCTCTTCGTTCAATTATCACAGCCTTCTCTGGAATGCCACATTCAAGTTTAAGGGATGCACTACATTTTTTGTAATCCCATGCTAAAATTAGAGCAAAATTATATTTCAACAAAAAAATGTACAATGAGGAGTGTAAAACCCTCACTTGCCGCCTGAAGTTTTGCTTGGGAATGAAATAAGTTTGCTATGAATTGTGGAAGTGTTCAGGCGTGTTCCTTTGTATTTGGATGGAGAAATATCACTTTCTTCATACACATTTCCCTGCACAATAACCAGAAAAAAAAACGTATAAAGCTATTGTATGAGTGGTGAACATTACCCCTTTCAGTGCCTCAGGAAAATTGTGAAATATACAAATGCATTAGTTTTTCATTGCAAATTTACAATTTACTGTATATAGTTGAAAATGCATCATTTACTTTTAATGTGCATCATTGATACTTCAGAATTTCCAAACTTGAGAAAAAGAAATATATAGTTTTTAAATGAATATTTCACCAACAAATTTCTTTCGAAACATTTGGTCCAATGTTTTACCACTTTCCAAAATTGCAATAGAACCCTCAACATAAATATATGACCAAATTGAGTCAATTTAAATACACAAAAATTGATATTAGGAGGTATCAGAAACATAATTAGACATTTTATTTGAGAGATGTTAGAGGCTGATACTCTGTCGAAATCCATTTTTTGATGCACAAAGAAAGAATCAGACTTTGCATTTCCACAGGAAATAATTTTTTGTATCGACTTGTTTCATTAACTAGACGACACAATTAATTATTTCCTGTGGAAACGCTAAGTCTTTGATTCTTTCTTTGTGCCTTATAATTAGAAATTTATCCTCAAAATTTTGGAAAATATTAGTTGGAGAGCAAATAATTTTTTTCAGATATTAGATGGGCAACGATTTACTCATTGATTTTTCATACATAAATACAAATAATAGCAGCCACTGAAACCAATTAATATTTTTTTCATGCTATGCAATATGATTCAGTATGAAAAATATATATATGAATGGAACCTCCCAAGTGCAAAAAAATAATTTAATGCCCAAATCCAGCAATCATTGAAAGAATTTCTTGGAAATCTATAAAAACATTCTATTCTATACTGCATAACATTCATGAATTACTCAAATGGCCCAAATGAAAATGCAGATGCAAAATATACCGCATTTCCCAGCCCATAAAAGACAATGATTTTTCAGGTTAGAATTCACGAAAAATTCATGGATTAGATGGATGGTATTCTAATGTCAACATTTTATATGAAGAAAATAGAATTAATTAATAACATTAAGTAGTAGTTCTAGCTGTAATGGGAGGCGACTGACAGCTGAGGTCATTTGTGCCATTAGGAATGGACATGTAAGGATGAAGGGTGGAGAGAAACCCGGCAGCAGCATTACCCTACTCTTAATCGAAAGGCACCAAGGGGTCCACAGCTTAATGTCCCATCCAATACTCACTCAGAAGTGCCCTCCACAAAGCACATCAAGTAGGGATCGGGATCCCACTAAAATATATCAGCTGCCACCAGGATTCGAACCCAGGCCTTCTCGGTGGGAAGCATTAAAAAATTAGCAACAATATAAACATTTATTCATTGTAGAATCCCAAAATGAATTATCACTGCTGCTAAAGTGATTGTAGTAATTTTCAGAGTGGATTTTACAACCTTTCTTTTGTATTCAAGAGTAGTTTTTTACTCCTATATATTCATCTGATAAATTATCTGCTTCCTCCATTATTGCATCATCTTCTCAGTTGGAGTTGAGCCAAAATGTCTTTCAGCTGCCCCATTTCCATGTTCTGGAGTGTAATTCACAACATGTTTAAATGCAATACTGTAAGACAGTCTTCTCTCTAATGATTCCATCCAGTAATTCAAATTTAAACTTCTTCAGCAACACTTACTTCCATGTTCAACAGCGGACTATGCAAACTACATAGAAATGCATTGTATTATGCATTGAACAACAATACGTGATTCACAATTTGTTAAAGGAATGTTTCAGAAAGTAATGTCAATGAAATATTAAACCTCTATTGCCTAATACTGGCTCAGTCAGTCATTATTGAAATTTGCTATATATAGACCATTCTCTACATGCCTGATGAGGGAAAAAAATTCTTAAAAGAAAGTATTTTTCCGAGCAAATCAGCTTGCAACTTATTAGATGATGTCATACCCATGGCCCATATGATGCAGGAGAGTTTTAGAGTTCATTTTGAAATCTTATGGGCGAGAAAATATGGCAAGAAAAATATTTATAATCATGGTAACATTTTAGGATTTTTGTTTATGTGCACACCCAATATGAAATCCAAAGCAAAATTTTCATACATTATTCTGAAGCATGTTTTGCTCTGATTTTGAATATTTTTTCATATTTTCCACCACAAATAAGTATGACACCACATAAAATAGCAATGGCCGGATAAATCATTTTGATCACAGTCATCATCTCCTGTAGCTTCAAATCATTTTTGGTCAATGACTTCTACTATAGATGTAATGAAATCTGAGCAAGAAGTTCGCCTATCTTCAGGTAAGTTCTTTTCACAAGGAGTGAAAGAGTTAATTCCACAGACATTCAAGAAAAACAAGGGCAGCCAAAACTTGAGAATTCCTCCATCTACGAGGGTGGTTCAATAAGTACCCGTGTTTGACGACAAAGGGCATTCCTGAGGAAAGTTTATGTTATCATCGTGTGCTGCCATCTATCAAACGACGGCGAAACAAATTTCAGACTGATTAAAAGGTTAGTTTGGATTTGGCAGCCATTCAAGTAAGACGTGTTTCATGATTTTTGCTAAGATGGAAAAAGAGCAGTATCGTTCGGTAATTCGCTTTTTGTTTTTTGATGGTAAGAAATTCGAGGAGATAAAAGCAAAGTTGGATGCTGCTTATGGGGACACTTCGCCATCTATGACCACAGTTAGATATTGGTTCAACGAATTAAAATGTGGGCGAACATCTGTTTTTGATGACGAGCAACCAAGATGCCTGACAGACGTGGTTACCGAGGAAATCATTCAAAAAGTCCATGCCTTGATTCTTGCTGATCGACAAATGAAAGTGCGCGAAGTAGCAGAGACCGTGAGAGTGTCGACTGGAATGGCATTTAATATTTTACATGACAAGTTGGCGATGTAAAAATTGTCGACCCGATGGATTGCTCACGGTGAACAGCAAGCTGATCCGGAGTTGTTTCCGCCAAACTGCATGAACTACGTTATGAATTGCTGCCGCACCCCCCGTATTCACCCAATCTGGCTCCCTGTGACTTTTTCTTATTCCCTAACATGAAGAAATGGCTTGCGGGAAAAAAATTTAGCTCAAACAAGGAAGTTATCCCCGGGACAGAGGCGTATTTTGGAGAGTTCGACAAATCCTATTTTTTGGAGGGGTTAAAAAAATGGCTGAAACATTGGGAGAAGTGTTTCGGGAAGGAGAAGAAGTTTCTAAAAGAGGACAATGTTGAAAAATAAAAAAAATGTTTTTGAAAAAATGGCTTCTTCATTTCTAACACGGGTACTTATTGAACCGCACTCGTAAATAACCAAGCTGCACACAATCAGATGTGAATAATATTAGCAGACATAAACCAAATTATAAAATAATTTCTGACTGACAGGCAGATCATTGATATCATTTGCCTCCATTCTTTGTTAGTTTTGTTGTTGATGTATTACTTACGCTTTTATGATACTTTATGCCCAAATCAACAGGAAGCCATTGATAAAAATAAATACTACTTGCCTATGTATAATTTTTAAGAAAAATATTTGAGATAAACGTTTTAGTTTCATCATGCTTCTCTAATTAAAAACATCCCAACTCTATCACTATGTTTTGCCTTGGGAAATTAAACAATTATCACATTGTCCACTTGATTACCCACAGCAATAAATTCAATAGCAAGCACATATTAAACCCAATTTCTCTCTACATTCTTGATGACTATTTTCCCCCAAAGATGCATAAAGATTATGCTGTAGTTTCAAACCAAATTGAATATCATTCAAAACGTTATTCGTCATCAGTGTTTGTTATGTAAATATTGGGTCAAATATCTTCTAGTTAGTATCCATCAAACTGCTCATAATTCTCCGAAGGACCTTCAAGGGAAAAGTTTTTAAGCAGCGTATTAGAGACCGCTCAAAAGGAGTAGCAACTGCTAGAAGGCCTACTCCCGTGAGCAAAATGGGAAAGGGCATGGCGGTGGACGTGAAGTGTATTTGCCGTAGAAAATTGAGACATGGAGTCCAGTGTCATGAATGTTGCTCTTGGTATCACTTTAACTGCTCTAAGAGTAAACTGGAGGATTGCGTGAGTGATGAATGGCAGTGCATTAAGTGCGAGAGTCAGGAGAATCAAAGAGGTTTAGAAGAAAAAGAGGCAGTCATTGAAAATCTGCGAGTGGATTTAAACATTGCTCGGAAAATGAGGCACTGAAACCATCATTGGAAGAGACAAGGTGGCGGGTGAAACAACAAGTCGAAGTGGATCTCCACTTCTGCCAAAGGTGTGATCAGAGGAACCGGAAGATTTAAGAGCGACTAAAAGGGAAGCACGCTCATGTGATGCAGATGCTGATCGGGCAGGAAGAAAATGGGAAAGCATCCTACGCAGAGAGTAGCCAAAGAAGCGAGGAGATGGAAGGAAGGATAGGAGAAATGTGAGACCAAAGAGATTACGAAGAGGGAGGACATAATGTCTAAGGAGGGGATGACTCTTGGTGATCTGGAGTTACCCAATTTGAAAATAATTGGTGATTCCATAATATGTTCTGTCAGAGGTTGAGATTAAAGTATCAATGAAGGCATTCAATGCTTTCCAGGGATAAGAGTATAACAATTGGACAGTAAAATAATAACTATGACAAGCGAAGGTGATGAAAATGTTGCCATAATTCATGTAGGAACAAGCGACATAAAAAGGGGTAAGTCAGATGACCATAAAATTGGTTTTGTCTGAAATTTGGTGACCTTGGCCAAAAATTTTAAAAGTGCTAAAATTATCATTAAGAGAAATTCTTCGTAGAAGGGACATACATTGTAAGAGAATTAACAGCATAAACGAAGGAATAGAGTGGGTTTGCGTGCAGCAAGGTCTAACATCTGTGGACCCAAATTGTTGGTTGGGTGACAGGGCTGCAATGGAGTGCATTTAAACAGTGAGGAATCCCTGGTTATGTCTAATCTGTTTAAAAACATCGCACTAAAGCTCAGTGAGTAGAGAAACCTGTAATGGACACAAGAGATGGATCTCGCAAGACCGAAGGAAAGAACGGTAAGGCTTAATACTTTCGCAGGTTAATTGCTGAAGTATTCTAAATAAAGTCAGTCATTTCAAGACGTCAGTTGATGCATGTAATCCGGATATTGTGATAGGCACGGAGTCATGGCTAAGCAACCACATCATGACAAACAAGATTTTTCCTTTGACAAATTCCAAAGAAACTGCGGGAGATGCAGCAACAGTAACTTTTAACGGAGTCATCTGCTAATGTGCATTTCAATGCAACAGTTTCAGAGTGTAAAAATCATTCGCCTTGACTGGGATTCGAACCCAGATCCCTCAATATCCGGTCGAGCTTAAGTGGCTAAAGCACTCGAAATCCCTGATATTCCCTCGCAGCTAAAGCGAGGGAATATCAGGGATTTGTGGGAGAGAGAGAATTGGCTGTACAGTTGCCAATATGGTTTCAGAAAAGAGCACTCATGCAAAACTCAGCTATTAGGGTTCTGCCAAGAAATGCCTGACTCTATGGATGCCGGAATAGAAGTGGATGATATAGTAGTCGTACCTGTTGAAAGCCTTCGAAAACGTCGACCATGATCACCTAATGTTTAAGATGGGCCAATTACCACTACACAGATGGAAGAGTAATCTCATGGGTCAAAAATTTCATGAAAGGTCGAACTCAAAAGGGTCAAATTAGGAGAAATGTATTCTGAAAAAAACCAAGGGCAACCTTGGGAGTCCCACTAGGTAGCGTACTTGGCTCTCTCTCGTTTTTAATATATATAAATGATCTCTTGGAAAAACTTCAATCTCAAATAAGACTTTTTGCGGATGACAGCCTTATCTATAGGAAAGTCAAGAATGAGAACAACCACAAAGTAATGCAAAGGGTCATAAATAAAAAAGCAGATTGGGTGACAAATAATGGGATGGATATTAATGCTAGCAAATGCAAATCCATCACTTTTAGTAAAAAGGTAAATGGAACCAATAGGGACTACAAATCCACAGAAAATGTCATTCCTAGAAGTGATAGCTGTAAATACTTAGGTGTTTGTTTAACCAAGGATTTAGGGTGGGGGCTAAACGTGGAATACACTGTTAAGAAAGCTTTCAAAAGTCTGCGATGGGTGATGAGAAACCTCAAAGGGAGCATTAGAGCAACTGAGAAAAAGGTGTATAAGACCCTGGTAAGATCAATTTTAGAGTACTTGAGTACATCTCTTGCATGGGACCCACTAGAAGAAGATTACAAAACTGGAGAAGGTACAAAGAAAGGCTGCCGGATGAGTACTGTGGAAGCATAGGAGGATGGAGAGTGTGACTGAAATGTAAAAAACACTGGGCGAAGAACCCTTACAAAGTAAAAGAAAAATAAGCAGACTTTGCGGAATGTTCCGCATTCTGAAGGGAAAGAAAGCTTGGGCAGAACTAAGGAAAGATGCGGAAAATCCAAATTTTATAGGGAGGAATGATCACAAATTCAAGGTAAAATGCTGGGCACGAAGAAAAAATGTAAAAAAATGTTCATTTCTTAATAAAACAATTTTAGATTACAACAGTTTTCCTACAAAACTATTCAAGCCCTTTCCTAACATGGTAAATACTTTTAAGATAAGAGGTGCACAATTTATACAATAATTTGATATGTTGTGTGAAATTGTATGCAACAGTTTAGTTTTGATTTTTTTCTTGTTGATTGGGAAACGTAACAGAAATGTGAATGAGATAGGGAAACCTCAGGCATCTATTTTACTTTATATGGACATATTTGTATGTTGAATGATGAAAGTTTAAAATATTTGCACTTCAGTTTTAAATTTAAATAATTTTTTATCACAATTATTGGGGCAATAGATTTTTAGGTAGATTTAGATATTTAAGGTAAATACCATTTTGGTAACAAGCTTCCTAGTAGTAGTAGCATTTGAGGGAGGCGACCGACTGCTGAGGTCATTTGCGCCATAGGGGATGGACAGGAAAGGATGAAGGGTGGAGAGGAACCTGGAACCATTAGCCTACTCTCAATGAAAGTCACCAAGGGGTCCACAGCTTAACATCCCATCCGACCGACATTGTACTCACTCAAAGTGCTCTCCACAAAGAACCTCAAGTAGGGATCGAGATACCTCAGGAAAATATTCAACACCATCGGAAATTGAACCCAAGCTTCCTAAATTACTAATAAGTTACATAGGAAATGGTGTCTTATTTCCAACTTATAAAAATTACCTTTCTTCTGCAAAGAAAACTATTACGAAACTTGAGTTGATATGAAATTAGGGTAACCCCAGCATATCATATCACTCAAGTTTTTTAAACTACCAAACCAGCAACCACTACCAACATTTGGCAATATTTAAGTTGGGGACAGATTGTGGAAATGGGTAGAAAATTACCCTGTGAATAAAGAAACAGTAATACATAGGAATAATATTTATTATAACTAAAATTTCAAAATATTGACCCCATGTCCAAGGGAAACAAAAAGACATCACAAATGCTTACAAAGGAATTTGTCAATTCAGAGGTATTTCTGGCAATTTATAATATTTTCATAACTAGCACTGTTGAATAAAGGCACAATTATTTCAGTATTTTCTCATATTGCAACATCATTTATGGAATCCAAGTCCTTTTCCACTGATGAAAAAGGACATGGCAATTGAAATGTAAAACACATGTAATGCCTCTCTTTACAGTCTTTGTTTACAGAGTTTAATTGTACTATGAAGGGTGATTTTCAACCATTACAACTGTTTCATAATTCACCAACAGTATTGAAAAAACCTAGCTTGGAGCATGCTCAATCAAATACCCCATTTAATACACTGCAAAATCAAGAATTTAATGCATCAGTCAGTAATCAAATCACAGCCAAACTTTAGTTCCCAAAATTCATAGTGCACGATAAATTTATATAAAATCACGTTTTATGACTGCAGAACTATACAATATTAGGCACAGTTCTTTGCATATAGAAACCTCTGATTATGAAACATGATCAAATTTCCTTAAATGGTAACAATAGGCAGTGAAAAATGACTTTGAAAGAAAAGAGAGGAGGCACTTACTGCCCCATTTACTTACAAAATATGGCATATTTCAAACACTCATGCAAATGACTAAAAGGATAAAGCAGTCTTAATGATGGAATGTTTTGTCACTCAGAGTGAAGGTATGTACTTAAAAGACATACCCATTTTAAGTACACTGGATAAAGTAAGGTATCACTAGTAAATTACCAACATCTCTACACATTTCTCATAGGAAAACTGCATTAACAATAAAATGCATCTATCACAATAAATTAAGCCAAATAAGTATTCAAATCACAATTCAGCAAGGTCATTTTTAGAGTACTGATAATACGAAATAACCTAGAATTTGGGTGCTTTAAGCCCAGGTGACTATAATGTGCACTTACAAATGTAACAAATGGTAATTTGGTATAGTGACCTCAAAATTGATGTGATGTTGGAGCAATGTCACAGTGAGCAGTCATAATACCAATGACTTCGGGAACAATCTCATCTCCACATAATCATCTAATATCTGAAAAATAATTTAGCATCATTTCAAAGAATTATTAAGCACCACTGAAAATTAATCACAATGCCTTACATGTCCATGAATTAGATTCCTCTTAAGGCTGAGGGTATGTTAATTATTATATTATTGACCTGAAGTAAAAAAATTAAGGATTCTGAAACTACTCTAGAATGCTTAGAGGGAGAGAAAAAAAATGAGCTATATGCACAGTGACATTTTATAAAATAATTTAACAGAATTACATTTGACTCCATAAGCACATTTTCAGCATTTCTAGCAAGGGACAAAACAATGGGCAGTGAATAATTGGTAATTAGTTAAAACAAACTAAAAATGGTTCAATCTCATTATATATATTGAAATTCAAGGACCAAAAAAAGGGCAAATATCAGTCAAGTTAGACATTAACAAAATAAAGGAATTACAATACATATGAAGAGTAAAATCATAATTTTGTTTTGTACCCATTATATTTATACGCAAATATATTTAAATTTACAAATATTTATAGCTATTCAGTACTTTTATGAGACCAAAATGGCATACAATAATGAACTGCCATTTTATTGTACAGTCATTTGAATGACTACGCATCTATTTTTAGAGTGAATAAAATATAACTACAAATGTAAATATTTTTCAATTAGGTTAAATTCAATCATCACAATTTTTAAACTGTCTGGTTTAAATAAGAAAGTGCAGCCAGCTGCCAAATTAAATCAACTTCACACAATTCAATGGTATCCACCCCAAATGAATATCTTTCAAAACGTCAGTTTTCATTCAATCAATTTTGAGGACCTGAAAAATTTAGCCAATTCATTTTTATTAAACCAGTAGAGATTTCAATGAAATTATAAGCATCTAAACATACCTCTTTTACTGAATCTTTGTTGATTTTTGGAATATCATGGACAAAGTTCACAGCGGATATTAAATTGGTCCCATCCAAGCGAAGATGGTGGTTTGTAAGCATCTCGGCATCAAGATAAGGAGTCAAAGGAGTGTTCTCAATCCCATCAGTAGAACATGCGTCAGCCCATGGTCCAACATGCTTATCATTAATCTCATCAACTACTGTTGCCATATCTGTCTGAAGGATACAAACGACCAAAGAGTCACTGCAAGTTTCCAATGGACAAATTTACAATGCAGAATTTAATTATTAGGGGCAAGGTAAAAGTAATCATAAAATTTTCTATTAAATATCTAAAAACAATTAGTTAGTACCACACACCATCACATCTGTAGTTGCACCCGTTTTCAGGTAAAATGGAGCCAATTAAGTCTATTGGCCTAATCCATCTAGTAGGGAGGATATCAAAATACTTTAATCTGAATATCATGCATTACTTGGAAGTATTCTTGGCTTTCACATGAGCTATCACAGCTCCCATTCCAAATGCTGATTACCATAAAATCTCAAATTTCCAAAGTAATCAATCAAAACTCAATTTAATTTGGAATACCTCCATTTAAACAATTTACATTTTACCACAATTATTTATATTTAGACGAATTAATGGCCACACAGCACCCAGATACAAATATCGGCCCACAAACTTACTTATTATCACCATATGTGCCAAATTTTCAATTCAACTTTTAGTTTAATTGAAATTACTTTTTAACTTAAAAGTTATAACTTATTTCAAACCATAGACTTAATTTTCCTTCACAGAAAGAATTAACATAATTACTACATAGCCTCTCTCTAGCTATACCTGTTATTCAAAGACCTGCTATTTCTTAGTTTCAAGGAAAACATGTAAGAGAGGCATACCTTAAAATCATTGTCATGGCCAGGTGATAGGGTTGGTGGAGCTAACCCAACTAATGTTATGCAATAAACAAAACACACGAGTTCTGACGAAAGTTTGCTCAAACTTGACCATTAAATATTACTCATTGATCTTAATTATCATTTAGTAGATTAGTAATGTGGTAACATAATAAGTAATGTGTGGGTCGCGGTAGTCCAGTGGATAGAGCGTTGGGCTGCTGACCAGAGGGTCCCGGGTTCGATTCCCGGGCAAGGCACTCTGGGCACCTGCAGCTCCACCCAAGCTAAAAGTGATTTTTCGGGTACCAGGTCTGCCTGGGAAACCATAACCGGCACAGGGAAAGGAACTGGCCCCCCTACCCTGATGTGTGAATTTTCACACGCCGTATAGGGCTTAATACTGGGTGATCTCTACCATCACCTACTAAACCGACCTTTGGGTTGATTACTGTGTTTATGGTTTTTAATAAGTAATGTAGTAACATAATAGTAAAGTAATGTAGTAACATGTTAAGTACTCGAAATGAGTATGTCATCTTGTGGCTGGGATTTTTAACTGTACACTCCTAGGTGTCCTTCCTAAATTTTAGGCTATTGTTGATGCTGGGTTACTCTCGCCCCTTTCCCATTCCCTGAAAATCCTACAATACTAAATTATCCACATCCCTAATAGTGTGCATTATTTAATCAGTTGGCTGCCTCTACTAATAATGCCTCCCAGAAAACAATGCAAAAATTCTGCACACGCTGCCTTCAAAATAGGCAGCCCTATGCAATATTTTGTTAATTATTGGCGGTGGTGTGATAACAGTTTCAGCGCCTTCAGTTACCAATTATTCTGTCTCTTTTTAAAGCAAAATACACATAAAGGGCATCGCTTTAAGTGTATGGCAATGATTAGGGAGTAAAAATCCAAGTAGATTCAATTAACAAATATAGCTTTAAAAAGTTGGAATCTAAAACAATCAAATATTTCTCTAAAACTAAAATATAGAATTTGTGAGTCAAAAAAGCAACCCGAATCTTCAATATAGTAAAAAAGGAAATTTAAAAGAATTCTATGCATTAGTTTCAAGTGTCACAGGACAATCATAAAATAAGCATTACAGTATGTCAACTAACAGATGTTTGCAAAGCTGTGAATGTATTATACAAGTAAAATTTTTATGAATTAAACGACTCATGAGATGGCCCTTGAACCCTTTTATACTGAAATGTAATTAAATTTGATAGATGCATTAACTTCAACAGATGCTAACACCAATAAAATTTCCTAATGTCAGAATAGTTGTGCCGCATTAGCAACTGTCTAATGACCAGATATTTGAAATATTATGAATCAATGGAAATTTGTATACTTACTTTGTAAACAGATGATAACATGGAGCCAACGTAGTCATGATTTATATTGAAAATTTCCGATACAATGGCACTTATGCAACCCTGAGTGGTGTCACCCAGGTCAACTAAATTGAATGTTTGACCCTGTGTGGCCCCTCCATCGGCATAGCGCTGACAGAGGAGCCACACCGCTCTGCACACATCTCTCACATGAATTGTATTCATCGCTAAATCCTTAGTCCACAACAGCCGCATCATTTCTCCCAATTGCCGATATACTGCACCAGTGACTAGCCGAGGAACTAGAATATAAAACAACAAAAATGAGAGAACTGAGAACAATAGAGAAAGTTTAATAAAGTAAGTAAATGATTATCAATTTGAGATTCATTTGTTCTCAAACAGAAGTGTCTATTTTGGCAATAAATACTATGAACTAAATTCCTGTATTTCTTTAATTAATTACTCCTATACTTTAATTATGAATTACATATAGAGGATAATTACCAATCCCATTCTTATCTCCTTTCCCATACACGATGGCCGGTCGCACCACAGCATAATTCAATCCTGTCACATTTTTCAAATCTTCTTCAACCATAAGTTTGTATTTCGCAACGAATGTCCATGGTTCTACCTTTGCACTTTCTTTGTGGGCGGCCTAGATAACAATGGCAAATTAATACCAAAACTTTATTATTAAGAAAACAACAATGAACGATCATGAGAATAATACCTTATCGTTCGAATAAACGTGGCCTGAAGATATTTCTATATAGCGCTTCACGTTAAGTTTCGCTGCTTGATTAGCGCAATTGAGACTTAGTTTCAATATGCCTTCCCGGTAAACTGGATCTGTCTGTCCATATTTTGTTTCTCCAGCACAGTTGACGACGAAATCAATCGGATTACCTTCGTCCAAAAATGCATTTTCACAGGAAGCTGTAAAGTAATCGTTATAAAGACCTTTTCACCTAAAACATGACAGCATTCAAGATTAATCCAAATTCACTTACCAGGTATTATTAGATTGGCACTTTTGAAAGTGACCTTCTCACTGTCAAAGATTTCCTGGTGTTTACGATTAAGCCACGCAGTTTGTGGTGGGACTTTATCTACCACAGTGACGGAAGACACAAGGTCGTTATCGACCAAGAACTCAACTAAGTTTCTACCAATAAAACCACACCCTAAAGTGAAATTGAAAATTTTTCTACACTTTAGTGTCAATATGACAAGTATTACTAGAGTTTTGAATAGAAATGAATGAATAAGCTAATTCCTATGAGATCTAAAAATGGAGACATTAATGAAAATTTTGACAGAGTCTTTGCATAAGACGTAACAAAAACATCGAAGATAAGTGAATTAAAAATTAGTCGAAATAGTTTAACAACCATTTCATAAAATATCAAACATTACCTCCTAAAACCAGTACACGAGGTTTCACATCCGTCAAGTTCGTCGACGCCATATCGACAATTGACTGTCATCGTCCGGCTTTCATCCGGCTGGTTATCAGCGTAATCTGATGGATAATGACCGCCAAAATGAAATCGGCTTTCGATTAATTAGGGTCGATTTTTCATTAAAAAATATATCACGGCGACGAAAATAGTGATATTAATATTTTGAGTTATTAGACGAATCAGGTGATAAAGCTCCGACAGGGCAATTCCCAAAAACCACTAAGTGATAACGAACAAAACATCTATTTCCTGAATTTGGAGAATTAATTACACTCAACAGGCTAAATGGACCAACTATTACCTTCGATCCTCAAACGGGTTCTCATGATAACCCTGAAAGTCAGGTTGAAAGTTTCTGTCGACTCTTAGGAAAAAGCTTCGAGGAAGATGATTTAATTTTAAAACTTTTATTACTCTGATACTGATATCAAATAAGAAGATACTTGGAAAAATATATGAGGGGTGAAGGAATTTACTAGTTTCCTATGGAAAATATTTGGATGCGAACAGAGCGTATATTTTTTAATATATTATATTGAAACAATAAGACATGCCAGAGGACAAAAAATTATAGTGGATTCGAATAGATAAGTATTTTATGAAGAATTCGAATGCATAGAAATGTGGAAATATTATCTTCGGGCAAATAGAATGTATTATCACTACATCATTTTGCCTGTCAAAGAGAAAAATTATTATTGAATTTTCTTGATGCTCGTATTACCCCAGAGTTCCTTATTTGAGTTTCTTTCATTATTTGATGGATGTTTTACACTAAGCTAGCTTGAAATTCATGTTATCATACCAACTATTACTTCTCTTCGCGCCCATTTTTCTTTGAAGTGTCTCCTTTGATTTTGTGGCTCACTATATTTTCATCATTCTTTAATTTTCCCCAATTTTCAGACCTATCTCTCTTCTCTACAGCCACCCATGCATTCTCTCGACCACATATATATACTCGCCCATCACAACTGTCATTATCCTCAATCCTAGTTTTTAAGGAGATAGTATATAAAATTGTTTCATTGCCCACAGTGTGTACGAATTTCACAACTTTAAGATGAGAGGCAGGATTTTTCACCTGCATTGCTCACTAATTTCAGGTACCCAGAAAAAACTACTTGAATAGCAGAAGAGGGATAAAATCCAACTTCAAATCTTATAGCTTTTGGTTACCACTGAAACACTTTTCCCACTAAGCCAACCACACTAACCAATCAACAGAAAAATTGGTGTTCTTTATTGATTTAATTTTCCTGTTGAAATTTTCAAGGATACTCCAACATCCTATCATATTGTCTTTCTCTCTTTCCTTTTATCAATGTAACTATCCAGCAAAGACATTTTATATTCCATTATTTGCCAAATTTCCTAATCATTTCTGCTCTCCTTAGTTCTTCATAATTTTCTTTCTAAGTTTTTCCTGATTACAGGGGAAAGACCAGTTTTACGCCTCTTTTTCTCTCCTTTCCTCCTTGTACATTAAACCAAACACCTCTTTCAGTACTTTTTTTTCGCATGTTTCTCTGTTGAGGCCTATTTCATTTTATGCCTCTTTCATTGAAAATTTCAGCTAAATAGTATTTATTTTATCTGTCTAATTGCTTCACTTTCCTAGTTATCTTTTGAATCCTGACTTCGTTAGAAGCTTCACTGAACTTTATTCCTTTTCTTTTCCCTGCTTCAATATTTAAATCTTCTTCCTATTGCCATTAGCAAAATACAAGGTCACTCAATATTTTTTCCCTTTGATTCCGACCATCTTCATCCAGTTTCCTCAACAATAATATAGCGAATCTATTATTTTTTTCAACAACTTCCAGTAGGTAAACTATCTCAAATGATTTTTATACCAATACTTAATTTTGCTATTTTTCTTTCAGTACAAGGTTTGTTATAATATATTTCCATTACCTCATTCTATATCCCATAATTTCTTATTAATGCTATTTCAAAAGACAATGCAATGAAATTCTATAGATACATGAGAACAAGGAAAGACAACCGGGAACGTGTGAATATATTAAAAACTAAGGAGAATGGCATTAAAACAGACACTGTAGAAATAGCAAATATGTTCAACTCCTGCTTTATGGATGTTTTTTGGGGAATAGAAAACAAAAAGAAAAATAAGGCCTGCCTAAATAACTCAGAAATGACAGAGACCATTATCAGCATAACAGCACCAAATAGTTCACTGCCCTCAAAAAACGGTATTACTGGGATACTTTTGGGATTTAGCCAATATATCGGCGACGCAATAAATAAAGGAAAGAATGTTGATGTGGTAATCGTTGATTTTTAGGCAGCTTTCGACCGAGTGCCTCACGATAAATTTTTGTTTAAGTTGGATTTGAGGGTAAACAATGGATAAAAAATTTTCTTACAGGCAGAATTCAAAAAGTAAAATTAGGGAATACATTTTCTAGTGAGGCTCACCTATCCTAGAATACTCGTCAATAGTATAGGATCCATATGAGGTGGGACACATTAAAAAGATAAAAAAGTTCAAAGAAAGGCAGCAAGATATGTACTCTGAAGGCACAAAAGAACAAGTAGTGTCACGGAAAGGTTGGATATGCTGAAATGAAAAATAGAATAAAAAGGAGTAGGTTAGGCGTGATGTACAGACTTGTTAAAAAGGACGAAGCATGGGAAGATCAATGGAAGGAGATAGAAAAGCCCAACTCAAGGGAAAAAAGGATCATAGTTTCAAAATAAAAATAAGAAGGCAAAAAACAAATAAGAAAAAATACTCTTTTTTTAAACAGAACTATTATTGATTGGAACCAGCTGCCTGGAGGTTTGTTTGAGCCCTTTCAATCCAATTTTAGGAGTTTGAAGAATAAATGTAAAGAGGCCACTGGTGATAAACTTCATTGTAGCTTCATAGTAACTTATTGTAACTTGATAGCTCAACTGGCTAAAGCACTCGACCGGACATTGAGCGATCTGGGTTCGAATCCCAGTCAAGGCAAATGATTTTTACACTCTGAAAATTTTGCATTGAAATGCACATTAGCGGATGACTCCATTAAAAGTTACTGTTGCAGCATAGCCCGCAGTTTCTTTGGAATTCATTGTAGTTATTAAAATATTGTTTGTATGTGATGTAGAATTGTCATCGTATGTAAGAATATTTTCTCTCCTATCTGTTTTTCTAGTGCATGCATGTATTTATTTTTCGTTGTAAGAAAGATCATTGACCAAACTTGACCGTTGCCACCAGGATAATCGCCTAATTGCAACGTAACTCTTAAATAAAGAAATAAATCCCCTCTCTACACCTTTTTCTCTGACTTCAATGTTTGTAATCCGACCAACCAGCAACCCTTCTTCATGATCACTACATTTTGTCTTACACTAACCTATTAATTGAACATAGTAACTAAGTAACACTTTTTTAAACATTCTTTTTCACAAGTCTTCAAGCCATGCTCCAATCAATATTCTTTCATCGAATTCTTTCCCTCATGGCAGATTCTAGTAAGAAGGCCTCCCTGTCAATCCAGCCAAGAGACCATTATACTTAAAGATACTAAGTTTTCCTGAGAAGAAACTACGGCATGCATATGGAGACATCTTAGTGGCTCTTTCCATTACCTTTCATTATTCTATAGCCTTTGTTTTTTACAGACCTTACTGCCTCTCTTATCATACACCATACATATTGGTTGGCAGTAGATATGATCACTGTGCCTGTTGAGCTCTGCCATTGAACACTGATCCTTTCGCCATTTTTCTAGGTTTGTTTCTAGTTAACACATGCCATCCTGTCAGGTCTTGACATGATTTTCATTACCACAAAAATATTTAGGTGAGGGTGCTAAATAAATAATACAACAAGTTGTGTGACTTGCTTTTTATTTGACTTATTATATAGAATTCATTCATCGTGTAAGGGTTCGTTCCTCTTATAACAAAAGCCTAAGGGAACGTTCTCATATATTACAAACACGTAGTCAGTCAAATGCACATATTCAGGGCCAAGACATATTTGCCCATGCTGGGAAAAGCATTACCATGGAATTTTTCCAACAGTCAGAAGAGGAACTTAGATTTTGAATTTAATTACCAATAGTTTAAAAAACAATGGCTTATTTAACCATTACAATTTAAGTGACACCAATTGATTTGATCAAATTCAATCTTCATTTACAACAAGAATGGCAAAATTAGTGTCGATTGACAGACTACGCTTGTCCCAGTATTTGCTTTTCCTCTTGTAGGGGGCCATCCTGTACAAAAATAAGCTTGATCTGAATAATACTTTCTTTCCTGCGATAATGTAAGCACCAGACTCCCCAGTGCTAACACTTTCAGGCTTATTAAAAACTAAACTGCTTCAATGAGGCAGGCAATATAGAATAAAATGAGGTAAACTAATTACAGAGATTTGATGACAACAGTTTCACACCACAAATTTGAAGTGCATACTTTAAAAAAATTTTCAGAAAACACATAATAACCTTTTCCTGAGTGAATAACAGATTGTGACTTCAAATCTCCATAAAAAATAATAGTGCACCTGACAAAATATAACATTTATAGAAATGGATGTGTATGAACAGGAATACAAAGTCAATTTGCAAAAAACTAAACTTCAAGTCAAGTGACAAGAATGCCCTTGAATAGTTGTTATGTATTGCCTGTCTTGAGGTAGCATTTACGGCGCTGAGACTAACAAAGCCTCAAAACAAAGGATGTGACAAAGTGTTGTTGCACCTTAGTTGTTCTCTTTTGTTGCTTTGTGCTAACAATGAGCAAGAGGGACTGAGCATCTGTGACTGTGAAAAAATGTGCCCACTGCAGGGCCACTAGCACCGAGTAGAACTCAAGAACTTCGTTGTCATGGAAATGCACAACTGAATGTGTGCTAGATTTCCACCACAGTAAAATTGTTTAAATACAACACTGATTAATAAATAACTGATGAAAGAGATACAAAACATATAAAAATATAAGCTCTAAGGACACAGTATTGTTACAAGGAAAAAAAGCACTGCTTATTCGTGCCCCATTTTCCTCTTTATAACTGTTAATAACAGTCACTGTTATTTTTTTTTCCTTCAAGTGTTGTGTGAATAAATGTGTTGTCACATGCCCTTGTTCTGAGTTGGAGGAGTTTCTTGTACAAAAAATTCAGTTGGCAACAAAGCAGCTTCACAGATGATGTACCATTTGAAGCACATATGTCAAACATGAGATGAAAACTCATCTCTCTGAGTAAGCCAAAACAAAAATCACAAAAAATTTCACAAAATTTACAATGTCTTTTGTTTTCAACTATATCTGATAACTTCTCTAATTATTAAAATTGCTTCCTTATATTTCTTTACAGTATCTCTATATTTTACAAGTGTTTGTATTTTCTTACAAACAGTTTACTGCCTTCAATCCAAACTACATCACTTTCAAGCCGGAAAACTTTGGAAGTATACCTTCGATTTCCCCCTATTTTCTGTGGAGATGTGTAAACAATAATAGCTAAAAGAATTTGCTTTTACTCTGCTACATTGACATTTAATGCCGACAGAATGCAACCTTCTGTACAGACCAGGTTATGAAAGCCCAAGAAGGGAAAGTCCTATCTCTTAACCTTCAAAACCACGTTGGTAATATTTTTAGGTACAACCACACTACACGTTTCCTACACTTCTCATATAATCACATTTTCACTTATTTTTAAAATACTCTATAATTCAATTAAAATGGACTCACTGGTTCATAAGAGAAGCAGATATAGTATACTATATAATTTCATTTACACTATGATTAAAGAAATTGTGTATGGATTTTAACCCTGTGAATTGGGTATAAATATTACTATTATTATATTTTTTTCTAGGTGAAAAAGACCATTTTTCGATGGTTAACTCTAGTGCAGTGACAATGCTTGGAAACTGTATACCTGATACAACCAGTGCCACAACAACCCTTTAGTTACAATTGCAGCAAGTACAACATCTTGCTATTTACAAGCACAACTTCAGCACACGCACACACACAAACACACACACCAACCACCTTAACGCACCTGTAACACTGAAAAAGTTACTGGACATCTTTTATGCACAATATTCCATGCACACCAGTTCCCTTTGACAGGTCAGAAGCATTTTTAGTTCAGTTACTTACAAAAGAATAAAACATGCATAAAAAGACAAAATTGACAAAATGACGAGCAGCTCAGACTTCACACAAGCCTGATTTTGCAAAATTGAATGGTATTATAAACACTCAAACAATATTCAGGTACTTGAAAAGGTGCTCTGGAGCGAGATACCCCACACACCATGCACCATTGTAAAAGATGTAAGGCATTGGAAGGCTTGTTGCAACTGCACCAGACATACATCTCAAAATAAGGTCACCTAATCTGTGTGAACCACTTACTCTTTACTTCCCTAGCAACCCCATTGGTAGGCCAATATCAGTCAAAAAAAAGTATAGCATTAAAAAAATTAAAGACATAAGCTTTAGAAATAACAATGAACAATCTGTTGTTATCAAAAAATTAATTTTTGAAATGTTCACCCGATAGGAAAATTTCAACAAAAACTGACAAGGAATATTTTAACAACAGTTTCAACGTGAAAACATAAGTTCATTCAAAATATTCACTAAACCTTCCTTATAACATATGAGTTTGCGGTATTAACTGAAATAATAAGTGACTCTGTGCCAAAACAACAAATCACCAGGTAGTTATCTGATTTGACATTCATAATTACAAGTGATCAACAAAGTAACAGCCCATAAGTAATAAAATGAATTCTGGTGATTACCTACTTATTCTTCTAACACCATTCATTTTTCTCTGTACATTATCCAAATATTACATATAATTCATCGCTCTTACCATCTCATTACTTTCTGTACATATTATATGAAAATTTAAATCCAAAAAACGGTTCATTTTCCCAACAAATGGATGGATGTGTACCATTATTCTTTGTTCTTTCAACTGCCTAGCAGTTAGCAAACCTACAATCAATATTTCTCAGATTTGTATATTTTATAGTCACATATATAGATATATGTATATATATAAATTTATTCATTTATAAATACTTAATATTACCAGCAAAGCAGGTAGCTCCTACCAATAAAAAATGCAGAAAGCATAATATTATCCAAAACACTGGGCACTGCAATGAGTAAATGCTGTTGGAGTGTTACAATATGAACAGTTGTTGAAAATTATTATGTGTCATTATGGTATACAGTTGCCAAGCATTAGCTATTTGGAATAGGTAAGGGCAAGGAAAGGGAAGGTAGAAAAATGGAGTACATGAAAATCTCCCCTGGTGTGCTACTTAAAGTTTAACTCCCTGAGATAACACCAGAGGGTACAAAAGTAGCTGTGAGGTAGTTCATCATTGGAGGCCCATGCCATGAATATAAAAGAAATATGTATAATGTGTTGAGTTATGCTGCCATTAGAGGAATGATAAACTCAGTGCCAAGAGGGACCAACTAATCTGGCAACATATTGAAAAAAAATCAGATTCACCCTCCCCTCCCCCAATGAATGGCAAATGCAAGTTTCTTTTTAGTCACTTTGTGCAGATGCGTGCCAGGTGAAACCAATGCAGGCATTCACTAATCATCACACTGAAGCATTAAGAAATTCCTAAAAGAAACATTTACATGGATGAATAATGACTTTTTTATGGCAAGAACTTATTGACAAAACAACTGTCAATCATCATACCAAAACAAATCACCATTTTTAGGAATGTGCAAATACTAAATGCCAATAGTGATTCAAGTGAAAACAGCTCTTTAAATTAAATTCATGTCTACTCTGACATACCCAGCATGCCAGAATTGATAATTGCATGCCTACATATTTGCTTGAGACACCAAGCATCCCTCTCTTTCTTTCTACTCCCAAATGCAAACAGCCTTCCTGAAATCAAGTAGAAAAAATGACAACAGAGCGACCTCATTTTGCCCTCAAGAAAAATAGTCGATACTGTCTCACTCAGTAATGGGGGACTCATGTAAAAGGATCAAACGCTAGGAAATACAATTGATAATAATGGACTGAACGAAAGGTGAAGATGTACCTGTGTAAGACTATTTTTTATTATTGATGCAACCATTGAATGGGTTCGGCACACCAATTCTATGCACCTGTAACTACATACAAATTAAATTGATCAAACTGTCGCAGTTTGCTGAACGTAGGTATGAGAAAGAAAGAGAGGGTCTGTTTAAGAGGAAGGCAGAGAGATGCACACTCACATGCATTCAGTCGTCTAATCCTTAAATTTACAGCTTAACCATTAAGCAATGAGATAATGCATTTTTATCTCCCAATAGAAAAACATACTCACATGATGACATTATCAAGTTAAACCCTATATAACATTAGTGATCTTTCCCATTAATTTCTA
This sequence comes from Hetaerina americana, assembly GCF_022747635.1. Lineage (NCBI taxonomy): Eukaryota > Metazoa > Arthropoda > Insecta > Odonata > Calopterygidae > Hetaerina > Hetaerina americana. The sequence continues at coordinate 1,608,056 of NW_027287428.1, read as the reverse complement.
TATATTTGAGAAATGGTGTTTGCACCTGACCTTTCTGAACACAATGGAACAGTGAAAGACACAACCTAAATGTATGATGCAACTCTAATGGCCTGCATTTTGACAAAATGGATGGTGTTTGCAACAGCAAACAGGAACAGTTATATTTAGCATTCACTTTTTAGTGCTTAAATGACTTGAAAAAAATAATAATTTAAATAAAAGTTGTCAGGGTATACCACAAGACCTGCTTAGGATAAATTAGGGTACAAGTTTATTTGGACTTGAGTCCATTAAGGTCAAGAGACAAATGTCGAAAGAAATAATGAAGCCCAAAACAATAAAAGTAATGAATACATCACAAAAGATCCTCTGACAGCTAACTTATAACTAAAAGCACAATTCAATATATCAAACATATATGCTATGTATATATGTGTGAGTATATATATATATATATATATATATATATATATATTTATAAAATGAGGTAATCATTTGTCAAACAATTTATAAAGAGAAACTGCATGCGCATGCAAGTGCTCCAGTCATCCAAAATGGCTAAAAATAGTTGTCTTAGTTTAGCTATGATTCAGAAAACAAATAATTTATGGAGAGCCAAAGGTAAAAGACATTTAACAGCTAAGCATGGAGGAAAATGTTGTACTTTGTCGTCATCATCATTGTTATAGGAAATTATGGTAATTGCAAAAAGCATTCTCATTACCCATTTACTAAGAAAATATGTAAATGCTCAAAATAAAAGAGGTCTTTAGCACTGCCTATGCATCATATTCTCATAAGTTTTATTGCAGCTTTTTCTATGTCTTTTGCTTTGGTCTGCCATCGCCATGGTAACTTGGCTATTTAGACATAGGTTTACTAAGGTTTTTTCAAGGAGTATGAGAAGTCGAGAGGGGTTACAAGGCTCTTATGATCAAATGGCACAGAGGAAAACAACACCAAAATGTAAGTAAACCAGAGACTGTGATCAGAGAATTAAAAGGAGGTAGGCCATTGGTGGGACGAGGAGGGAGATGAAGTCCTTTCATTTGGAACAATCGGAAAGCCGCGATAAGTGAGGAGGGAGAGTTGAGGAGCATTTGTACATTTGAAGGCACCAAGGATCCAAAATTTCTAAATATATATATATATGTGTGTGTGTATGTGTGTGTGGATATATATATATATATATATATATATATATATATATATATATATATATATATATATATATATATATATATATATATATATATATATATATATTTATTCATGCATATGAATGAATTCGCGAGTGAGTGAGATGAGCGAGTTCTTCCATCAACTGTGGCTTCTGTGCAGCACCAAGCACAAATCAGATCATACATTAACATGAAAAGCTAGCATGCCTCCAGTACTTAGCGCACATTCATATTTCATTCACCTGTGACCCTCCTGAGGAAAACGTTTATAAGTGGAATTCGGCGCTAGGAAAAATCTACTTAGAGATACATATTGTACTTCTTCACAGGCAATGCACACAAACATGCACACATTACAAAATGGGCAAATTAGAGGTAAACAAAAGAGGGCCAGAATACTCACTAATATCTGTAATGCAAACTTTAAAATACTAGAATGTGTTTAGAGGAAGTGGATGTGAAGAGATACTAGCACCTTCTCTGGAGATCATTTACATATAACATCAGTGCATTTTTACTTTGAACTTTTACAACGTGTCAATTATGGCATGTATTCTATTGGAACAACAAGACTTCAAAGGTACTCAACTCAATGGTAGAAATGAACAAGAAATATAAAAAAGGGTATACTACACATATGGCATGCAGGTACAAGCATACATCCTCAAAAATGGCAAAATACTTATGCTATAAGAGACATCATTTGATAAAAATTTTTGGCAAACTGGACAACCTAAATCTTGTGGTAATTGTGAAACAATTATTTATATTCGATTTCAATTTAACAACCCCAACATATTCACCTACATTTTGGTGTTTTTATCAACACACACATACATGCATATATATATATATATATATATATATATATATATATATAATAAATAAATATGTATATATATGTATATATATATGTATATATATATGTATATATATATATATGTATATATATATATATATATATATATATGTATATATATGTATATATATGTATATATATATATATATATATATATATATATATATATATATATATATATATATATATATATATATGTATATATATATGTGTGTATATATATATATATATATATATATATATATATATATATATATATATATATATATATACACATATATATAATATGGTAAATTTTGGATAAAAATTTACAAAGGCAAGGATACAATGATAACATACATCAAACGAGAATGTATTGCCCAAGAAATAAGGACTGCAGTATCAAACATGTGAGATTCTTGATATTCTAAACGCCAAGTTGGGATGCAGAAGTCCAGAAATTATGATCATCTTAAGAATCAAATACTATGAATATCAGAGGAGGTAATCATTCTACAAATGTTTCATTGACTACAACCAGTTAGATGAGATGATAACAAGATACAAAGTGTCATGAAACAACATAAAACTGCATTACAGTAAAACTGGTCATAGTCAACAAACTCATTGTGGAATAATCTTTCATCCTCTCTATCAAGTACATACTCTAAATGGATTACCATTGAGTAACATTTTCTCATGAGGATTAAAATGTTAGGCTCTCTTAAAACGCCTGAAGGCATTGGGAAATCTTCAGTGATTTCCATTCATATCGTTAAAGGCTACTTGTATTTTGTATTCTTCATTCAGTCAAAATTCCATTTGCTTTTCTCAATTCTCACTCACCCACATATTTTTGTCATTTTCTCACATCTAACTCAGCTCTACTACCACAATTAATACAAAATTATAAAGGCAAAACAAGTCCTCAACCCCGACACTACTTTGAGGAAAAAAGAGAAAAATTTAAAAATTCACTCATGCTCCAAAAAATCTATCTACATTCGCTATTAGTCCTTTTATCCCTTCCAGTCTTTGTAACAACTAGTAAAGGAAGTAGTACTGATAAAAAGAGTTTTTGTAACTGTGACAGCTGTAGCAAATACTTTGCAAAAAAGGTAGTTCAATTATAAATATCAAAGTGTATTGTTTAAACGTAAAAGTTTATACCCGCATCCATCCGAAACATTTAAGTGAGAGGACCTTGGAGGAGTCCCTCACCCTTTGGGAACCAGCAATGGGGTTGAGGTGGATGGGGGCTGGCCCATGCTTAAGCCTAGAGTGTGGGGAATGTGCCTCCGTGCACCTGACCTCAACGCAGCTCCGATGCCCGCCACGGCCTCGTCCCCCCCTCTTAGGCCGGGACCGGGATCACCACTACCATCCACAAAGAATAACTGCTGCTTATCCTCATGCCCTGAAGAGTAATCAGGCTGCTGCCAAGGGGACGGAGCCACTCCGACATTTGACGCTGCCCCAACCTCCTCCCCTGAAGTATTCCCTGCACGACTCAAGTTCTCCTGACTGACCCCTCCCGATGATGGAGCCCCACAGTCCCCCACATGGCCACCAACACCAATGCACCCGCTCTCTTCCTCGTTCGCATCGTAGCTAAGGCTTGTCAGCTGAGTCGTGTCTGGATCTCCAATGCTACCCCCACCACTCACACTGTTCCCACCACCACCTCCGAGCATCCCTTCCACCACCCCTTCATCTTCCTCTTCCTCCTCCTCTGAGTCACCGAGGAGCAGGTTGGAAGCCTTTTCCGAGGATTTACTTCCCGGCCTTCGCCCTGTGTCTCCTTCACCATCTGTGTGGCCCCCGTTGACAGTATACCGGTTGGCATGCTTTGGGAGAGGGATGCGGGCCTCTGCGCCACTGTCATACTGCAGAATGGAAAATAGATTGGGTCTTGGTGAATAGCAACTCATTTCATGAGTTCCACACAAACAAATTTAGTGGGCAAAATGCCATCAAACATTAGATGTCTACTTTTATAACATAAAATCTTGTATGTCACACTTTCAAATATTGGTTCATAATATTTTGGCTGGACAAATTCTTGATTATTATGCAATTTAAAAATGCACAGAAGGATGATTAACTTAAAAAAGGTGTAGAGCATTAATTTTATCACAAAATATAGCTAGAAATCACATCATTTTGGAGAAAAAATGAGTTTCATAAAAAGCCAGATACTGGTGGGGACAGTGCAATTAATTTTTTTTCCATTACAATGCTAAGAAACCGTTCAAAGTCAACTAAAGCATAAACAGGAAAATGATGACGGAAGTAATAAAGTATTCTTTTACACACAAATTAGTTACATTTTCAATTAGAATTAATAAAATTTAACTATGGATGTTTTAGCTAATACTATTACTAATTATTTACTCTTCCATTAATTACTGCCAGTGATTACTGAAAAATAAAAGAATTTTAAATGTGACCGTTCAAATCTTTGTGGAAAAATTATATAACCCTTGTCTCACATGCATCAAAAACAATGGGCAGACAAAACTCTATTAGTGACTTTAATATGGGCCAAAGAGTACAGTAAGAATAACGAGGCAGCAATGGGAGACTCACTATGGCTATAGCCCAACAAACATCATAAAAATGTAATATCCCAGCATTTTACGAAATGATAACCTGAATGATGTTAGATGTTTTTGCATTTGCAACAGTTTGAAATAAATCAGTAAATGGCACTTTTGCATTAAATGTGCTGACAGATAGACACACTTGCTTTGATGTTGCATTATAGAGATACCCAGGACAACAAGGGATTTAAGGAGGAAAATGTAATCAAGGTACTCTTTGAAATTACAGGACGATGGAATGAAATGTGGAAACTAATGATTTTGAAGAACAATAATAATTTGATGCAAAGGAGGTAAACAATGAATATTTGATGTAGCTAAAAACAACTACATAAGAAAGGCAAAATTTCTTAAACATAGTAGGAAATTGAGATATCGAAAACCCTTAAAACATATGAGACCAAAGAGATGGTGAAATTCTTTTGCATAATTGAGAAATCACAGATGCAGTTTTAAGGCACAGGGTGAATTTTAACTATGAAAATTTTACACACATTACAAAGGTATTCAGGGTGCAACAGTATCCAATACTATGTTGTGCTATAATAAGGTTTACATTAAGAAAAAGCTGTCATGCAAACATAAACATACATTAAACAGAAACTAATGAGTGCCTCCATCTCCTGCATAAATACATATACTAATTACATGATTTCTTTCTCCCATATATACAGGGTGTAGCAACAAACTTCCTTTTTTGAAAGCATTTTGCATCTCAAAAAAGGAAGTTATGTTGCCGCACCTGTACTACTTTATGTAGTATAGGTGCGGTATTACATCCTTAATGCATCATTTTTCATTTCCTTCACATTTTATGAATTCTATTTTTTATAGCTTCAATTATCCACTGCAGTGAACATTAAATTTGTATTATCATCATATGTTGTTGGTAACTGAAGTAATTTAAAAAAATGGCAATTTCCATCTCTCTTTACTTAGCCAATAATAAAATAGGATAGCTTAATAAGAGTTAAGTGTGTATTAGTGTAACCATGCTGTTGAGTTACATGGTTTTCATCTTAAGCGGAAATTTTCATTGCATAAATCAGGGACTCATGGTGCATATACATAAATTAGACAAAACTACTAGTACACTAATACGACCTTAATTTCAGGATTATATTGTGCATTTGTCTTTGTGTCAACAAAAGTCGAATATCTAACAGAGACTTATTTGGCGCTTTCTTCATCATTGATGCTGACAAGGAAATTTTATTAGAACAAAATAATATCATTTAAGAAAATTTAGAAATTTTAGAAATATACAACAATGAAGAAAACACCAATTAGTTCCTTGATAAAATAGTTCATACACTTTAACAATTCAATAAATTTCACCTTGTTGAAATTATTGCTATTGATTTCTTGAACAAATGGATGGTGATGGGATAATATGTCCAATAATTGGCACCCTATTGTACTTCTTTTTGAGGCTCCTTATTGCAATGACTTGATAGAGTGCAATTTTAGAAAAACATTTCAATCTTTTAATGAAGACAATCTAGATGGAAAGGCTCATCCACAGAACTGATATGCCAATACATCAATTTCAGTTAATGATGGGTTTTGAAATATTATGACATAATGAATTGAAATGAAAGGAAATGGTGTGCATGTCAGTCTAACTGCTGCTCGGAATTCTTATCATCAAGTAATAACGATAAGAAATAAACTTCAGGCTTCTCTTGAATTTCTTATAACAGAGGGATGGCTACTGTTGCACACTATTGCTGTCATTCATTACTCAATGTTCAAGATATCATTTGAGTGAAGGCATAAAGATGAAAGTAAGACATAAATAACTTGAAATTATCAACATTCAACAGGTATATCATAAAAAATACATAAGTCCTGGCATTTGACGTGGGAAAATTTCCAATGCAATTGGTACACCTTTTGACATGCTTTAAAAGTTGGTTAGTATTAACTAGTAACTAGATACAGTCATCCCTTTTTTACAGAATTTTTTTTATTGTAATTTTGCTATAGTACAAAGTGGTCTTAAGGCTAAAATGTTGATAAGGGTATTTAAATAATCATAGAAAAACAACCATTTTAGATGCAAAACATGTAAAAATAATGTACTTGCAGTTTTAGATACTTGTCTTTTTTTGTATAAGATGAAATAGATCTAATAGTAGCCAGTGATATCAAGCAAAATTACGTGAAGAGAGGAAGGTATTGCAGGTCATTGAACAGAAAATCCTTCAAAACTTGTACGGAAAAGTAAAAAATCTCAAGGATTAAATGAAAGCGATTGAGTGCTTTACAAACAGACAGCTTGAGAATTTCACAGCATGAAACTGCATGCAATTTGAAGTTCACAACCTCAACAGTTCAAGTCACCAGTTTGAAAAAAAGAATAAATAATAAGTCAAGTCGCACCTGCCTGCCTGCAAATACTGACACATTCACATAGTGTATCATAAGAAAGAATAAAAATGATTCTTGCACCATGATCTGATTCAAAGCAGTGAAACTATGTCTCTTACACAAGCAGTCATTAGTCTCAATGCTTTAATTTTATTCAAGTCTCAGATTAAAGATAAGAAGGTGATGAAGTGAGGTGAAATCCATCGCCACACTTATTGAAATATGGGAATGATAATGTTAGTGCATAGGTTTCTTTAATTTTGATCAGTTGATCTCTGCATGCTTCTGGGTTCTCACAAAGATCTTTGGGTTGAGCAAAACATCGTTTCACAAACAATCCTTCTAGCATCTTTAGGTTGAAAGTGACCTTCAAACTGAATATGCTAGCAGGATTGCTAGAGAAAATTGTCTCCTTAAACCAATGATCTTGGTGAGAACATGGAAGTATGCCGAAATCATGGAAATTTTAGGTTTACGTGAGAAGATATTCATCACACAATGAGATCATTCACATATTTATACAAACAAAGCAAGGTTTATATATTGCCTTTGGAAATAATAATGATTATAGCAATAGCAAACATCATTTAAAAACATTTATTAAGCTTTTAAATGTAGTAAATTTAGTGTCTACTACTTCAACTGATGAATTGCTATGCTATGTACATTGAACAATTCCATACCTCCTATATTTTAAAGCTATCACACGTTTAATGAAAATTTGCATGGCATAAGGACTCTTTGGAACACAACCTTAACGCTAATCAAGGAACCACAGAATGTAGATAAATTGGTATTTATTTTCATGCGCTTTGAATCTATTAATTGCAAATAATTCATTTAATTTATTGAGAACAACTTTCACCATATGACATACCTCCTTGCAATGCCGGCTGTATAAATGCACTGAAGAGTTAATTGCAACAATTTAAAAACCACTTATTTAGTATATTCATTCCAGTAATATTCATACATTAAAAAAACAGGGTGGTGAAATCCTAGCTATATTTAAATATTCGTACGAAGAAATCCACACTCTTAATTTTGCCATTTTTCGGATGGAAAAGATCAATTAAATGAGTTTAAGTGCTCCATTTTGCAGATTTCAACGAAGTAGGTATAAATATTGTACTATCATTTTTTTATCAGAAGTTTTGATCTAAGGTGCGAATGCAAAATATTTTAACAATAATGGGCTTTTCTTATATACTTACGCACATTTTCTAACTATGGAGATTCTATTTCCAACTGGTTGAAACTAAAGATTACTTGAAATAGCGGCTTCATATTGAAATGGCTTGGGGCAAATACAAGCTCAATGACCTGCACAGCTAATAAATAAATTTCATGAGAAATATACAGCTATATTTGTGGATATGCCACTTTATAAGATCCTGGCCCCAGGAGATCAGCTGGACCTGGTTTATGACAATATTTAATTAAGCCAAAAAAATCACCATTCAATCATTTCAAATGATGAAACCTGGAATTTCAGGAATGTCTGTGGGTACAGATTTGCAGCATAACTTATTGGGATAACCTAATAGTAGAACAGAAAGGTAAATTGAGTTTGGAAAGGAGGGCAGTTAATCTAACCTATTCACTCACTACCACAACAGTGATTACTTCTTCAATTCACATCCTTTTCATTAGATGATGGTTCTAAGTCATATTCTTTGAAATATGCAAAAATCCATTGTCAATAAAATATGTATTTCCACATCAACAAAAGAGAAAATTGTCTCAATAAATATTTTAACAAATTTTATTATTGACATTTCAATATTACCCACAATGTACCTATATTTTAACCTACACTTAGCCTTTGGTTTAAAATTAAAAGTTATACTATAAGGAAACAATGGTTACTATTTAATTCTTATTGTTTGAATATAATCACTAATCAATTCCCTGTCCTGTGCTGCCCCCTTTAAAGTTGAAGGTAGAACTTTTTATCTTTAGAAGTTTTTTCCATCCAAAATTATCAAAAAGAAATAATTAACCTCAAGAGTTTATTTTACGCAGGTATTTTACTATTACTCTAAGATGATAATGACTTGCATCATAAACAGCTTAAGCTTGTGCTAATGCCAATATCACAGAAAGCATATCAAATTTGACCTAACATTTGGCTAGCCTTATTGAGAAAGTTTCAGGAATTACTACCTTGAACAAAAAGTTCCCGGAATAACCACCGTAGTAGTAGTTTTTAGGGGAGGCGACCGACAGCTAAGGTCATTTGCGCCATAGGGGATGGACAGGAAAGGATGAAGGGTGGAGAGAAACCCGGCGTCGGCATTAGCCTACTCTTTACGAAAGGCGCCAAGGGGTCCGCAGCTTAACGTCCCATCCGACGGACGCCGTACTCACTCAAAGTGCCCTCCACAAAGCACCTCTAGTAGGGATCGAGATACCTCTGAAAAATATTCAACACCGCCGGGATTTGAACCCGCGCCCTCAGGGTGGGAAGCCAGTACGTTAGCCCCCGCACCATCTCGATCCCCCAATAACCACCGTGTGGCGCTCCCATCGTTCCGATTTGAGTTTGTTTTTTTTGTTAAATTGGTACATCTGTTGTTGATATTCCTTTTAAATCTTAGTGTCATAACTTGACATTTGCAAAAGTTACGTAGCCAAGAGTACATCTATCTCTGTGTGTGTTGGCGATTTTTTACAATTGCAGAAATGGATTTAAATTTGCAACAACGAACTTGTATTAAATTTTGCGTAAAAAACGGATTTAGTGGCGCACGGACGTTGGAAATGTTGGAAAAGTGTTTCGGCAACGATTCTCTAAAAAAAACGGTCGTTTACCAGTGGCAAGAGTGGTTCAGAAGTGGTCGTGAGTCAATCGAAGATGATGAACGCAGTGGCAGACCATCGACATCGAAAGTCGGTGAAAAAATTGATAAAGTAAAAGAAATGTTGGTCAATAACCGCAAATTAACCATCAGAGAAATAGCGGAGGACTTGAACATTGCCTATGGATCCGCCCAAGACATTGTGGTTAATGATTTGGGTTTCCGTCGTGTAGCATGCCAAAAGACCTCAATTTCATGCAAAAAAGAGACCGTGTTGACGTCGCAAAAGACATGATTTGCGAGGCTGAATCCGATCCCACATTCATCAAAAGGATCATTACTGGAGACGAGACGTGGGTTTATGAGTACGACACGCAATCCAGACATCAGGCAAGTGAATGGCGTTCACCAAATGAGCCGAGACCAAAAAAACCACGTCGTTTTCAGTCAAAAAAGAAGGCAATGCTGACGGTTTTCATGGATTACAACGGTGTAGTGCATCATGAATTTTTGCCAGAAGGCCAGACAGTAAACAAAGAGTATTATTTGGGCGTTATGAGACGTTTGCGTGAAGCAATTCGCCGAAAGAGACCAGAAATGTGGGCAGAAAACTCGTGGATTTTGCACCATGATAACGCACCGTCGCACAGTGCTATCATTATTCGTAATTTTTTGACGAAAAATGCAACAAATACCATCCAACAGCCACCGAATTCACCTGATTTGGCTCCCTGTGACTTCTTTCTGTTCAATCGAGTTAAAAAACCATTACGGGGAACGCGTTTTAGCAGCCGAGAGGAAGTAATGGAAAAATCGCAGGAAGCACTGATGGACATACCGAAAACCGACCGTAACTTTTGCAAATGTCAAGTTATGACACTAAGATTTAAAGGGAATATCAACAACAGATGTACCAATTTAACAAAAAAAAACAGAACTCAAATCGGAACGATGGGAGCGCCACACGGTGGTTATTCCGGGAACTTTTTGATCAAGGTAGTATTTTTTAGATGATTATGAATAACACATACTTAACATTTTGTGAAGTTACATGCAAGAATTTAGTTGGTCATGAAAATTTATGTAATTCCCACTATGTGGTACTATCCTGAACATACACTTAGGGCTTAGACTTTAATTATACAATGGATTCACTTGATAAAATAGTTAATGAAAGTCAGTCAGTGAAGACATGTTTCACATTTAATAGGATATTTAAAAATAATTTTGACACAGAATGGACTTCAAACGCAAAAGGTAAGACAGAATCAAAATTTATTATAAAAAATCATGGAGAATCACTGACCTGAGGATTTTCTGTGATGTGAACATGTATTCTTGCCACATGACCATTAGGGATTCGACCATTGCTCAATAAAGAATGCTTGAACCCATTTATTTGGCCATTAGGATATCCACCCTAAAATTAAAGAACAAAATACCTTAGGAAATTGCACATAGCCTAATTAATCAAGGCTATGGGTAATCTCTCACCAACTGCAGAGGTTACTTTTCGAAAACTGGATGGCTGGGAAAATAACTAAAAATTTGGAGTAATTTTTTGTTCTTTGATAAAAGTGGTGACTAAAATAATGGCATAGGGTGAGACCACACAGTAACAAACTCTTCACAGCAATGGATTAAAAATGTCTTAACTGAATCACACGTGTAAAATGAATAATGCATTTTGTAATGTTAACATATATACGTAAAAATGTTACCTTAAAACTGTAGCATCCATGAATAATGTCCTGTTGGTGAGGGATTACTACAAATTACAAATAAATTTTGTCTCTTATGAATAAATCAATTTCTATTAACATTAATGCCTTATTTTTTTCATTTTCTGGAGGCCAATGGTAAAAACCTAATTAGACAAAATTTTTAAAAGATTTTATAAAACCCAAGTGAATTTAGACAAGCGTTCATTAAATAATATACATCCTGATTGTCTAACATTAAACCGCAAGTTCATCTACATAATTAATAAAAATGTACACAAATTTTATACAACAAATGCTAGCCAAATTTGATGTTTTACCACCAGTTAGCAGAGTGGGGAAGCAGGCAATTGATAATCCAAAGGCATATAAAATATTTCCCACAAAAGTAATGGGTGTTGCTTCTCTAAACCCTGGTGGCTCAGTTCATGTAAAATTTTATGATAAGCCCCATAGTGGACCCCTTGATTATCGGGTACAATTAATTGTTTTTCTAGATGTTATGAACTCCCATGAGCCTGGACCAGGGATGTCTGAAGCTGGAAGAAAATTAATGTAACCACGCAGAACATTAGTCATTTTTCCAGTCAAAATACATGTTGAAAAACTCAGCTCAAATGAAAACATGACAATATCCTTGGGAGTTTGGGGGCCAAATTTAGCTTATGAGAGGTTGAAAAAGTTCATAAATATATTTTCCCGGTCACGGCAAATGATTTTTATGCTTTAAATTTCATTGCATTACATTTAAATTCATTTGCTTGAATATAAGCTGATATTTCTGTCAAAATATTTCAATGAAACGCATTCCTTAGCTTACATGCTATTATGAGAAAAAGTCCTGAGCCATAGTTAAAAGGACTAAAGCAGCACTTCAGGGACATTTTTATATTTTCATAGATGAACCGCAGCTGACAACCCAAAAGGTTGGTTTAACAGGCAAGGGCGGAGCTAACTCTACACTATGCCCTATTGAAGTCAAGAGTGGAGAGTGAAATACATTCATCTGGGTAAAAGATCAATTTTCTTTCCCAGTGGCATTTATATTTTCCTGGGAATATCTGGTGCACATAAAAATCACATGGGTTAGGTGTAACTGAAGGTTTTTAAACAGATTTGAGGGAGGGTCCTCAAATTTAGTGGCACCACGTGCTGCCATGGACTTATTTTTCATAAAGCAAATATCAAATTTCAAAGTACATCCTTACATTATCTTGCATAATTACCACCACACAATGGGAAAGTGGGCACCACATGAAATTTCCACCTTAATGCCTTGTTGAGAGAAAACTTGCCAAATATTTGACTTGACACAAACATAAGATTTCCATCCTGATAATTCTCCTCCCTTGATGAGAAATCTGCATGTGAAATGCTGAAGCTGAATGTTTATGACAAGCACTTATCTACAAAGGTTGTCATATGATAGTTCTTCCCTTTTCCTATGAGAGATAGATGCATTCTCAAGGATGAACCTAAAACTTTACTGCCCGGGCTTATTTTTGAGGTGCACTAAAGAAGATGCTACGGGTTGGCCATGCCAAGTCATTTCTTTCGAGCAATTGTAAAGAAGGTAGACATATCTCACTGAAACACATTTATCATTTAAAAATATCTTGGGCAATTGTATATCTGCATCCTACACCCAAAAAGCTACCTACTATGTTCATAACCAACAAGAAAACTAGTACATCTGACATTATTAGCATCCTTTGTGGCAATGAAATTTTTAATGGAAATTGAAGAGCTTTCATCCACAAATCCACTGGCCACGAAGTGAATAAGATCGTTCTTTTATTGGGATTGTCCATAGACAATTCCAAAATCGACAGAAGATGTTTTCATTTTTCAAAATACAATTGTGTTAAAAAAATTATTAAGCAAGAAAAATTTGTTTGTAGTACACTTGAGGTGGATACCTTCAAGATTTCTTAGGTATCAATGATATGTGTCAATATGAAGGACTTTCTCAGCATATACTACGCATGAAATTTCCTCATGTCTCAAAGCCTAACTCTGCCATCCTTGGAGTGTTTCACTTAACACTGTGACAACAACTCCAGAGTTGCCAGAGTTTGGCTTTGCTACGTGCGAAGTGAAATACCTATGCAGGTTAAAAAGACTATTGAAGAATTCATGTACATTGAAATTTTATAGATCTCACATTTTTTAAGTTTTAGCATTAATACTTAAGACCCACTTTCATGTGGAAACAGATGTAATGGCTGTATCATGGATTTCAAACCATTAAATTCCTTTTTTGCTTTAATTAAACCACTGGAAGTAAACAGTATACCTTTAGTTTACCTTTACTTTCATATGCAGTTACATTCAATTAATATTACATGAAGTTCTGAAAAAGGGTGGATGATAATTATAGTTGATTCTGATTCCAGTTTTCTTTAAGACAAAAATATCATTTATAAAAGATATTATTTAGGAAGTACACTGTATTTATTTGCAATTCTAACATTTTAACGATAATCAATAGCCAACTATAAAGAAGAATTGGAGTCTACCTAGAACACTACTCTTTCCTGCAAAAACCACTGCACCAAGCTGATGATTGGATTGGTAGAGATGATTTGGATTAGCACAGAGGCATATTTAAATATTTTGCCATAAATCCCTAATACCCAGAAACCTTTTTTTTTCCTGATTGAGTTTGCATGTGAATTGAAACAACAAAATTGTTGTGCCTCATAAAATACAACCGACATCAATTTCAAATCACTCTATAACAGAATGCAATAACACTTAACTCTAAGATGTTAACAGGCTACGACAATGCTAAACTAAATAAGTATAATTTTGAACTAGCTGTGGTTAATTTTCTAAAACTGGAAACAACAGCAATAGTTTGCACTTGAAGCATATAGTAGAGCAATTCCAAGATATTGCCTAACAATTTCTTGCAAGAAGTACCATATAATATCAATTTTGTATTACAGATAAGGTTATTAAGAATTGCAGGGAGCATCCAATTAAAATTGCAATAGCAATTTGTTTGGCACTGCATTGCAATTATCATCGGAATATGTTATTGCACTTGGTAAAATTGCATGACGTAGCCTCCAAGTATTTTGACATATCCGCCCCTTCTTCCTACCCCAACCAATCCTTGCTTCCCTCCCTCCTCTTCCCCTCCATCCAGAGCTATGTACACCGTGTTAGACTTGCATTTTTACCAGATGATGTTATACCATAACAAAACCTTGGTCGTAAATAAAAGTTTTTTATGCGGAAAAGCGAAGTGTTTTAAATTTAATTTCAATATGAAGAATTTCCACCAAGTGACGCCAGAAACTGTTTCATTTATCACGTGCGCAAGCAACACAATTAAGGATAGTCTTTACCAGAAACTAATTTCAATATTTTAGTTAAATGTTCAATAATTCTTCATAAAGTTCGTAGAATTGACTGTCTTACATGACACATAAATTCATTTCAGAAGGCAAAACACTAAATAAAGCCAGTGTTCAAGAGTGTGGTTGAAAACCAAAATAATGTGATAGTAATCCACTGGCAAGCTAACACGGGAAGAAAATGACAATGGTTTCACCTTGGTAGAGTCATGACAAGAAAGAGAAGAGTGAGGCTATTATGCATATCACGGAATTACTGAAATTTAAAAAAAAGTTTGGATATTAAGTTTGGTTAAGTAAAACACTTATTATTTGTACAAACCTTGGTGTCGAGGTGAGCATTTGTCTCGGGAGGAACGCTCACCAGCATGGGTGTTATAAACTCCATCTCGTGAGCCTCACCAGCTGCCCTGGCACCACCCCCTGAGAGAGAGGGAACTAATCCAGCTGAACTGCCCACCACAAAGCCACGACCTCTGTCCTTACAGAGCCCATTTCCATTGACATGACCTCCAATGCTGGGTACATGGAGGCCATGCTGACCAACTCCGTGGCTACCACTGCAGCGGCCTGAATTCCCTGATGGGAGATCTGGCGACGCTGTCTTCCGACACTGGCGGTGGCACATGATGGAAGTCACGCAGAAAATCATGCAAAATAAAATGATGACCATGCCGACCATGATCCCTGAAAGAAGACAGAACCCCTTGTTAAATACATTCCATTTCTTAAGGCATAAATAATTGTAGCTTAGAGAGTTTAGTGTAAGGATGATGAGGTTAATGATGTCAATGACGGTATGAA
Organism: Hetaerina americana; assembly: GCF_022747635.1. Classification (NCBI taxonomy): domain Eukaryota; kingdom Metazoa; phylum Arthropoda; class Insecta; order Odonata; family Calopterygidae; genus Hetaerina; species Hetaerina americana. The sequence goes on along the minus strand of NW_027287428.1, from coordinate 1,592,388 downwards.
TGAAAAAAAAATTATTTCATTGAATTCAATATTTATTAAATAACTGCATCTTCCTGCATGCACAATGGTCAAAATAAAAATATTCCATTCCGTTGAATGTCAGCAAAAAAATGTTATTCTATGATAAGAGTATACTATTCACAAGACAACACTTGGAGCAGAATTTTTTTTAATTCAAGAGTTGCAAATTCAGAAATACAGAGGATCTTAAATTTCATTTCCCTCTACACAATATCAATAACTTAATTTTTGTGACAAATGTTTATAATATTAATGGCTGCCATTGCTTAAACAAAATGACCTGAAAAAAAGCAAATTCAATGGATATACGAGCCAAATGTTATCAATATGGCTATGACTATTTCTACAGGTCTTTGACTGGCAGACATTAGACACATCAATGAGTAGATATTAATCTTTCAATGGATCAAAGAGATCAACTATGAGGCAGATTATAAAAACAAATATCATTCGCTGATGTGTATGAACCAAAAATTCTCTGTAATTGAACCTTATCACAAGATAGACACCTTAATCCATCATTTCATTTGCCGATACGGCAGATTTTTTATGCCACAGTTTATTGTCTGTGGCTACCCTAAACTATGAGGGAATTAAGCAAACATTTAGCAACCTATCTTATAGCAATTCTTTAGGGGATTAAGCAAGAAAGAAATGCTTCAAACCAAAATGCTGATCCTTCTGTTCATTCCCAGGAGCACCATTCGCAGGAGGTTCAGTAATCCCTGGCCCTGATGAGGTTGGAAATGTCCGTGCAGTTAACTGGACAGCCTCTCCTTCACCTGCTCCAGTTTCAGCACAAAGGTTCAGATGGTATTGGACATTAGAGGAAAGCCCATTAACCTGGAAAAATATACAGGATTAACAATTAAACTCTCTATTACAATTACTGAAAGGGTTCATTATTTTAATGAGCACAAGAGAAGTTCTTGAAAATATATTTGGTGACCAAAATAAATCTATGGGAATCATGCAAAAATAATGCTGAGGATGATATGCACAGGTATGGCAGCCTGTTATCAATTTATGATCATTTTAACCTGAACATATCCGGTAAAACTAATCACACATGACTTTATCAGGTGACATATGTTATTTGAATGACATAAATGTAACATGGAAAATTAATTCATCACTGACACAAAACTGCAGTAAAGCAAAAATGAAACAAAATAGTTTCTTTGGAAAAAAACTGAACAATATAGTGGAGAATATCAATCAGGAACAAAACCATGCACTAAGTCCCATTATAATGATAAGATTTTGAAGACCTATTAAGGAAAAAAAAAGAATTTAAGTACCTTGTTCCAAGGCCTGTAAACATTTTGATAGCCCAAAAAGCATAAACTTACTAAAAAAAATTTTCTAGCCGATTCTTGCAAATATATTTTTTTTAAATACTCAACCCAGACTTTAAGATGACGAGTTATCAATAATCGGGATCAATCAATCCATCAATTTATTTTTGCCCAAGGATGTGTAGTAGAAATATAGGACACGTCAAATAAAATATACAGATGTAAATTATAGGTGCAGATATTCATCGACAAGAGTAAAACATATGCTTTAACAGATATTTGCAAAGTTTTTTTAAATATTGACATTTTATTGAAATTCCGCTTTTGTTAGGGATGCATTGCACATTATTTGAACAGCCCTTTTTTGGTATTTTAAATATTGTACTGGGTTTCAGTGAGAAACCCCTGAAAATGACACTGCACATAACATGTACATAGAAATAACCATAATACACAGCTGATAGGACACTAATACTAATGTTTTGCCTGATCACTCAGATGAGAAAACAAATGGACCTTAATTTATAATGTAACTTGTTAATATGATCACCCCTCGATAATTTACTATCTATTCTGAACTTCTGATTCTGAAAGAATCAAGCAGTTTTTATCAAACTCCATTAATAGAGTGAAATATGAGAGAAATAACAAGAAGTAGACAAAACACAAAAACTTACTTCAGTAGTATATTGATCCCCTTGTATCTTCAGTATAATCCACTTTTGCAGAGGAAGGGTAGGATCAGATGAATATCGGATAACATAATGCTTAACAATGCCATTAACCAAAAGAGGTTCTTTCCAATTCAAGCGGATACAGGTTGTATTCTTTGCTTTAAGTTGTACATCTTGAGGTGCAGTAGGAACTATCAAGGATAAATTAGGAGAAATACATTAATTTGCAGAAATTTCAGCAATCACAAATGATTTCACAATATTCATATATACTACCTTGATCAAAAAGTTCCCGGAATAACCACCGTGTGGCGCTCCCATCGTTCCGATTTGAGTTCTGTTTTTCTTGTTAAATTGGTACATCTGTTGTTGATATTCCGTTTAAATCTTAGTGTCATAACTTGACATTTGCAAAAGTTACGGTCGGTTTTCGGTATGTCCATCAGTGCTTCCTGCGATTTTTCCATTACTTCCTCTCGGCTGCTAAAACGCGTTCCCCGTAATGGTTTTTTAACTCGATTGAACAGAAAGAAGTCACAGGGAGCCAAATCAGGTGAATTCGGTGGCTGTTGGATGGTATTTGTTGCATTTTTCGTCAAAAAATTACGAATAATGATAGCACTGTGCGACGGTGCGTTATCATGGTGCAAAATCCACGAGTTTTCTGCCCACATTTCTGGTCTCTTTCGGCGAATTGCTTCACGCAAACGTCTCATAACGCCCAAATAATACTCTTTGTTTACTGTCTGGCCTTCTGGCAAAAATTCATGATGCACTACACCGTTGTAATCCATGAAAACCGTCAGCATTGCCTTCTTTTTTGACTGAAAACGACGTGGTTTTTTTGGTCTCGGCTCATTTGGTGAACGCCATTCACTTGCCTGATGTCTGGATTGCGTGTCGTACTCATAAACCCACGTCTCGTCTCCAGTAATGATCCTTTTGATGAATGTGGGATCGGATTCAGCCTCGCAAATCATGTCTTTTGCGACGTCAACACGGTCTCTTTTTTGCATGAAATTGAGGTCTTTTGGCATGCTACACGACGGAAACCCAAATCATTAACCACAATGTCTTGGGCGGATCCATAGGCAATGTTCAAGTCCTCCGCTATTTCTCTGATGGTTAATTTGCGGTTATTGACCAACATTTCTTTTACTTTATCAATTTTTTCACCGACTTTCGATGTCGATGGTCTGCCACTGCGTTCATCATCTTCGATTGACTCACGACCACTTCTGAACCACTCTTGCCACTGGTAAACGACCGTTTTTTTTAGAGAATCGTTGCCGAAACACTTTTCCAACATTTCCAACGTCCGTGCGCCACTAAATCCGTTTTTTACGCAAAATTTAATAGAAGTTCGTTGTTGCAAATTTAAATCCATTTCTGCAATTGTAAAAAATCGCCAACACACACAGAGATAGATGTACTCTTGGCTACGTAACTTTTGCAAATGTCAAGTTATGACACTAAGATTTAAAGGGAATATCAACAACAGATGTACCAATTTAACAAAAAAAACAGAACTCAAATCGGAACGATGGGAGCGCCACACGGTGGTTATTCCGGGAACTTTTTGATCAAGGTAGTATGTAACATAATGCATTTGGTGAGAAAAGTATAATCCTTAAAATTTAAAGCTATAATAATGACAATTTAATATTATCATAAATAGCATTTTCCTTCAGTTGAAGTAAAATTAAACCCTTCTCATCAATAGCAAAGGTTAACTCTTTTTCATCATTTTGACAAATAATCAGCAATTTTGTAAACATTGTTTACTATGAGGGTAGGGTGAAAATCACAGCACACATGGTTGTAGAGTGTGAACAAAATGACCTTCAGAAGCACGCCAAATGGCATGTGGAAGTAACATTCCACCTCAAACCCATGCGCAGGTTTTCGTCCAGCCAGTGCATTTTGAGAAGCGGAAGCATGGAGACATGCTTTGGGGCTATGTCAATGTAAGTTAAACAGCGTGCTGTTATCAAATTTTTAACTGCTGAAAAAAGGACTCCTACTGACATCCATTGTCATTTAAAGGCTGTTAACGGTAATGGTGCTCTTGATAGGCCTACAATAAATCAATAGGTAATAAAATTTCGTGGTTGCTAGCCTGGAAAGGCCATAATTATTGATGAAACAAGCAGTGGATGTCCAATCACTGCCCAGATGATAAACATCACAAACTCGTCAACCATTAGATTCATAATGACTGGTGAATTACTCAAAAGCATATGGCAAATCCTATTGGTATATCCAAGGAATGGATCATCTTCATTATCGAACAATTGGGATACCAAAAAATCTATGCACAATGGGTACCACACTGTCTCAAAGACAAGAACAAACAGCATTAATAGGAATGCTGCGAGCAATTTTTGCAGCACTACCGTGATGAAGGAGACAACTTTCTTTTGAATATTGTGATGGGGGACGAGTCATGGGTCCAACATTACGACCCAGAAGAAAAAAGACAGTGCTGAACATCACAATTCACCTTCTCCTCAGGCAAAAAAGTTCAAAACACTCAGCCACAAAAAACTTCTTTTGACTGTGTTTTGGGATGCTCACTGAGTTTATGTGACCGATTTTCTGGAACAAGGGGCAACTTTAAATTCTTTTCACTAGATATAAACTCTAAAAAACCTTCACCGTTGCATTTGTAGGGTTTATGTCAGCCTGGTGCCGATAATCTTGCAACATGACAAAGCTCATCCACACACCTAGCATGCAACTGGAGAGGTTCTACAAAACCAGAATTTGAACCTATTTCCCCAATTTTGCACTTTGCAATTTTTAAGTTTTCCTCTATTCAAGAGAAACCTTAAGGGTAATCATTACACCTTGAACGATGAGAGGAAAGCAGCTGTCAACTCCTGGATTCAAGAAAAGTCGGAAGAGTTTTTGAGCGATGGAATGAAAAAACTAGTCGGCCATTGGGAGAAATGTTTTAGCCTTAACATGTTTACCTACAACTATGTTGAAAAATAAATTTACGATTTTGAACCTTAAGAATTGTACTTTAATATACTTCTTCCTCAATCTTGCAATCCATTTTTGTTTGTGCTCTACAAGCATGTGTACATTACTTTTCAGCCTACCCTTTGGTGTCCTATGAAAATATTTTGTCAATTATTTCAAACACACCAGACCATGCCCTTGAATTCCAATATGAATAGAATTGTGAGGATAAAATAACTCATAATCTCAAGAAAGAAGATCCTAAGGCCAATAAATTATTGGCCTTAGGATCTTCTTTCTTGAGATTATTACTTTAACAGCCAATAGCTCCACATCTTCCAAAATAACTCATGCCTAAAATTGAAACTTTTCTAGTTAAATTTATTCATATATATTATATACTTAAATGTCTACATTGGGTCTTTCTTACCATCTTCCAAAGTCTTGCATTCCACTTTATGGCCATAATGTCCCTGGTGGTTTTTCTCATCGTGGCTTCTAACTTTGAACTCATAGAGAGTAAATGGCTTCAGGCCACTTATTTCAACAGAATTGCTGGTACTGTTGGAGAAAGTAATTGAACAATACATCATTAATTAATAATACATTTAATAAGGAATGTATACACCAGACTAATCAAATGTTACATGCTTTTTGATTTATGAATGATTAACAAACCAAGACAACCAATTTTTCCATTTATGCATGTTCATTAGTTAACGAATAACTGACCAACTAACAACATGGGATTCACACAAGAGCAGCCATTGACTCCATTAATGGCTGATATTTTACTTCGTTTGAACCATAACTAACATTTTCAATTTTGTTTTTTTCCTACTACTGAGTAAATACGAGGGTCATCCGGAAAGTAGTACCCGTTCGTGCCGCATGAAGTGCTGACGACGCGAGTAGCCGCTGGACGAGGTCAGATAGCTTCAGTGGCTTGTCTGCCTTCTCTGAGCCAAGTTGCGTGACGCTAGCATTGCCTGTGTTGTTTCTGTGATTGTTTACAATGTTTAAAAAAATTGAGAACGCCGCCAGTTGTGAAGTGAGGGCAGTGATTAAATTCCTCAATGCAAGAAACGTTCGCCCATGTGATATTCATCGCCAATTAAAGGAGGTGTATGGAGACAATGTAATGGACGAGTCGTCTGTTCGGCGGTGGTGTCGCAACTTCAACATGGGGAGGGGGAACACACACGACGATGAGCGTTCGGAGAGACCGTCTGTCATTACAGACCAACTGGTGAGCTCAGTTGACGAATTCGTGAGGAACGATCGGCGCGTCACAATTGATGACATCTGTGAGCATTTTCCCAATGTTTCTCGAACAATTGTTCATGAAATTGTTAAACACCATCTGCATTATGCAAAAATTTGTGCAAGATGGGTCCCTCGCGTATCTCAATGAGCTGGCGGCGAAGGACTATGCAGCAGGAATACAGAAACTTGTCACACGTTATGACAAATGCCTTAATTTGCTTGGAGATTATGTTGAGAAGTAGTTTAAAGTATCCTCTTTCAAATAAAATTTTTTATGTTTGTTAATATTTACTTTTGTGTCTTTATTTCACGAACGGGTACTACTTTCCGGATGACCCTCGTACATGTATTTAGGATATGCATTTTAACAGGACTAACCAGCTAGATTTGTAAAAATAAAATTTTTTCTTGCAGACATTTTGTAATAACAAGTTATTATGGTGATAAGGTGGGCAACTAATTGAACGAAAGAAACATAGTAGGAAGAGCAATTTCACAACTTATCAGTTACTTCTATACACCAATTACTTGTGGATTTAAGAATGTGATCTTTTCTTTTATTTTGAAATCCCTGGCATAAGAAAAGGGAATGGCTCGGTTATGAATTCTTTACTCACTCTATTGAAATAATCTTACAACTTATACATTAACCATACATTTGTACAGCCATTCTACGGCAAAAGGAGCGCATACAGTTTAACACACCTGCTGATGTATTTCACTGTCGAAGAGTTGACAGAGAGGCTACTTTGGACCGGATTATAGGACACGGTGTAGTGGGTGGCTGCAGGCGAAGGGGGGATCCATGTGAGATTTATACTCCTTGGAGAGGTAGGCTGTGCTTCAAGACCATATGGTGGCTCCACATTGCCAGTCACCCTTGTCCCTCCTGGGTCATCTGGCGAAGTCGGCGGAGCTGGAGGCGTCGGCCCAGTCACACCACTATCGCCATTCCCATGGTGCACTGAACTCTCAAGAGGTAAAGTGTAAATGGCCTTCACGCCCATACTGCCATTTCCTTCCTGGTTGTAGCCTTGCAGCATCACCTTATACTGTGCTTGAGGCTCTGCAGAAAGGAATACAGAAAGAAAAGTATTACAGGAAAAGTTTCGGTTTCATTTTGGAGTGACTCATTTTCCTACAATTAAAGGAATTTATATTTTTTTTACAAGAACTGATTACTGCCAACCGGAATCATTTCTACACCCTCAAAGTGACAGATGTAACATTTATGTGCTCCTGAATATTAAAAAGTATTGACACTTGTTCATCACATGAAAACTTAACAAAAATAATTTTTTTTTAAGTTAGGCAACATTTTACACTAGTTGAAAGGAAAGTTGGCTTGGATTCTTATGCATTTAATTTTCCCCCATTACTTGGTAATGCAAATATTATCCTGCTTGAAAATGGAAATATGAGGTGAATAAAAAGGTCATTTTCAAGAGTGAAAATTCTTTTTTCCCATGACTTGCATTTTCCTGCATTTTACACTTTTTTCTGGGGTCTCCATGAGAGTGCTAATAAAATATATTACTATAATTAATGGGTGTGGAAAATTTTAAAACCTGTGGGTGTTTTCAAACTTCAACACCTCACATTATTGCAATAAATCATGAATATCAATGCAAAAATTTCAGAGTGATAAAATCATTCACCTTGACAGGTATTCAAATCCAGATCTGGGTCCCTCATTGAGTGCTTCTGCCAGTTAAGCTACCAAGGTATCACTGAAGTAAAAATACCAATGTCTCTTTCCACTAAATTTTTATTCTGTACGACTAGTTTCAATGAATCCGCATCATCCTCAGGTACCTATAACCTAACTTGTCCAATTTTAATATTGATACTCAATAAAAGGATCTACTGGAAATAGTGTACATTTTTCACCTCCTAATTTGGGTCAAGAAAGTGGAGAATCTAATCATAGACTCAGAGGGGGCATTGAAAAAAATAGGAATCGGTATAAAATCCATTTAGGTAGCTGAGGTAATGCCTCGAGACTAGTTGTACAAATCAAATTTTAGTGGAAAGATACAATGGTATTTTTACTTCAGAGATAATGGATTTCCACAAAGTTAAGCCTGAAAACATCAAATATACCAAGGTGTCCTCTTACACTCTGAAATGTTTGGGGCTTTAAAGGAAAAAGATGTTCAGACAAAATAACATTCATAAAATGTTACAGGCATTTGTGGTCATGCATATAGTGCCACAGCCTACGAAGTTGAAGCCAACGTTTCAAACACAAAGGTGTTTACTTCAAGACAAATTCAAAGCAGATGTAACCATTTATTACTCCATTTAAAGTTCCTATCGCGGCATCTCCTGCAGTTTCTTTGAATGTGAAAAATTTACATAACCAGTACCATTCAAGTACTTATCTTTGAGAAACTACTCATCACAGAATTTCATTTTTCTGTTTAAGAGGCAATCTTTTCTAAAATCTTTTAGACATATAAAAAATACTTTTACATACATAGAAGTAAAATAGTTCAACAATAATTTTCACATCATTTAAAGTCTAAGTGGAAAAGCATCTTTCACCAAATTTTTATTTAAGGAACTTCAAAATGAATGTTCATGTAAACTATTCAACGTATTGGTACATATAAATGGCAAAATTATGTCTCCATATTATGTTTGGAGACATTTTCAAGCACACCATTTAATCCAGGAATATGACACATGGTAAACTTACCCAAATCTGTGAGAAGGTAGTGAAAAGTATTTCCGGGAAGGTCGATGGGACCCATTTGATTGCTGTTGAGTTTCAGGTAGTACAGTCTGAATCCATCAACAGCAACCTTTTCCTCTTTTGGCATACTCCATGTCACCTAGATAGTTTTGTTGAATATTAGTATATATGTAATTAACATAGTAATGACAACCTCCATTATGAAAATTTATTGAAGCCATGAAACCATATGCTGATAAAGACTCTGTCATACAAAAATGACATTATATGAAAATATATAGAATTAAGTGATAGTATACTCTTTATTAAGATTCTTTTAAATATAACTGAGAAAGGATTTTGTAATTATATGAAACAAATAATCATTACCACAGAATTAAAAATTCACAAACCAGGATGATTATTTCATTAAATTTCAACAAAGAATGAATAGTTTCACAATATTTTATGATATCACTAACCGCTAAATATTTACTTCTTTAAGCCTACAACCACTAAAATTAAAGTTACTGTAATATTCTAATTAAAAATTTTGCACTAAGAAATGAACTTTCAAAACACTACATTTGAGTGCTTATGATTCTAGATCAAGGGAACATATTATGATAAAACAATACACCCAAACATATTTGAAAACTATTTTATATTCATAGCCAAAGAACAATTGCTATTCCAGGTGCCTTCAAGTGGGGGAGTACTCCTTAGCTTTGTTATCAATTTCAACGCTGACATGACCAAAACTTTGTTTTCTGTGGCATCAATTTCTGAATATGATCAGCATACTTGACTAGAGTGAGATCATATTCTAACAATACCAAGCATGAAGTGTTGGTATACCAGGCCCATCAGTTATTCATGAAGTGTGTAGGAAAATCTTACCCAGCCCTGGAGACTAAGGGTTCTTACTGGGTAATTGACCTTCAATACATAAGCCCAGCACTCATATAAACTAACATCTCCAAGTCAAAATTTATCAACAAAGAAAGTTGGAAAAGCTTAGTCAACACCATTCCCGAACTTCTAAGAACATTGCCTTGTCCTACAAAGCTTAAGTAATATAATATTAAGCTAAGCTGGTTCACAAATTTCAGGATGTGTGAAAAAATTATGTGTTCTAAATAGTGTTCCGCGGCACAATTACTTCTTTCGGAGGAAAAGTTACTTTTACTCTGTCATAATACTGGCATTCAGAGTACTAGCATTTCAGCAAAGGTGTTTTCCATGAAAACATTAACAAAATCATCCCATGGAGAATATGCATCAGAATCCCAGTCATGACAATATGAAATTATTGATATAATGACATCAAAGTCTGAAAAAAATCATGAGTGTACTACCTTAATGGAAGAAGAATTGACAGCTGTAAGATGGACATTTGGAGGAGATGGTACATTTTGTTGGCCAAAGCTTGGCATTTCAAACTCTTTCCAAACTAAACTTGTATCTGGTACATCTGGCCATCCTTTATTCGTAGCAGCCAATACTCTGACATTATAAGTTTGCCCTGGAATCAGGCCTGAAAGAACAAAGAAAATTACAATTTCGTATTTTTAAAACTCAGATCACATACACTAAAGCACAGACACACATGAGCGAAGAAAGAAATTTAATTGGTATCATTACAAAGACTGGAATCAGTCATGACCGTAACTTGACCTTAACCAGTCCTGCATAGTTATATTTTTGGATTTTTTCCTGCCTACTTTGAGTCCTGTAATACCATACTTAATCATGAGGAATGAATTCCTAAAAAAATGTATTCCTAAAAAATGCATTTTTTAAGACTACAAAGAGATTAGCAATAGGTCTGTAAGAGAATGTGTATATCAAATCATATATTTGTACAAGATTATGATTGAATTTTGGGTAGTGAAAAGTTTGAGCTAGCACATACATTCAGCAGTGCATTTTTCTACCTCATTTCTTACAAAAGAAAAGTAAAATCCATTTCAAAAGGAAACTTATTTTCCTTTAGTCAATATGAAATAATACTCTAGATGATTTAAGAGAGTATATTCTTATCCTACACCAATTAATTCATCATGGAGTTTTGTTCATGGTTTTTAAACCATGTTTAAGTGACTGGTTATGTCTTTCACTTTCAAAATATGCAGGGAGGGATAAAGCAATTGCATAACAACAGTATAATTTAGTCAGTCATTAATGATATACACTATATTAGGGGCATAAGAAAAGCATTATATTTTTCTAACCATATCAGTTACCACAACATTCTGTAACTGACATGCATTTTTTGCTAGGAAGTCTAGACAAAAAAGTAGGGTGTGTATTATGTATGGTAACAAACAGGTATAACATTTTTCATGGGGTAAGGGATAATATTCAAACATATATTTCAGACAATTAAAATCATGTTTGAATGCAATTTGATTTAAATATCATCACAATGATAATAACCATATAATTAAAACAATTTTAATGACTGAAACGTTGGAACTTAAAGTTTCTGCTGTCAATAACCAAAAAAAATTGTCCGAGATACAGATTTCATGTTTTTCAGTTTTATATATTAGGTCTCTGAAAACATTATCTTCATACCCCTCATTCTTCACTTTACTACACTGGAGATGACCAATCTTCCTAGCATAAAACAGCAAAATACGATGTCCTTAACACAAAGCTAGAAAAAAGTTGGGGAAGTACATTCTACTAGCTGAGAGAATAAATAATAGGTAGGAGAGGTAAGCACAAGAAGAGAGAATGTCAATAGTGCAGATGGAAAGAGACACGACATTGGACCTATACTGTAGCAGTCCAATCTTCCGCAAACACAACAATTAAAATATATATGAGACCCAGAAGAGATAGAATATTCAGGGAATGGAGGAATGGTGAAGGGAAACCTGGCTTTAGCATTAACCTCCTCTTAACTCAAGGGGTCCAAAATTTTACATCCCATCTGACAGATGGTGCACTTACTTAAAGTGCTCTTCACATTGCACCCCAAGTAGGGATTGGGATACCATTGAAAAATTTGGCCTAAACTGGGATTCGAACCGTGGCCCTTGAGATAAGAAGTCATTACCTTAGCCACCACATAATCCCAATCCCCTCCGAATATACATGTATGTGCTGCATCCAAAAGGTAATGGAGGGGAGTAAGCACAAGAGGTCACTGTTGTTGTGCAAATAAAACATTGTGCATATTATAAATAGTGATAAGAAAATTTTCATACTTTGTTCATGAACACAAGGGTGCACATTACGATTATTATCAGCAGTAGTCAACAGTAGGCTTTCCTTGACTGACCCTGGAACTACATACTACTGTATGCATAAGTCCTAACGAACATGGCAAAAACATCCTTAGACACCATACTACATACAGTAAACTCTCGATTATCCATGCTAATGAATACATGATAAAGTGCAAATAATAAATAAACATGGATAACCGAAATATGCAGAAAATATGGTCATGATATATAAATGGGCATAAACAGAAGCTCTTTTTTTTCATTCTGCATTATTAATCCTGGAATTCTCAGGGCTAATGAATGTGAAGGAAGAAAATGGAAAATACAGATTTCAAATATTAAAACATTAAATGCTATTGATAAATGTTGATTTTGTGATATTATAAACTTTAAAGAAAGCCAAAGCATTTTCAACTTGTACTTTGAAGAAGTTATCAAATTAACTTTTTTTTAAGTTTCAAAGCATTTAATAAAACTTTACAATTGTAATTTTGATAAAATTTCAAACTGCTGGGAAGAGATTAGCAATCCACAAAACAGATAATCAATTTACGGATAATGAAGAGTACTGTACTACGATAACTCATTCTTTAGATCTGCATACTGTCTACATCCTTCATATCCATCCAAAATTCCTTTCCTTATTCTTCTCCAAATCTCCTCCTGTACCTTGCTTTCCCAGCATTCTCCCCTATACTCCTGTCTTGCCACTCAGTATCATCTCCTTCAAATGTCTCACAATAGTTATCTCTCTTCCCTAATATGCCTAGAACTTCAATGTTTGTTTTTCCTTTCCGTCCACTTTTCTCCATTCTTCTCCAGAGCCATATCCTTAAAGTCTCAAATTCTATACCTTTCCACTTATTAAATGAAAAACACAATGTATCTTTCCATTGTCTTTTATTCACGTACAACTAATTTCAATGCTTAAGCGTCATCATCAGGTACCTGAAATACCTGAGGTACCTAATGATAACGCTTAAGCGTTGAAACTAGTTGTACATGAATAAAGGTCAGTGGAAAGATACATTGTGTTCTTCATTTAATAAACATGAACTTCCACAAAGTTGAGCCGGGAACAATTGAACCTTTACTCTTGCCTGAATGATCAAGTTTCCAAGCCATATAAATTCCACGCAACATATGGAAAATTACAGAGGTCAACATTCCTGACAAGTAACTCACCGGTAATAGTATACTCATGGACAAAACCCTTGACTTCTTCCACATGGATAGTGGGGTGATCAAATCTTCTCCACTGTACTTTATGATTTGTAATCTCCCCACGGGCTGCACTGGGGTCAAGGGGTTTCCAGGTGACCCTTAAAGTTGTGTGACTGCTTGCTTCCAGGGATATTTCTGGAGCAACTTGTGGAACTGACAATTAAATAAAAAAGTATTAGCATGACATTTTGACTAGCAATATGGTTGTCACATTAGTTTAAAAGTGATACAATTAATGTTCATGCGAAAGTGAGGTTAGCATTTGGACCTTAAATGTAATCAAAACCCCATTATTTGGAAGCAGAATTAAAAAAATAATGACAACATCACACATACAATTTTACCATGATGGGCATTGCCTATAAACATAAAATTTCCACATATATTGCATATCCGTTTTTATATCCACTAACATTAGTTTTGGTGATTGAATTGGCTCTTACTGTGCACGTTCATCAATTTAAAAAAAAATCATAGATCTAGTCCAAGACAATGGTAGTCTAACCTGTGAAGCAGTAAGTATACTGAGATGAAGAGGGTCTTGTCATAGTGTAAAATGCTGGGTTTTGTTTTGTCAGGAGGGAAAATTTATTTATTTCGTAATTGTGTCTATCCAAAACCTACCTTAACCAGTAAATTACCTATAATAATTTATATCCACTATTCTAAATATGCACTGAAAAGCCAAAAGGGGTAATGAATAGATGAAAAAACAAATTATGATGGACAATACCAAGCGAAGTTTCTTAGTTTGGTTTCATTAGGTAAGGGCCTCATGTCCATCTTCATAAAGAGCACAGCTGAAGAAACAATTAAAATTGCAACAAAATAGACTTTGAAGAGTTCTCTCTATTCATGGCCAAATAGATAGCATTAAGAAAAGGAAAGGATGCCATTGGCAGAATATGTCACAACATTGTACTGATGTGTGATTTTTATTTTTTTCCTCAACTTAAGAGACACCTCATGGGTAATCATTACACCTCAGACAATGAAGTGAAGGCAGCTGCCAAGTCCTGGATTCAAGAAAAGTTGGAAGAGTTTTTCAGTGAGGGAATGAAAAAACTTGTTACACGTTGGGAGAAATCTATTAGCCTTAACGGTGACTATGTTGAAAAATAAATATATAATTTTGAAACGTAAGAATTATATTTTAATGTACTTTTTGCCTGATCTGGCTATTTGTTTTGGTTCGTACTCTACAAGCATGTATGCATTACTTTTCAGCATACCCTCGTATATGCACACACACCCATATCCTGAAAGAGCAGAATTTCTTTAATTACAATGAAGCATTTTGACTTGATGTGATGGGAACTTCATACATTATGGGCACATACATGCAACAATTTGGTATATATGACAATGTTGTGACTATGTTCCCTGCAACTTGAGGAAATGGAATAAGAACAAATTATTGATGAATTTAGAAACTTGTTAATTGTTGGAAGAAATTAATTCAGAATTAATTGCATGCCAATACATAATAAATTTTACTCACCTGATTCTTCTGTGCGGCAGATAACTTTGACCGACATGTCACTGGCAGATTTTTCACTATATGCTCTTACATAAAATGTGTAATTTGTGTATGGAATGAGTTTTTCAACAATTAGGGTTTTATTTAAAGAAACAGCTTGCTGCTCAACACCACCAACTGTGAATGGCAAAAGAAATATGGATCATTTTCAAGAAAATAAAAGAAATTTTGTGAGAATAACTTTAAAAAATATTAAGGTCAATATTATACTCATTACCTCCTAAATAAAAGGCTAAAAAAATAGTTGCAAAAGTCAAACTAGTTGCAGAACCTGGATAATATCTTGGGATATAATGTACAATTGCAATAATCTTGCATACATGATCACTGAATCTAATGTTTTCATGGCAAAGTTAAGTAAATAAACAGTTTTGTGGAAAAGTTATTAATGTGAATGTTAAATGAGGAGGATTGAGAAAATGTTAATTATGAATTGGCTGAAAGGAAAGTTAATTTACAGTTTATTTTGCACAGGTCAAGGCATTAAAATCTATTCTCAATACAAGAGACTTCCTAATACCTGATTAACATGGAAATTAACTACTGGCATGGTATGTAAATGTCGAGTCAAACCAAAAAGGCAATCAAAATATCATATAGGCTATAAATTGAATAAAAATGTCTTCTTTCAGCATTAAATACTGTCTCATTGAAATTTTTTTTCCAGATACTAAAATACAGGTACTGCTAACACGTACTACTGCTAATGTATAAACACAACTTACTTAACACTACATCCTGAGCCTTCAACAAAACATTGCATCTTAATTTTGCATCTACTTTTTAAGTTGGAGTGAAGCAGATTGAATTACTTATTTTTATTTCTCAGATATTCTAACCCTAAGAAATATTGGATGGGAGAATCACATACAATGTATAAATTGTAAATGTGATCTTTTTATGATTCACTTTCGAGAGAAACAGAACCAAGATTAACCTGTGTGCTGTTAAAATGACAGGAATTGAGAGAGTGTCATAGAGAACTTGCACTCAAGGCAAAACATGAAATCATGAGGGGAAACGACAATGACTCACTGGTCGGCAAATAATGCACTGTATAAGCCTTGATGTCACTCCCGGCCCCCAACCCTTCATCAGACCGAAGAGGGGGAGGAGCCAACCAATCCAATTGCACTTCC
Organism: Hetaerina americana; assembly: GCF_022747635.1. Lineage (NCBI taxonomy): Eukaryota > Metazoa > Arthropoda > Insecta > Odonata > Calopterygidae > Hetaerina > Hetaerina americana. Next base: position 1,576,343 of record NW_027287428.1, on the reverse strand, counting down.
GTGGGCGAATGGGGACGGCAGGAGAGTCCTTGAGGTGGCTCGGGCTGGAAGCGTGACACATTTACCAGCAGGCGGGCAGCACTCCAAACTTCAATTTCATGGCCTTGGTGCTTGCCACCTCTTGCCACACATTGGTAGAGCCCAGAGTCATCAGTGACAGTGTTTGAGAGCACCAGTACTGGGGGACGCTGTTTGACACGACCATTAATGTCAAGAAGAGCACCATCCTTGAGCCAGACAACTGGCGGGAGAGGAGGAAAAAGGCTGGAACCAGGGCCAGGAGGTAGGCCAACTTCACACTCAAAGCGAACAGTCTTGGCTGTAGGGAACACCTGGGAGTTGGGTGCACGGATGAATATGGGTGGGGCTAACACACCCACCCAAATGGCCTGGAAAAATTAAAAAAGGGCATATTTTTAGTCTAAGCTTACATCCCTGATATCACAATTCATGGGCATCAATGCAATCAAGTGATTTTTTTGAAATAGACAAAATGTAATTTTGGCATTACAATGCAAGCAAATAAATATATGAGGGATGTTTAATAAAGAATGATCTTTCTATTTTTAGAAAGCACCTTTACACAACCACCAAATTTTGATGGTCCTTTTCAGTGTGTGCCCCATTCAAACTTGTCTCACCATCTTTCCCGTCCATGAAGACATGCTAGCATGATATTTTTGATATATATGACCATTTTTGATAGGTTTTCCAAAATCACCTGAGTAACTGTTCACTACTTTTACTGAAGATGAAAATTGTTTTAGTACTTCCTCACTTGGTAGAACATGAAAAAGTCCCATGGAACTATGAAGAACACACAACATTGATTCCACCAGAGATTCAGCAATAAATTTGTGGTGTTTGGCCATGAATTATTGCTATGCAGCATATAGCCTGTTGCTTTGAAATGTGGTCTTTTGATATGGCCTTGAAGAATTTCTAGTACATCCCTATAGCATGATCCATTTCCAGTTATGAATCAGGAATTACATGCTGATGTACTATTCTCTGAACCTGGAGGTGGCGAGGTAACATCTTTGCCTACCAACCCAGAGGTCGCGGGTTCAATTCCCGCCTAGGTAGACTTTCCTCCATCTAGGGTTTTGTATGTAATTGCCTTCAATGTAATGTCTGTAATGTAAGGGTTAGGTGGAAATAGAGACTATAAGTTTCAACCTTGCCCAATTAAGTTGATAAATAAATAAATAAGCATCAAATAATGATATCACCATAACATTCATGGCAGAAACCAAAGCACTTTGCTTTTTTGATTCCTAATGCCAGCGATTACCCTGATGAGCTTTGCTGTTAGCTCTCAGAGTCAAAATGATGAAGGCAAGTTTCTTTGCCTTTGATAATTTTACATATAAACTCTTCATACTTCTGTAACATCAACTTCAGCGGTGAAAAAATCTGCACACGGTCAACCCAGTGTTCAGGCATAGGCAATTTCTGAATCCATGACAAATAAACACATCTCACGTGCAAGTTTTCTCTAACCAACACATGGGGAGGCATAAAATTTGAATGACATTTTTAGTATTTCTGACAGCACTCTCAATGTTATTCGATGATCTTCCCTCACAATGGCAGCAACAGTGTTACTGTTAACTTAATTGGGAGCCGTGACCAGAGCACCAAGTCCACCTTCCTTTGAAATTGATTATTCTCACAGTTTTAAACATTTAAAACCATCTTGAAGATGCACAATTGAGAAAAAAAAAACTATCCATAAACCTCCTGTATCAGTAAATAGAGCTTGGCTGATGATTTGTCTAAGCGAAAGAAATAATTCAATGCAGTATCTCAGGTGTTACATTCATCATTTCCATAGGTAAACAGAACATTTTTCAATTTGCAACAGCTACTGCTGACGCAACACTGGCTTCAAATCAATGACATTTGTGTCATACATTCGTATTAATTAAGCTAAAAATATAAAAACATTTATGCACAATAAATAATATGAATAAAAACTTTATGATCACTCTTTATTCAACACACCTTGTATATTGACTGCTGTTGAAAAACCTCTAGCTATCGTGAGGGATATCTAATGACAGTTCTTCTGCCTTTCACTCACATGCCAATAATACCAAGGAATCAACCAATGAGCCTCATTGGATTATACTTAGAAGATATTATTTTGTATTCAATAAAAGATTACTTCAATCAAGTAAATTAAGGATGTTAGGCTAAATTATGTCTCATTGTGACTTTTTACTGGAAGATGGAAGTGTCCCTTTCTAGAGAACACAACCACATCACTCACACTTCATTGACATTTTCAAGCATGTAAAAATTTGGTAATAGAAAAATTTAAAGTTTGAACAAAACCTTTCCCTTATTCAGGAAATTATATAACAAGTTCCCCAATTTCAAAACGATACCAACTATTTCCAAACGAAGTCACTCCAAATTAAATTACAAGCTCCTATATTTTGAAATCCAACATAAAATACTGCTTGACAAAATGTTTAATTTAGGCATCCATCAACATTATGTAATGTCAGGGCTGATATGATCTTTTAATATTGACTATTGATACACAACAAATCATTTAAATAAAGTCACCTACCTGAGTTATTGAGGTCACTTGATTTTCAAAATTTTTGTTGGTGGCCATACAAAAGTATGCACCACCATCTTGTACCTGAACAGTCTTCAAATGTAAATTATTTGTACCAGAGGAGGTTGCATTTATCGCTTCTCTTGGGATTTCAATATCACCTGAATAAATAAAATAAGAACAATGGTAAAGATTAGAGGTGTTCATGGGATAAACAAATTTCACAATTATTTAGCAGGAAAATGACACAATAAATTTACCAGTCCACACTATGGCCTATTTTAATTAAATAAATTCATACATGATAAATAATGTGGTGACAGAAGAACAGATATAATTTTAATTATTTTACTTTATTTAATTCTGGAGACCTAACATAAATTAGTTCTATATTTGAACATGAGCATTTGAATAAAAAATTACCTCCGAGGTTTTACAGAAATACCGGGGGCAGGGAAAGTATGGGAAGGATTGGTTGAAACTTAAGAGAGTGGAGGTTGAGAAAGGATTATCAACTAATCCTCATGGGAATGAAATCAAATGTCCTCATTCCTAGTTATGAGAGTTATACGGTGTTGACCTTTGCCATTTAATATTTAAAAGGGGGAGAAAATAGGAAAAAAATGTCTATTCTTTTTCTGCAGACCTTTTCTGTTTTCTTCCTTACCCTATGTCTCTTTCTCAATCACTTCTTATTCAGGCTAAGAATTGGACCTTGTTCCATGTCCCCATCCCTTGAACTTCACTCAGGTGCCCACAAATGGTGTAAACCATATTCATTTAAGAAGGAATACATCCTAATTCCCAAACCAATTAAACAAAGTCAAAAACCTTTATCCATCCATAAATAATCTCAATACACTATAAAGTTTCCAAAATCATCTTAAAGAAGGTTTTCTTGATCCTAAATACACAGTGCTTCCCTAAATCCAGCAACTTCATCTTCAAGTCAGTGGTGACTGAGCACAACTTTTTTCTTCCCACACCCTTCTTCCACTCTCCTGTCTCACCTCCTCCTCTTCCCTTAATTTCTTCAACTCTTTTTAGCCTTTTCACCCCTGCGCTCTTTTAATTCTGAAATGCCCACATGACTACACACATCAAAGTTACCAACTGGTGGTTACCCTGACATCAGAAAACAATTATGACTAGCTACCAAATTTTTCTCAAATGGTTAATATTGAAATTTGTTTATCAGGGCTTGCAAACCAGCAGCCTGTCAGAATAATAGGCCACATAAACAGTAGTAGAACCCCCATAAGAGGAATGAAGAATTGACTGTCACAGGGAAAATTCGCAAGTGGGAGTAGCAGTATTGCAACAAAATGAATACAATATTAAGTTAAAATAATATCCAAGAGTAAAAGTTATGCTTTTGAGGAAACCAGCGAAAAATATTTATAAAATTGAGTTCATTATGAAAAAAAAATTATTTAAGTGATTGTTGATGTTTTATAAATTACATTAAATAAATATCTCACAGGTTATTTTTAATTAGAAAATATAAATATCAACAATATGTTTATATGAACAAGTGCAATAAGAGTAAACACAAAAGCATTACATAAAAGTGAAAAACTTGAATTAAACCATCTCATAGGTATTTCAAGAAACTAGGAGAGGCATAACTGAGGTAACTATAGTCAAATCACCCACAGGTGTGCACATAACTATGAAAATTTTCAGGCAAGGAATTGTACCAGAATACCCAAAAAGTGATCAGCGCACATCCATGGACAGAGGCATTATGAAAGCCCTTCACAGATTGTAATCAAATTTAAAACAGTTATGTGGAATGTTACAATTTATTTAGTTTAAGGGCATCTATTTAGTCTAAAGTTACATATGGAATTATCTATAACAATTCAATAACCCAAGACAACAAGTCAGATAAGAGAAAATGCAAAATATATAAGGTAGGTGGATTTCCATGAAAATGATGATATTGTTCAATCATAGTAATGATATTTACATTGCTTTTTAAATTATTTGGAAAATACTATATTACATATGACAGTATGACTTAAGGAGGTTGATTACCATGTTGTTTCCTACATTTTATCCCTTTGTTAAATTTTCTTAGTTTATTTCTCAAAAACATTTATTTCAATTTTATCACTCTTATCCACTTGTGGGATCACTAGCAAGAGAGTACGTCTATTAGCAAGTCATGCATAGACTGCACTTATGTGAACCAAGGAAAACTACAAGTGGATAGCACAGGCCTCCCTTACCTTTAATCCCAGGAATAAGAGAAGGCGATCTGCTCCATGAAAGTTTAGGCACAGGCCATCCGCTGGCAGCACACTCCAACACCAAATCTTGCCCCTGTTGTACCACCACCTCCACAAACTGCATCTCACCCAGATGCGAGGAGAGAAGTGAGGACGTGGAGTGTGTGGTTGCCGCAGCAGATGCTGTTTCATTGGTGGCAGGGGGCCACATAAGGAACTGTGGTGGGCGGTACGACGCCGAGAACTGGGACACCCTCAGCATGGCCTCAGGGCTCCGCCTCTGTTTCTTTGCTACCGCATTGTTTGCAATGCATCTAAAAATGAGAAAATAATGCACTCATGTCAGTTACCCTGAATAATTACTTTCTTAACATAAATACCCAATGGATCATGAAAGACAAATAACAAGAAAGCTCCTAAACAGATGACACACTCATATTTTGAGATAAGTGATGTTATTGTTCCAGAGTAAAGTCAATTCCTAATGATATGGTGTGGCAACTGAAGGCAAATTGCCATGCTTGATGAACCTTTTAAAGAAGACATGTTGGGCAAAAAATGACCTTATAATAATGTTGGAATTTTTCAATAAATAATGAAGTCAAATAAAGCTAGCCAAAATCGAGCCCATTATGAGTCGATATGACAGCATAATTTTCAAAGTAATCAGAGGAAAAATAATACTCAATTCCCATGTATTCTCAATTAATTTTGAATTCAATTTTTGTTGATTGGATTACCATGATTATTAAAATTACCCAAAAAGATCCAGAAATTACATTCATCACACACTTGACAAGGCCTTACCTGTAACTACCCGCATCAGATGGCTGGACGCCAACTATTTGTAAAACTCCTGAGGATAAGACGAAATACCTAGAAAACAGAAGAAAGTATCAACATGCTGAACTGATTTAAATGCAATGGGTTCATCGTTACAAAACATCGGTCTTCATCCATCGTTAAAAAACATATGACTTTTTGCAAAAACTCAGAAGTTATTCCATACAAGTCAGTTGCATACATACTGATCACTATTACCATTTTACGACTTGTCACTCACCTACTATTTTGAGGTAGAGGGTCTCTATTTCTTTCCCAAGAAATTAGAGCAGTTGGAATAGAGTCAATTTGGCACCTGAAGCGAGCAACATCTTTCTCTTCCACGAATTGATCCGCCGGTACTTCTGTGAAATTGTGTGACAACACTGGAAAAAATTGAAAAAAATATATGAGGTCTCTACAAAGACTTCAGAAAAATGTCTGGCCCTGACTTCCATCTACTGTTCACAAAATATTCACAAATTCATATTCTAACACAAAAAATGTACACCAAATAAAACACAAACAATCATTTTCACATGGAATTAGGAGTTGGGCTGCTACTAAGGTAACATGTTCATAATTGAAAGTAAATTACTTATAGAAATACACATTTCCATCAGCAATGCTAAAATTAATTAAAGCAATCAATTTCATCCACTGCTAAAAGTCTCCCCATACATATGACCTTGGAACTTAAGATACAAGGGAAACCAAAAGATGGTGATAAAAATACTTCCTAAGAACTAAACAGAAAAGATAGGCTCGGGAAGTCAGTAAACTAGCCACCACAAAAACCAGTTCCATCCTTTTAGTTCATAAGACACATAATTCATTCATAGGCACTTGGTTTCAAATTTATTACAGCAAAATTCAATGCAAGTAGTTATTTGCTAAAACCGTAAGAATCATGAAGTAGTTCTAGGATTTAAATGATGGCACATCAATGAAAACTATTTTCTGTCACATTTCACATGAATTCCCAATGTACACATTGAAATTGTACAATAAGTGATTATAATAAGTTACTTTCAATATCTATCATTGAAAATATTTTTTTTATTTCCCCAGTCTGTTTAAGTACATGATGAAGTGCATTACTCTTAACTGATTTAGGCTTGGCAAATATAAATTAGGCGGAATCAATGTTTTCACAAAAAATGCTAAATAATTCACTCAATTGACCATAATCCTTGATGATAAGGGCTTAAATGGTATCATTTTTATTCTGTCTGCTACAGAATTTAACTTCAGCCACAACTTAAAAACCCTCTTGACATTCTACAATGGAAATAATGCAGTGCTTCGTAATAATAAGAGGATGCAGATACATCTCCATAAATTCAACATCATTTACGGCATTAAATCCAACCCTTTTTCCACTCTTTTAAGTAAACACGAAACTTTGAAAGACGATAACTTTGAAATTTTTCCATAACGATGAACTTATCGAAACATTAAGTTAAATTCACAATAAGGAAGACAAATTGACGGCAAATATCGGTTTCGCAAAACACATCACAACCCTGGCATCCGCAATTTTACATTTGAAAATATGACACTAAGGGATTATTTTGCATCCAGAGAAGTGGCGACGCCCGTGGAGAGGTTTTGGACTAGTTCCTCTTCGGGTCTTTAATATTGCTTCATTCCCGCGGTTCCCGCCCTGTCCGCCAATTCCGAGGCGGGAAAGGGATTGCAAAATGCATGAACTCCAGTACAGGAAAAATAAAAATTCACTCCTGTACGTTGATTAAGTATATAACGAGATAATCAAGTGATGCTGTCAAAAAATAGAAATAATGGTTGCAGCGACGGCACTATCGATTGGAAGAAAGACAAAACACATTTTCATTTTTTGCCATATTAATTCAATGAGTTACATTCAATTATTATTTACTTTCTCGAAATTTCCTATTTAAATTATTTATCATGAAACCAATTTCTCTGGCGAATTTATTCATCTTATCGAGCACGCCCTCAACCACTACAAACCGTTGTACAAAGGACTTACTTCCATCACAACTGTTCTTCCATTATGCAAACGAGTTTGATACTAGAGGGGATTGATTGACTCGGTTCAAGGACAAACACGGGACTATTTTCTCTGCTAAAAGTAGTACTGTTTTTGTCCGAATCTCGGCCTTTAGCGCGCAGACGGCTGATCCAACAATTGCCACTACCCCCTTTCCCCTCCTCCCATGCGTCTTTCGTTTAGAATTTCTCTTCCCACTCGATTCTTACATATCAAGGAGAACGAAAACAAGCCGCAACTACTTCAGCTTTTCACATAAGCATTTTTCGCATTTCCTCATTGAATGTCCTCAGCGCGCACGTCACAGGTTCACTTTTTTACACGACCAGCTTTCCGGCGGCTACCACCGCTCTTTCACCCATGCCATGAACAAACGAAGGGCGAGATGCGTAAACTACGAAACGGGCCTGCGAAAATCTTCAAATCCTCCCAATCTGTTAGAGGCATTTTTTCTGCTTCAGAATGTTTCTTTCGACAATAAGTTACCTCTTTGAACTTTTAAAGGCTGGTTTTGGTCGATACCATTTAAAAACTATGCCTCAAACAATTAACCACGCCCCGGTTCATTCCGTTCATTCATACTCTGCAATATCCCACACTTGCTCCGCTCGCGTAAAAATTAAAGCGAGGCGGGCCCCCGATCGATATACAATTCCGAAAAGCGAAAAACAGATCCGAGATCGTTCACCTCGTCATAAAAATGGGTCAAGCCTCTTCATCCTATCGACGAAATTAAAACACAACTCTCGCTTCGTGCTGCGAGATGTTTTTCTCCGAAATTCTTTCCCGTTCTTACGTGTCCTCGACGAGTTTTTGTCTTCCTCAAAGGAAAGGGATAATATCCACTCGTTCCTCCAATTACGTCACAGCCCAGGCAAACGCATCTCTGTCGGAACCCACGAAATCCATCCGTCAAGTTTGTTTCTTTCTGGTTTGAGAGACTTCCAAGTCATTTCTCTCACTAGCAAGGTAAAGGGCAAGTTCAAGCGCAACCTTGGCGACTCATGGTGCATTAAGCTCGAAATAAAGACACGAGGGCGGTGTTTATTGACGTACGTCATCTCCCACAAATTTTACGAATCAAAGAGTGGGAAGTCGGAAGTGGAGGGCTGTGGACAGCATAGTATTCCTTCGATGATATTTCATCGGTTTTTCACAGGCTTCGACGTTCTCACAAAGAGAATTGCATTCTTACTATACGATCAGCAAATGAACATTTTTTTGTTGTGTGTTGGGATACGTTGAATGACAGAGCCATCTAAAGTAAGCGAACCCAAAGCGATCGATATTTTTAACATTTATTAAAATTAATCCCAACATTAAAAAGAAATGTTCCATTTGAACTTCTCAATATGATGTTAAAAACTTATACAGAGATGCATTAGACAAAATTATAACAAATTACTGTGCTCTGCTAGTTTTAATTTGCAGATTATAGTAATTTTAAATGTGCACGCTTATATATGTGTAGAATACACGAATTTATACGACTAACTGGTCTTACATTTTCCGACGTAGCACAAAGGCACGGGAGTAATCGAGTAAGAGAATCCGCCGAAATCATCGAAGGAAATGGACTCGACGAACTACACGTAGCACAATGATTCAAAATTTTATCAAGAAGGTTAGCCGTGAGTGATCTGAACTCCTTACGCAAAGACTGTCTCAGTGGGGGCGGGGGAAGGGAATTACTTTGACGCGTAAATTTGTGTCTAACGGACATTATCCATTAAAACCCTAGCATCGCCGGCAAACAACCACCAGATTAAAAATGGTTTTCCTTTAACGACAAAAAGAAGATGAACGCGTTGAGTGAAAGGGTTATTTTCTTTAAGTAATGATCAGCCTCGAACGAACAGATAAGTGGAAGCAATAGTCGTACGCGCATAGTACGACATAAACGGCTCACGCGTTACAACGAACGGCGTGGAGTGAATTTAATTGCAGGGAGTGAGGAGGAAAAATAGCAAAGAGTAACAGATATAACTGTGATGGCACCCGTCGTCGAATATACGGTGGGTGCGGGAGGCACACACTGTTTGGCCAACACAATCCCCCATCCCCAGCAGCCCCTCCAAACGTTCCCTTTACCTTCCCGCCCCCCTCCTGATTCCCCCAAACACCCTTCCACGCACATACACACACACACCGGCCCGACCCCTACCCTTCCCACTCCCCCCTCCCCGGTCCCGTCCGCCTCACATCCCCCCCGCGCTGTGCTACGGCGTAATCAATGAGCGGCGAGTGAGAGAGAACGAGAGGGGGGATGGAGGGAGGGGAGAAGCATTTCCCAACGAGGCAGCAGCGAGAGAGTGAGAGGGAGGGACAACAGCTTCGCGTACTACGACTCTCGGTTAGGCACAGCGGCGAAAGACGGAGGGGTGTAGCGGAGCGGGGCGAGAGTGAAACATCGGGAAACGTGGGGTTGAGAGGGGGAGTCGTTATGTCATCGAAACAATTCATGGAAAAATTAACTAGACACTTATTATTGAAAGACAGCGTAACAACTTGGAAGGTGTTGGCGTGCAAAATTAACGTGCACCGACGCCATCTCTTGTCCATTATTCGAACCAATTTCAAGTGCGTTGATCGAAGCTGGCGATAAATCCTGAGGGTTTTCACATCAATGTCGGAGAAGCATGTATTTCCTCGCACTTTAAACGTGTTCTTCTTTTAATTTGCATATGATTTACAGACATTTTAAGAAGGGAATAATTTGCGGCGATGCGCGAAAAGCTAAAGGTACAAAGCGCATACAAGGTTCTACTATAAGTTTATTCCAAGTGAATTCGAGTTCGATCTAATTTCATGATGACGTATTTACGCAGTTTATCTCGTGATTAATGTTACGCACGCGTCATCGTTTTCGTTACACAGTTGATGACACGCTATGTTGGAGAGTTGATGCAATGCCGTTAACTATTAACGCCTGCGGCAACATTTTTTCATTGAACGCAAACACCTACACCTTCCAGTAAATAAAAAATTTGTCGGGGCCACACAGTCACGACAAATTTATGACCTAGGAAAATTTGCTGAACGGCTCGCTTTCGCGATAAACAAGTTCCACTCATGGAATTTACGAAATTGGAGCCAGCAAATAACTCAAAAAATGTAGCATAGTTCAAAGCTGGCTCGATTATAGAAGACACGTAGACTGCTAATATTATATACGATATTATAATTCTATCAATTTATTTGCGATACCTCAAATTAATTATAATTAAAAATGAATGGCATGAAGGCACTCTTATTTTATTCTTGCAATAATCAACGCACTCTCCTTGACATAAATTGCCCCTTTATTAGTAAAAGATTTCATGAATTTAACACGTATGAATGTAATAATTTCTAATTACGATTATTGGTCAAATTACACTGCGTTACCATAAACGCAATCTTACACAATTTGACAAAACATAGAAAACATTATCAGTAATTTACAGTATGTACGCCCACTCTAACCACTACGTTGGGGGCAGCTTGGTCGCTGGCGCCGACCTAGTTACGAAACAGTGTACGAGTGCAGCAGGGTTGTCGATGCTGGCGCCATGATGCTAGCACGTATCGCGGCTGGGGACATACAGGCGATCGGCGGTCCCACCACCTCCAATAAAACAACTCGAAAATCATCGGCACACCTCGTTCACTTTAACTATTGAGATTATCCATGTTTCACTTACATAGGTACCTGCACCGGAACGACAACGCGTAAAAATTAAAGAATCTCCTTAATTTTAGTTCGTGTGGGAGGGTGGGTCGGGTTGAGCTTTGAAGATTACATTCCAAGACGACATAAGTAAGTTCCTTCATCTTTTACTTTTTGCGCGGACAAAATTAATCACCAGGCGAAACGGGTAACGAACCGCTCATAATTTCTCATTCGGCAAGTTTATTTTTTTTAGGTCTGATTCTAATTTTCTAACTAGGTAGAACTGTTTAATTACAATTTTGCAGGCCTTTGAAAGAAAACGACTAGGATATTTACAAAATCGTAGTTGGATTTGATCGTGGCAAGAGGAATCGCGGTGATCGTGACTTTTAAGTGGCAAAGAAGGATCGGAAAGATAGGTGTGTTTTCTCCACACAAGTGCTCGGCCTTCCACTATGGAGAGAGTTATTTTAATTGGGTACTTCTCTCTCGGTTCTTGGGCGGAATATTGAAGGGAATTATGAAGACTGCCGAAAGGAATGTTGAAACAGACCCCTCGGCTCCTTCCTTTAATTCACGTTCCGACGCGCACTGAGGAAAACACGAAAAAATACAATTGCGGGGGATACTGTCGACTAAAAGATTTTTTTTGGATCCACGTCTACTTCTTGGATTGTACGCGGCCCTCGGTGAACATCTGCATTCAAAATGGCATTCATTCGGCGCGCCTGTATTAGTAAAAAAAAGCCAAGGGATTCTTCGATTTGAAACTGCACGCACTCCATTATTCATCGAACTCTTTCCAACTAATGATGAACGCTGGCAGAGGACACAAACAGTCCATGATTCCAGGTTTTCGTTGATTTTCCTATCTTCCTCGTAGCAATGGCTGACGATTCCTGGACACATAAAACTTTTTCAAGGCGAAGTACCCAAGATCTCCGATTCTTTCTTCATTACAACATTATGATATGTTTTAAGACTGACTACTGCACAGTTTATAGCTCTTGTTATATCATGTCATTGCCACCCGGCTTATCGACTAACAGCAATGTATCCTAAATAATAAATAAATAAATAAACAACACTAATTATACGATTCATTGCACAGGCGCAAACGGTTTTGCCAGAGTGTTTTGTTTTGTCAAATTACTCAAACATAGGTGAATTAAACTCTTTTCATTCGTACATTTTCATTATTCCCATCTCCAAAGATTAATTGCGGTGCATTTTCAGAAATATGCACCTCCTTAAAAATACCCTTCCATTTCGATTGTTCTTCATTCCTTACGGCTACCATTTGCTTTCTTGAAATGGAAACGGAACCGGGCATGGAACGTTTTTTTTTAAAGGTTAAGTGAAGATCCAATCAAAATTTTTTGGGGAACCCTGACTTAGGTGATTGACCCAAGACGCGAAGAGGGAGTGGTCGGCGGAAGATTGCTATTTAAAAGGGCTCCACGTGTGCCTTTGACTTTGAGGTCACACTCGACATAAATAAAAATGCCCACAGCCTCAAAAGACCTCTCTCTCTTCCCTCTCTCCTCTTTTTCAGCCCTCTGGGTCAATAACCCATGCACAATATACAAACACGCAATCTCGGAAGTGGGTATTCTTTCTCCTTGAAAAATTGACCAGTAATGGTCACGAAACTTAAGTCGTCAACCCGGGGAAAAACGCGGCAAAAATCACAAAGACACGCCTACCTAGTGCTGCATCTTCTCCACTCAAATACAGCGTAAATGATAAACAATTACCCTAGTATAAGCATAATACAGTACCGAAAGCATTATTGCGACGAGGCCCTAGATCCAACCCGTGACTTTTCGGGGCCAGGAGCTTTTAACCTACCACCAGTTTCAATTTCAGAGACAGTTTTCATCCAGGCGACAACTTGGAGATCTTAGGTGGCTAGACAGCAAGTCACTAATCACTTATTTTTTTACGGTGCAGTGCACTCAGTTGTTACCGAGTGCATCGCAAAACGTCAGCACGGTCTTAAAGGGGGCACACTGCACGGACCGGGAATAAAAAAATCCGAAACCCAAAAATGTTAATGGAGGGAGACACACACCACTCGGTGAGGGAGTGTCGTCAATTAGTGGGAATATGCTTGGGGGGAAAGGGAGGCCTTCAGAAGGAGGGCCGGCAGCAGACGCTAATTCCAATCCTCGTCAACGGGGGCCCGGCCACATTCCAGCGCGGTCCCGTAAAGTCGACACGCGCGCGGAGGAAATTCCAGGGGGATCGGGATGGTACGGTGGCTAACATATTGGCTTCCCACCCAGAGGGCCCAGGTTCAAATCCCGGCGGCAGATTTTTTCAGTTATATCCCGATCCCTACTTGAGATGCTTTGTGGAGGGCACTTCTGAGTCAGTACGTCGTCCGTCGGAAGGGACGTTACGCTTCGGACCCCTTGGCGCCTTTCGTTAAGAGTAGGCTATAATGCCGACGGTTTCTCCCCACTCTTCATCCTTTCCCGTTCATCCATATTGGTGCAAATGACCTCAGATGTCGGTCGCCTCCCCTAAAACAACAACTACTAGGAAATTCCACGCTATTCCACTGGAGCAGGACCTATAGAGAGACGAATCTCGGCTGAGCGGAAACGCGGACCACACGAAAAATCTATAGCACGCTGTGAAAAATCAACCTCACTGACTGAAAATAGCAGAGACAATCTACATGTAATTTTGATCATTAAATGGAGACAGGGAAGGAGGGGGTACACATAGATATCATAGTTTAATGCAACAATTTCAGGGTGTGAAAGTCATTCGCCTTGACCGGGATTGATTTTTACACTCCGAAATAAATGCATTGAAATGCTTATTAGCGGATGAATCCGTTAAAAGTCACTGTTGCGGCATCTCTTGCAGTTTCTTGGAATAGCATAGTTTAGAAATCAATCGTGGCTTTCCTTCGGGTTTATACACGAATGCATAACCAAACGAGTTATTTTCATTCGTCGGAAATTGAAGTATTTACTACTTAACAAATAATGTACTTGTACCACTAGCAAATTCACGTCCGGCAAAACGGCGGATCGCAATTTCAAATAAATGTTTTGCACCTCCATTGATTGTACCGGAAAAACGGAGGATGGTGTAGGTAGAAATATAGTCACCGACAATGCACGAGAACTTCATCCATTGGGGTACGGGTGGTACGCCGAAAACAGGATATTCTTGAACAACTCGAATCAATAGCGGGGAATTCCCAATATACTTCAATAACGCCACTGCTTAACTCGGCGATACAAGGGATACGTAAAGGCACGGGCAACATATTGACGAGGGGGAATTTTACTGGGGAACTTTTCACTATGTACACTTAGTGAGGCATGGCAACCACTGCTGTCAAATTTCGCCCTCTGCTGCCATCGACTCGAGGGGCAGATCTGTGTTCACAGCAAAATGTGATGACAACGAAAGCCATTTCATCCAAGGTCTATCAAACGAATGATTTCCGTGCGAGACTGGCTACTAAATATTTGTGAGTAATAAAAATGATAATAATGCTAGGAAAATGATAAGAATAACAAAGTTTCATTCATAAAATGTCCATTCGAAAATTTACGGTGTTCCATTGCAATTTAAAGATTTAAATAAACCTTAAAAATAGGTACCACTTATAAAATGTTTCCTCGCAAATTAGATTTCATGTTGGATAATTAATCATTGAAATTGTATGGAATTAAGCTATCCGTGGTACCTCTTGCGAAAGTTTATATCATAAATAATAAAATAAATATAAATATATTAAATCAACCATGTTTGTAGTTCAAAGGTTTGGCTGGTACCCCGATCGTCTAACGCCACGAATCCTTGCGGAGCTAGGGATGTAGAATACGGCGAGGCCTATCCGCCAAAGTACGACATGCAAATGATGTGCGACATTCCATAGCCAATACGGAATCCTGATGCTAATCATACCAAGGTGATTAGGATATTTGAGCGATAATAGCGAGATATCGCACGTTTTGATGCAGATATAGGTATCGTGAGCATCCCACGTATCTACATCGCTGGACAGCATCCGAATGGGATTGAAATACGAGCGTAGCGTGAGGTGCAAAATATACAAATCGTTCAAGCTTTGCAACATACGTCATAGAAGTAAAAGTGATTTTTTCCATGATTCTAAAATTTCGATGCATGAACACTTGTGATACTAAATCCAGTTACGCCAAGCTTCGAGTCAAATCAATCGAAGGCATACCCAACCAACGTCATACGATTAAGCAAGCAAACATCAGAGTCACAAGAGAACCGAATATTTTCCTTTGAATCAAATATTGTATCTCACAACATTCGTACACCCACAGTTAAAAAAAAAACGACCCTAGAATTCCATCGTAAAGTTCCATTCCAACCGACAATTACATAATTTGGGCAAGCCTCGAGTAACAAACCGACGTTTAGCGTAATCGGGCATTAGCGATTTCAGACTACACCAGAATCTAGCCCAGTTCCCAACACGGACTATCCTGACACTCTATCCAACAACCATAACCGGATGATTACTCTTCTCCAAGGGTGCCAAAACAGCATGCCACGATTTTTATGACGCTGTCACACCCCGCCCGCACGGCACAAGGAAGAGACGGGGAGGATTCCTCCAACCTCTTCGTTGCACGCGGAGTGGAAGAGGGAAGGATTGGGTCGGCATTCGGAGTTGATATGTGGGGTCGGGGGGAGGGGTTTAAATTGAGGAATACGAAAGAGGTGACGGGGCGAAAGAAATAAAAAAAAACCCGGCGGCCAAAATCGCGGTGGTTGTGAGTAAAAGTGAGGCAGAAGCAGCCGCGGCGGAGGAGGAGGCAGTAGTAGTGAGTGAGTAGGAGAAGTATTGTAGTAGGAGTGGCGGGGGTGAGCGGAGGAGGGATAGAGCGGAGGGGGCAACCCAAGGAAGGCGGGCGGGCTTCCCCTAGCACGGCCAGTGATCGTGTGCGCAACGCAAGGAGAGGTAGGGAAGGGGTGGTGTAGGGAAGGAGTGATGAGGGCGAAAGGGAAGCGAGGGGTCGGAGGAGGGTGAAATGGCCTCGGGGTCCAACGGGGTGGCGCGCGGAGAGGACACGGAAAGGGGTGCGGCGGGGTACGAGGGGGGGTGAAGGAAGGGGGGGAGGAGTCCTGCTCGATCAATTCCTCCAACAACAATTTTAGGCAAGGTCAGTGAACACCACGGAGGAGGTAGTCGGGGAGGAGTGGAGGGAAGGAGAAGGGGGAGGAGTAGGGGGAGGAGTAGGAGGAGATTTTAAAGGGGGAGGGGGGGAACTGGGAGGGACGGAGAGAGAGAGGAGGAGGGTGAATGGGCGGGAAGAGTGAACAGAAGAAGAGTAGTGAAGCACCCCCGATTGCAAGCGGTGAAGGGAGGCCTTCCCCACCTCGACCCTGCACCCCTCCCCCCCGCCCGCCCCCGAAAAGAAGGGTGGCGAGGGAGGGAATAAGTGGGGGGGATAAAACGCTCTCTCTCTCTCACACACACACGAGAACGCACATACAATCTCCGCCTTCGAATGCGTTGTCGCCGGTTGACATCCGCCCGAAGGAAAATTAAAAAGGGGATGAAAAAAAAGTGAAAGGATCTTTCTCCTGTTTTCACATTTCTCCTCCCGGTTACTCTCAATCCCTCTTCGCCGCTACCCTCCCCCCCTTCTCCCAGCGCCGTGGCCGCCCGCGCGCGCTCCTTGCATAATTGGCTCGCATGCCTGACCCGCGCAAGCAAGGCACGTGTCCCGCGCGCCTCTTGCCACCACCCACTCGCTCTCCAAAACCCCCTACCCCATCCTTTGCGAGCACCATCACCCCACCATCCGACCGCTGCGCGTCGCTTGCGTGGCTGATACGCACCATCCCTCCCCAGGGTGCCCCACCAACCTGGAACTCCTCCCCCGCCCTCCAAATCACATACGCGGAGGTTCTCACGGACAAATGCAGATCTGGAAAACCTCTACTGGGGGAGCAATTTTCACGCATGAACACAAATAATTTATAACCTATTTCACCTGAAAAGAAAGTTCAAAATCATTTTATATTGTACAATAGGCACACTACTAGAGACCACTATGAACTTTCAGAGGATAATTTTGGAGGATTCTTGCTATAACTATTTTAGAATTAATTTTACAAGATAGTCAAAAACATTTCCCGAGGAGGAGGAGGCCCCCCCTTTGGACCCGACCCTGCTCTCGGATGACACTCCCGGGGCTAGATACTAGTCAATTTACATTCCCTCTGGAAAAAATGTACATTTAAACGATATAAAGCGGCAATTTTCTGACAATTGGGCGTGAATAGTGGTTAGAAAATATATATATCACCATCGAAAGGTCCTGTAGGAGTAAACCGCGAGGATTTTCAAATTGATCCAAGAAATGGATTCCAGGTGAGATGGCATTCGTCCGTCCGGACACTTTGAAACATTTCCTTGATCCATCGGGCAACCTGATTCTCCAGGATTGTAGCACGTGGAAAGGAGCTGAGGTGGTGTAGGAATTTCACTTAGACCCCCCCCCCCCAAGCTGTCGGTTCAACCTTCGGGTTGATTTCTGTGATTGGGCAATTGAAACACGAACGAAAGCAAACGTGGGCCTTCCCAGAGATACTTCCACGCGGGGTCGTGACGGGGCAGCGGATTCGTTCTAGTCGCATGTCATCTTTCCAGGGAGGAGAGCCAGTTTTCACCTAAAATATATTTCAACGGTATCTGGTGCCTACTCAAACAATAAGGAAGCATTCGCGAGCTAACAAAAAATATGCATGCAGAATAGTGTAACCAGAGCCGGACTCATGAGAAAGATGACTGTAATTTATTCCTGCACGGAAAGATTCTCGTACGAGGTCAATCTTCAGGCAGCATTTCAGTGCCACTGATTGACCCACCTTAATTGATACATACACTGGTATCTGATGCACGAAGCATGATTCGTGAAAATTAGCCCTACATGTGTACAAGGAAGTATTGGCCAAGTTCAAATTTTTTTCCAGGGTTAATTTGTAGGCACGATCCTTTCTCCTCATAGTAAGCATCAAAAAAAGGCAATTAATTAGCATAAGACTATGATGCACCAAATGAGAAATCCATCAATCTGATCACCGTCTTTATACCGGTTGTATATCGACATATAACTGTGACTGATTTAATGACTGATTTAAACTGATTTAACTGTGACTAAACGCATAATTTCCCAAAAACTCAAACCACAGTAATCAATCCGGGGACTAGTTGGATGGGCGTAACAGTGTCCATCTCGCACCTTGGTCCACGGCGTTCCATAGTTATGCATAAGGGTAGAGGTAGGGGGCAGTCTATTTCTCAGCGATTTCCCTCTTATCAAGTATATTGACAAAAAAAATAATTAATTTTCCTTCTTTTATTTTGGCCAGTTCTTTAAATTGCGCCGCGCGTGAATAAGCACCCCCCCAACCCCCGCAGCTATCTACGCAAAAAGTGACTACTCCTGGCGTGCCGACGCGCTAGAAGAAGAAAAAACACCGTCCATTCGACGCAAGTGTTTCGGCCAGACTGCGGGAACATTTCTGCAGGAGCCCAAAATAATTAAAAATCTCGAACTCCGCACACGAGCACGTGGCCGACGCTGTCGGCGACACCAGCGCGCCAAGGGGTTCCCAACAAGGAAAAACCTTTTTAAAAGATCGTGTCCATCTTGACGCACTTCAATCCGGGGGAGGGAAGGAAAGAGCGAGGGGGGGGGGGTTCGCGTGGCCGGCAGATGCCGCCCGCTTCTTCGCCTCAAAACGATTTAAAGAGTTTGTCTTCCGCGTCGCGATTCGAATCCGAACGAAGACCCCGGAATGTCTTGGATGATGGCAGAAAATTTCCTCGTTCCTTCCACTGACCTCTTCCCCTCCTACCTTGTCCTCCGACTCGCTGGACAGAAGAGGGGGGGTTAGGGAGGAGGAGAGGGGCGGGAGGAGAAGTTGAACGCTTTAAGAAGGGACGGAGGGTGGGGGAAGGAGGAGGAGGAAGAAGAGCCCATGTTGCACTTCCAAGGGTCGACCTTGGAAGCCCGAAGGAAGACTTCTTTCCCCTATCCTCCACCCGCGCTTCTTTCGAGCCCAAAGAGCCCCCCGTAGGAAGCGGGGGGAGGGACTGAGAGAGAGGCGAATGAGCCGCGGTCGCCGAATCGAAATATAAACTCTATAAAAGCACTTCCAAATCATCGCACGGACTAAAACCTTTGATGCTGACAGTTCGTCAGTGAACACACGTCGATGAACGTTCTTTTTAACTCCCGCTCCGGTGGGGAATGAAATTTCAGCCGATCTCCTCGGGAGTGCAGCTTAATTTTTTCCCCGGCTTGAAGTGTCGGATCTCGCAATCGTGATTCTCACGAGGAAAAGTGACGTTCACCATGATAAAAAACCACGTCCTCAACATTGTTCCCGAGCGCCGAATGTGCACCATCGAGTGGAAGGAAAATCTGTCAGGTCTGAACTTCTCGGCTAGTGGTGCACCAACTTTCTCAGAGGCAAGCTGCAAGTTTTCTTTATTTTAGCATTGTAATGGCCAAAGGTGTGTGTCAGTTGAATACTATTACGCAAAAGCCTTGTGCCTTCTTAGGCAACCGTAAGCACTGCCGAACATACTATCATGTGCATCATATTAATTCATCATTCACCTTCTACCTCCCTTCATGTCCTCAAAAATCCCCACTCTTTTCCTCCTGGGCCTCGCTAATCTAACTTACTCTAACACAGACTTCAACCACCACAAGCTTCTCAATAAGCACGATGCCTAAATTTCCCTATGAAGTGAACGGACCGTACCACAATACAGTGACCAGGCTTCGATTCGAAAAATAAAACTACATGAAATTCGCTTGCCCTCAGTGAAAAAGTATATTTTTTCATGCGACGCTTTTACGTTAATTGGTGAATTAAAAACCGACATTACAAATTGTAACAATTACAGAGAAGTATGATAGCAGTAATATTTTCACTGTACATAAACAGAGCAATGAGGGGTTTTTAGGAATAGATACACCCATATATTATAATGTCAAAAATAATGCATCAAACTTTCATAAATCACAATTTTACGATGCCTCCATTCTCTTTTGCATGCCTCCTCTTCTCGCTCTTTTCAAATGACGTCGAAATCATGCACGGAAAATACATCCGAAAAACAAGAATCCCAAAAAGAGAGTCCATTAACTGAGCAGCTCAGTAATAACAGGAAATAAAATAGCTCGTAAGAAAAAAATAGTAAAAATAGATATGGGTCTTTCCTGCACTATCGGCAAACAAGGTAAATGGAAAAAACAAACATACATGGAAATAATCAATTTAAAAAATGGAAGATGTTGAAACTTTTGTTGGTGCCGAAAATACATTAGAATCCTGAAGCTTTCTACGAGCATTGACCGAATCCGACCAAGCCTCGGGTAGAGAAAATTACGTATCTTAGGATGAAACTCGATACTCGGAATTTTGGGCTACCTGCATAAGCCAGATGCTAATATTTAAGAGCGAAGTAGACTCACTCATCCACTTCGAAAACCAACTTGAGGGAATTTTCCCGCTTTTAACCACTTAAAAATGTTCGCTTTGAATTTTCAAGGGCACTCAGGAAATTCAGTTTTCACCAGGAAGGTTTTTAGACACCCAAACTGGGATAAGTGCGTTTGGGATAAGGAAAGGAGTGTTCAGGTGCCTCACACTCAAGATAGAATGCTGGCCATTGGAAGAAAGAGGTAAATGTCGAAAGGGCACTTCTGGTCGTATCAGAAGAAAAATACTATGGTCACATAATTTTCTACACTTAACGGGGCGAACAGATAATGGGTTAATTTTGTTTTATGTTTCGCAGTCGCATTACAAGGTCAGTCACATTTCATTCTTAAGCCGACCAGTTCAAACGCATTCGAGTGAGAGGAGTAGAAAAACGCAACGGTCACAGAGACCATTTGCCTTATTCGGTAGGTGTCGACCTAAACCAATAAAGTATGAGCCATAGATCGACAATTACGCGTGCAACTTCTAACACAATACGAGAACGGGGTGAAACGAGGAAATAATTGTTATGTTAACATTAAGGAATAACGTGAAGAATGATTGCTCAAAAGTGATCATTCGAAATTCTTCGGATATTCCAAAACAATATTACCACGCGACATTTTACAGGCCCATTCAAATAATCAATGTACTCGTACATGGCAGTTTGAGACTAAACGAGACATGGAGCGACTGTTATAACACAAGCTTAAACAGTGTAGTGCATGTTAAATTGTTTAAAACCTCAATTACTTAAATCATTCGAGTGACATAGCTCCTCTACTAGTTGGTAATCTCTAAACGATATCAAAACGGGGATCGAGATGGTGCGGGGAATAACGTACTGGCTTCCCACCTAGAGGCCGCGGGTTCAAATCCCGGCGGTGTTGAATATTTTGAAGAGGTATCTCGATTCCTATTTGAGGTGCTTTGTGGAGGGCACTTTGAGTGAGTACGCCGTCCGTCGGATGGGACGTTTAACTGCGGACCCCTTGGCGCCTTTCGTAAAGAGTAGGCTAATGCCGACGCCAGGTTTCTCTCCACCCTTCATCCTTTCCTGTCCATCCCCTATGGCGCAAATTACCTCAATTGTCGGTCGCCTCCCCTAAAAACTACTACTACGATATCAAAACCTTATCGTACGTGCATCATCCTGTAGGTTGCTTCCATGTAAATGGCGAATTCAGTTAGTGCGTTCGTAATAGGTATGGACACGTGTCCGCACATACTGCACGCGACTTAAGTATTGACTGGAGGATTCATGATATAATTTTACTGGGAAAACTTCACGAAAAGCAGTATTATTCCGAATATTTCGACAACTTCAGGAGAAGAAATGCTCTATTCCTCCGAATCAAAACATGGCGACTTCCTAACAGAAATTGGAATTCTACGCATATTTTTTACAAAAACACGTGAACTGATCCGCCTCTCCGATAAGTACCCTCTTGACGAGATCTTTATCACAATTTCCATAAAAATTTACCATTTTCTCCAAATTTCTTCGCTCGGGGAAAACCCCTCGGAAGGTTTTATTAGGGGCACGGCAACGCAGATGGAATCTTTAACCGTCACTTCAAACAGCTTTCCCCCCCCCCCCTTTCCCCTTCGTCACAGGAAGAAGCCGGAATAAATTATAGTTCCGTGGGACGAATAAGCCCGCTCTCACCTCGACTCGCTATTCTAAACTTGCTCTTACCACAGAAATGAGAGGAGCAGGGTGACCACCCATTCTTTTGGATTCCCATTAGCGACTTTTTCCCGAATTTCCTACCGAGTGTTGGGAAAATAATTAGGAATTTTTTAAAATGGATTATCTTTCATCCCTTCGCGTCCCACTGGATTAACTAGAGTCGGTCCTATTAAATATAAGGCCTGTCTTAAAAGTAGTGGGACTGAGTCGTTAAAAAAAAAAAATTATTGCCAGAATTGACACATTCACATAAAAGCCTTCGAAGGAGCATCCTTGTGCGTCCACACACGGCTGCCAGCAGGTTTTCCACGCTCCGTACGCCTTGTGGAAGGCGGCGCCTGTAATGCTGCGTAAAGCTCCCTCGTCACGGTCAGTTGTAACGCTTCCACCGAGCCGCGATGACGTCCTTTCAGCACGGATTTGAGGCGGGGGAAGAGGAAAAAGTCTGGTGGGGCATTATCTAAAAAATTTGGATCCTCACTCACATGGCCGAGAAGCTCTCGGCAGATCCGCGTTCGAGTTTCCTTTTGTCCGTCCGAGAGCACTCGCGGCACCAACTTCGCACACACCTTTCTCATGCCCATATTTTCGATCACAAGTTGATGCACATCACTTTCACGGATGCCAAGTTCATCAGAAACCATGTGAACACTTAATCTCCGATCCCTGTCCAACAAAGTCTTCACTCTTGGAAGATTTTCGTCACTTTTTGCGGTCGAAGGGCGTAACGTCCTACTTCTTCAACATCTTCTCTTGCCCTCCTTAAACTTCTCTTGCCCTCCTTAAACAACTTGTGCCACTCAAAAACACCCGATCTACCCATGGCGTTATCACCATAAACTTTCTTTAGCATGTCATGGGTCTCTTTCCCGATTTTTCCCAGTTTCACGCAAAATTTGATGACGTAGCGCTATTCCAATAACAGATTCTTCACGGAGCCTGACCAAATCACGTCATAGAGGTTTCGCAAACGAAAGCTCAGCACTCCGCAAATGCTGGAAACCAATTACCACCGGCCTCCAGCCTTTGCTGAGACTCCCCTCCCTCGAATTCAGCCAGAGAAACCGCCGCCCGTCTATCCGGGAAAAATGTCTCAATACTTTTGGGACAGGCCTTATAGTTTCAGTTTATGCCAGGATCTGAACCATCCATGGTCTACGCCAAAAACACTAACTGGTCTCACAAACTAAAAGGAACGTCGGTCCCCAATTATGATAAGAGGATCGGGAAGTCCCGATTGGCAAATTATAATCCTGAAATTTGAAATTCAAGAGTATCTGACGTTGCTAGATTGAATATATTCTTACTGGAATAAAACTAAGACACTATGTTTTCAATATTTGATTTGTCCCGGGTCTCGACCTGCCATCATCAGATGAAGTCTTAATATGAATGGGTGTAAGTATACATGTATAGCATCGTGAAGAACTGACAGGTATTGCAAGATCGTGTACCTGCCGTTGCCGCGACACGAAAAACCTGGGTCTTAATAAATAAAGGTCGTGTGTAAAACAAAGCTCATTTCAATTTTCGACTATTTCAAAACTATTCGACCCGTTCACCCCATTCATTTCTTTTCCGATTTTCCTTTTCCTGAAGAAACGGAATGATTCCCGACTGAGTACCCACCCAGGAAAGAAACCGACTGATCCCGGAGATATCCCGGAACAGCATTTATTGCGAATTACAACGCGCGTACCGGCCGTTAAAAAGTTCCATGGAGTAAGACGTTATCGCGCAGGAAACCGCCAGGGGTGTGCACCCCTAAGGGCCTCTCTCGCCACCGGGACCCCCACAGCCGGTCGTGCGAACCAAGCGGCACCTGCTTCGCCGGCAGATGCCGCGAGTAAGTTTTGGCGAAAAAGCCACTTCCACCTCACGATTCCGCATGCAGTGCACTGTTGCAGAAAGCGAGGGGCAAGGCGACGGAAAGGTAACATCTGTTTCACGGGGATTAAAAAAATGTTTGAAAAAAAATCCACGCTCCTTTCCTCCTCACCGCGTGAAACCCCATTGCATTCAAGGACCGAGCCCGCTAACTGACTCCATTCGCCTTCCGGTTCCACGCGATAGATCACGTCCTGAAATTGTTTGTTTCAATCTCCTCGGACGGGAAATGTTCTGGAAATCTGCGGGAGAGACATGCATCCCGGAGCAGT
The DNA here is from genome assembly GCF_022747635.1 of Hetaerina americana. Taxonomy (NCBI): domain Eukaryota; kingdom Metazoa; phylum Arthropoda; class Insecta; order Odonata; family Calopterygidae; genus Hetaerina; species Hetaerina americana. The sequence goes on along the minus strand of NW_027287428.1, from coordinate 1,551,657 downwards.
TACGCCACAATTAATGCGCGCACTTCATGTCGTCGCTTGTCGACCGCGGATTCGAGGTAATGAGGGTGCGCCGCAAATTTCAAAATCCGCGTTCTATTTGCAAATTAACCTTAAGCACCTTCATCCACTGTTCTTCAGCTAACGTCAACACAACAGAAATAAGCGAATTCTGGAGTTAATACAGCTAAATGAGGATTATGCTAATTAATTCTAAGTGCCATTTTTATTGAATGTAAAGCAAACTAAAATGAGGAAAGTATGCACCCCTTCATTAATAAATTCTATGGTGTGCTGCCATACCCTAAAATCTGCCGCGTCTGCCGCGCAAGCCGAGAGTTGGGGAAATGATGAAACGGTTCGTTATGTTGACGTTCAAAGGCTTTCGGGTGCTTGGTAGTGCGATAGTTTGACGTCACTAAGACAAGCTGGAGTGCCTTCCAGCCAATGAAAACCAATATAACGAATGTTGTTACCTTTCCTCAAATCTTTGGCACCCACATAACTGGCCACAGACTTTTGGAAATAATAGTACATGGTAGCGGGCTGGAGAAGGAACCTGCGCTCCTTAAGTACTGAATTCATAAGAATAATAATATAGATGACAATGAGTCCAATTAAGTTGATTAATGTCTTTTAGATTATTTAATACTTTTCAAGAGCTCTGTTAGGCAACATCGTATGCCAATATTTATATGCTAAATATGAATTTCAATATCTTTCCTAAAGTAGTAGTCGTGTCGAATCCAGTATGCATCGCTATATCAGTGGAATTGAATATATAGAAAGATTAAGTATTGATAGAAAGGCTATTAATATTTTAGGGGTTAAAGCATATAAAACATTTTTCAAACAGACGAAAGTTATGAGAAAACGCTCGGCAATACTGTGGCCAAAAAACAAAGGTACCCAGAGGTGGGTATTTGATTATGGGAGACTCACGGATGATAAGTACTCCCTTAATGGCATTAATAGTGTAATAAATTAGTGGGTTGATTCGACACTATATCCTCATGCGACTAAAACATCGACGGGTTGGTCTTGAAGAAGCTAAGTTTCATTAGACGGGTTGTAGGAAAATGCAATAAAAAAGTAAGAGATATGTGTTACTTCTATTTAGTTATGCCACATTTAGAATACGCGGAAAGTATCTCGGACTCATGGGAGAAAACGTTAATCAATTATTTAGATAAGGATTGGAAAAAATACGCTAGCTGTCGTGGCATTTCTTGCAGTTTCTTGGAATACGCTACGTTTGTTAAAAATTGTTGCAAGAGGCGAGGACAATTCACGGATATAACGGATATGTTGGAGGAATTAGGCTGTAAACCGCTTGATTCTCGAAGAGGTCAGGCAAGACATACACTTTTGGAAAGGTAAAGGACACCTAAGTTTTCTTGAGACTCAGGAGGTTATGGCACCAGGTCATATTGATTGATTCGTACTCCGAGATAAAATAAGAGAGATAGACACCAACTCAGACAGATCCAAGCACTCATTCTTCCCTCGCAGGACACGCAAAAAACAAAATCGATTCTCACAGCCCGAAAAAAAAATTACCTTTCATGATAGAATTCGATGAATTGGCCAAGCGCAACCATCACTGCATGATGTACGTGTACAGGAATGTAGTTGAACAAGGTGGTACATGATCTAATACATTTATGTTCTCATGTGCATGCGAGAACTAATATTTCTCCAGGTAAGTGCATAATTATTAGTTATTATATGTAAATACATCTGCATCTCGAATGGATGGCGACCTAACACTCCCCGCCACACACCCTTGAAGGGTATTTCAAAGATTTAGATGAAACATTAGGCGAGCTTCGCGGCAGACCAGCGATGAAAGAGGTTAACTGAAACCACAAATTGAACAGCGAGGGATACGATATTAAACGTCCCTGGTTGAACTCATTTCTCACTTCGGCGACCCTGGGAACACCTCTGGCAAATTTCTTCCCATATCTCCTTATCGGGGGTCGTTGGGAGGATTTTATTTATTTTCCCTTTTGACTTTAGTGGGCTGAAGGGAAAGAAACTCCACAACTCGCGGTATCTAAAAAAGAAAAGAGCATCGCCCCCACGCTAAATTCGACCTGTCGTCGTGGTGCGATAATGATTCGGTGTGATGTAGTTTTAATGGGGTGTACAAGGTGAAAAGTTGAAATCAGAAATAGCAAATTGAAAAAAAGGGGTGGAAACGTACGGGGGAGGATGTGGGAATTGGACCGGGGCCAGGCACAAAATGAGGTTCGCGGAGAGGGGGAAAAGAGAGAGAGAGATGGAGAGGGAGAATAACCACAACAGGACTCACGCCCGCAGCCGGGGAGGGGTTAAAGGAAGAGGAGAGCGTGAAGGGATTCTGCGGGGACTCAACTGGACCAGAAGGTGGTACCTCAGAGCGTGGGGAGACGTTCTGAGTGACAGCCTAGTTAGCAAGGGAAAACGCATGCAACGCAAAAGAAATGAAGAAAGGCCGGGAACGAAAATTTCCGGGATTGAGCCCCTCCTCCCAAAATTATTGCTACTTACCCTAAAGAAGTACTCTGGTATGATTTTTGCCTGATTGGACGGGAGGAAAAAAACGTGCTCTGGAGGTTGGACACCAACCCCTCCGGAGTTTTGGCAATTTTCGTTAGCCAGAGCGTGTGTCGCAGGTGGGACTCACGTTCCTCGTTGGGTATTGCCGAGAGATAAAAGGCAGTCAAAGGGCAGGGCACAAACGCTAACAGTGGAAGCGGGTGATGGGGAACACCTGAGGTCATCCGCACCATTTAGGGAGAAGGCGGTATATCGAGCAGTTACGAGAGTCAAGGTAGTGAGGGAATAATGAGATTAGGGATAGACGGTATTTTAAAAAGTCCTAGTACTCTTATTGCGGGATTTGAAAAGCGACACCCCGCATTTTAATTGAAGAGTAATGATTGTGTCATCATAGTTTTGGGCTCTTGGAGGCATTTTTACTTATTTAAGGTAAAAATAACATTATTCTACAGGGAGTCATGAAATAGGGTATCGAATTCCAGAACTATTGATATGACCCAGAAGAGTATACCCCAGTATGTCCAAGGAAAGTTTCTTTTAAACGTGTGACCTCGTACAAGCAATAACAGCAGCATTACGAATGTTGCACGTGAAATCGAATTTCAACGAGGCATTATAATTATAATACCGCAACACTTCAGTTCCAGACAAAGGTTTTCGCGACCCCGTACACCAGCCTAAATCATATCTCAATGCTGCTCAAATATAAGTTATAATTGAACACAAACAGGAAGGAGTGCATTTCGAATGCATGTATAATACAAAGTGAATGTTTCCTTACCATCCTCATCCAATTATTTCAGTAAATTAAGCTTGAAAGTAAGGAAGAATGCGTTTAATGAAAATCTTTCGGGCTCATTAGTATTGAATGAAATAGAAAGCGAAAACAAAGGGTACCTACGCTCCTCGGGTAATCTCCTCCTGCGCCAGTTTTCTTAATGCGACCTTTCATGGTGCCCGCTTTTGTTTCTCAGCGTCATTAATGAAGTAAAATAACGGTAACACTTACCCGGAAGCACGGAATGAAGAATTCCGTCCACCCCTGCTAGTATTCAAAACGAAACCTTGGGTCGACGTTAAATTATGCACGAACACACGGGAAAGAGCTACTTCAACACGCATCAATTGATCGAATGATATGGCATCTAATCTCACTTTTCCCCGTCAAACTGATCTCCGGCTTGAGCCAATGCCTATGGAATGGATACCTGACGGGGAAAAAATGCACTTCTTTTCACTCGAAACGAAGAGAGAAAACAAAACGGTTCCGTAACTGAAATGGAATCCAGGGTTCATCCCATCCGACGGAACACTGAATTCCGAGTACTCCCCAGACGTCACACTAGTAGACAGACATCGGAATGCCGATGAAAAATTCGAAACCGTCCCGATTCAAACCCGGGCCCTCGGCGGGGGAGGTGTTTACCCACCGCTCCATTCCGATCTGGTGAACGCAAACCAGCACTCGGGTGTTCCCCCTTTTTTGTTTTTGAGCGACACTTGCTCGAGGCGGGCAATTTCCGGCCGGGGAACGCTTGTCTGATGGAATTTCGTTCACTCAGTCATTCTCCGAACACAAGTTGAATCAAAACCGATTTCACCGCAGGACAGCTCATTTGCCGGGCAATTAACATCTACGTCGTGGTATCACGACTGCAACGGGAAAGGAAACCGGTGAAACATTCACGTATTATTTCATTCCAAATCACCCTTTATGGGCACATAAATGCCTGGGGATTAGTGGCAAACGCGGGGAGGAGCTCCGCAGTCGACTCCCGCCAAACCAAATGGATGAGAGCAGCCAGGGAAAAAGGGCCGGGCGAAAGGAGGGGGGAGGACCGTGGAACTGAGGAGGGTGGAGTGGGAGAAACCTATAATCCCCTGAACTTTTAGCTTGCTGGAGAGAGTTACACAATTCAAGCGGAGGTGATATTATAAAGTGAAGGTTTGATGACTGGGATCATAGAAGGTCCACCTTCACACCCGAAAATCCATTATTATTATTATTATTAATAGTAATCTAGCAGCTCAGGGTGGGTTTTTGATGGAGCCTAGGACGACAAAATATTATTATATTCCCACGCCCTGACTGAAATGACACAAAGTAAACTTCAACTCCATAAAACATATTAAAATAACTCATTATTTAGCTCTGTAAACTTTTTACCCTCCACCCCCATAATTTCATCCAAAACTTCTATTCTTTTCCTCTTGTACCTCACGCTCCCAGCATTCTCCATCTTTCACGTCTTCGGCATCCTTTCTTGTCCTTCCTTTGTATTTATCCCAATAACCTTCTCTCTTTTGATACTATGCCTTGAACTTCACCGTTTGTTATCCTTTGGACTCATTTCATTTTTTCCATTTTCCTCCACACGTACATCTGAAAAGCCTCCAATCTGAGCTTATCACCCAGCCTCGACGACCAAGTTTCTGAACAATTTGAAACAACACTCCATATTAGTTTTCACTACTCTTCGCATCTTTACACAAGGTGTGCGTCATCAACTTGAGCCTTTAACAAACTCTTTTTTGCCCTACGCAATTCTTCTTTTAATTCCCCAACTGCTCAGCTCACCTTCATCCAAAACACTTTCCAAACAGATGAACTGATTCATCTGTTTTAGTTGATGTACGTCACCTTTAATGATAAGCTTAACCTTTCTATGTCTTTGGAATCTAAATACCTTCGTTTACCTGAGAATAATTCCCATATTCCGCCTATCACAGTGATTCTGCAGATAATCTATTACGTGAGCATATTCAGGCAATGTCCGTGGAGGAATTCGAACCCATGACCTTCGGGTATCGGGTTAAGTGTCGTCTACCGGACGCGGCGACACGTATAGCGATCTTCGCTCGAATATAGACAAGGACATTAGGGTGGAATTTACGATCTGTCGTAATGATCGGATCACTGAACTGCTATTAAAATAGGACTTCATCTCAAAGAGACGGGAGCCATCGATAAATGACGGCACGCTGTGCTTCATCGTTTTCCACCCTCGCCCACCCTACCGAGCTCATTGTCGGTCACGCTAAGGCGAATCTTTGCCCCGAAATGGCGTGACGCCACCCCAAGTACCCCGAATTACACAATTCCGCGGGATGTCTCCGCCTTGGCGTGACTGTCGATTTTGTCTTCATCCTCCTTGCGGGCTTAATGAAGACATTTCCGGGTCGCCTAAACGGAGATGACAAGTTTAAAATAAGGAAAGAATTCCGAGAGCAAAACTTAAGGAAAAAAATGAGGTATAAAAGACTAAGCCGCTTCCCACAGCAGCAATAATGCCATAATGTTTGCATCGAATCCAAACCAATCACACCTAGGCGAATCCAGTCCTGTACCCCTTCATTCTTGAGTAATCGGCACGCTGTCCACCACACAGTGTCGATATCCCGGGATTCAGTCGTCAAGAGGCACCGGATTCAGAGGGTGATTCAGATCCGCCGACGAACCCACGCACCTTAACTCATCCACCACTGTGCGCGGATAATTAATTAATCCCATCCCCGTCAACTCCCTCGCTCAAACATCACCAAACCTACTTTGTCCGCGTAATTTCCACGCTGAGAATTAAAAGCCTGCCAATTTCTAATCCACTCACTCCTCGACGCGCTTCGGCGAGTGAAAGTCGGGAGGGAATTAGGATGCTGCCCCCCCGATTAAAAAGAGGCCTCCTTCCCGAGTCGCGCAGATGATCTCGACCGATGAGATGGACCAGACGAGACACCCACCATCTCCACGCTTTGAACCGAGAGCAACTCCTACCCCTTCTCCCTTCCACAGATATCCCTTCCGCAAAGGGTCGACTGACCCGAACAATAAATAATAATAAAAGACAGACTTCTCTGTAGGATTGCAATCCTCTCCTTGTTTTTTTTCAAATCCCAACCGTGGCCCCATTGGGTTCCCGTAACCCCAGGACCTTTCCGAATCCTTTCATTTCTCTTTTCCTCCGGCCCTATTTTTTTGGCGATAGACCCCCCAAGAAATGCGGATGCCTTTGGCCAAGACAAAGTGGCCGTGGCGTCATTTAACTAATTCATTTTGCGACGAGAGATTTAATCGGTGAGCCCGGATCGGCGGCCTGTGTCGACTCAATTTTGGATCCAATCCGAGAGCATCCTATTTGATAACCTATACCGCATCCTCTGCCTTCTTCAAAGCAAACTAGCGTTACTGACTAATCACGCCTTCTTCTGAAGAGTGCCCATTTTAAAGAGCTATAAATAGCTTAATTGGGGCATTTCGCTGTGAGTCACTCCATCATATTTGCTCGAGTATCTGTTATTTTTGTTTATCCCGTTTTCTACCTCGATTAAACTTAAGAAATAACGCATTCAAGACACGGAGAAGTCATCATGTTACCCAGCAAGTCGCCACGAGGGCGAGTGGCAAGGAGTGTTATGTCACTAGCCACTCGGGCAAAACTGATCAACTCTCCAAGAGGTCCCAACAGAGAATAAAGTCGGCACCTTCTTCGGCGACACGTCGGTGCAACAACCGAAGTGGAACCGTATGAAATTAAGTATCCCATGAGACCGCCACGCACCACGAGATATATATACTCAAGTCCCATATAAGGATTCCGTTCGGTGCAAATGCGACTCTAGGAGATTCGAATCTTTAGCCGAGCAGAATTCTTGAGGTGGAAAGGAACAGCGACTAAGTTAAGAGGGAAGAAAATTAGGTATACAGTTTTTAAATCGCCAATTTAACCACTGGTGGCGAACATTAACGTCGAGCGTCGCAACGGCAACGAATCTTACCAACCTCTCGCCAGGACATTAAAGGGAGCGACTCCAAAGCATAAATTAAAGAGGAGATTAAAAGAAAACCGATAAGGATTAACAATAAAAACAGGATGCACGCAAATTACGGAAGCTATAAAGAAAGAGAGCCGTCCAGGAGGGAAGTTGGACGAGTTGAGGGAGCAAGGGGGAGGGAGTGAGTGTGGCGGCGACGGGAGGGGAATTACCCGCCGCAGTTTCTCCAAAGCAAAGAATTGGGGGAGGAAAAAATTAACTCGGTCGTACATGGAATGCCAAAACGTCATGTACAAGAAAAAAATACAATTTAAAAAAACAGAGAGAGAGAGAGCGCGCACACCGCAATGAACTCGGGGAGAAAAACTTGTTAATCATAAATCGTAAATGAGGCCGACAGGGTGCAGACAGAAGCGGGGGCGTGCGGTCTTTCGCGGGCGGCGATGTGTGCGGAGAATAGGGGGGAAGAGACGGGAGGCGTGAAGGAAGGAAGAGGCAGAGGAAGCATAATGGAGAGGGAGGGGAGGAGGTCGACTGTGGAGAAGGAGGAGCCGGGGAAGGGGTGCGCGGGGGAAAGGCACTGAGGAGAGAAGAATCCTCGCCGAGCAGATTGCATCCAATTCCCAGTTCAAAGAGGACACCATAACAATCAACTTCTTCGTGGCATTATCACCCGTCCCCCCTGCTCTCCACCACCCTTTCTCTCCCACACCCCCGCCACCCTTCACTTCCCTCCCCCGTCTCCGACGGCACGTACCACTCGAGGGCAAACTAAGAGAAAGGAAGGGGAGGTAACTAAGGGAACGGGCCCGTATAGGGTGGGAGGGGGTGACGGAAAGGGGTTGAGGGAGGGGGGAGTGAGGAGTCGAGACGGAGCGACAAAAGGAACGATAGAGGGATGGAGAAGATGCTATTCAGCTGCAGAGAGAGAGAGATGAAGATGGAAAGACACTAAGTTTCCGAAGAGCGAAGATCGGTTTCAGCACTGGGATCAAAGCGTTGGTAGTCATTTGCGGGCAGTGTTTGGTCGTCACCAAATCACTTTACAACATGCCATAATAATATTTTTCCCCGGAAAACAATTTCGCCGATTCGAGAATGAAACAAAGTCACAATTGGGCAATTTGAGCTGGCGCCATGATATGTCTTCATCAAGCTCCAGACTGCATTAAGTCAATATGAGTGAATAGTAAACATACCAGGATATTCAGATTACTTAAAGATAACTTAAATAACCTGATTCACAATCGCGATTTTCACTTCCGTTTCCTCGTCCCGAAACGGAACATCAAACGTTGAGTTGTGGCAGTCTTGCACCGAATGTGACATTTATCGAAGCAGTCTATTGCGATTTACACTTGGAGATCGAATATTAGTTTGGGGGTTGATGTGTGCTCCTGGATGACAACATCATCATAATTTATTTTCATTTATCTTGAGTTGAGCTCCGATTTAAAGAAATACCCCGTCATTAACGTCAGCTACTTCTCTCCGGGCCATTAAATTAAGTGCCATCAGGGTATTTTTTTCAAATTTAATTATTGGCCGCGTTTTCAATTTGGTAGCTCTCGTGAAATTCCCTATTAAAATCTGAGCGCAGCAATCACAATTAGTAGCATGTCGGTTTACGAAAGATCAATGCAATGCCAATATTGACTTAAGCTTTCGAATTACGCGTCTGTCACGTTTCATCGGGTAAACTTTGACGAATGTTAAATCGGTGTTAAAATAATCAGACTTGATTTAAACCTGGGGAAATAAACATGAGGGCAGGGATTTTCTCCGTAAAACCGCACTGAAGCGTCATCATAGTATAGGGAACATGCAGAAGATTCATGGATCTGGTTGGAAGATGTGCAGGAAGGAGAAGGAGGCCGAAGGAAAGAAATGAGCGGTGAAAAAAGAGGAGAGAGAAAAGACTGGTGAAGTGCCCTTAAACGTTCAAAGCTTTCCAAAGGAAAACATTCAATCGATCGCTGAAACATTTACAGGGATCAAGTAACAGTGGAGAATTCATTTAAAAAATAGGAAATGATTATTAATCAACGATTTCGATTTGGAAAAAAGGAGACGGGAATACTCGAGGAGAAAAAAAGGAATGAACACATCAGAACATAATTCAACGACTGATACACGCGATGAAAAGGATTGAAATTTCAAACAGATTACACCGGATCACTATTCCCGGTAGAAAATTTAATCCTAAACTTTCTGAATACGCTGTCTGAAAAATATTGAAAAACATTCATTGTCTTCGAGATTAAGTTTTCCAAGTTCCCACAGCGTTCATTCCATATTACGCTGGGGAGTGGTTAAGCCGCTACATTACACACGAAAACTAAACGAATAAGCCTTCTTTAATCACGAAAACTTTTTTAAATTAGACATACAGGTAAGATATTTAATATAATGAAAGCGCAGGGATTTTTATAATACTGAAAAAATAGAAAAGCAGAATATCATTTTTTTTAAATATCAGAAAATATTGACAAATGCTAGATATGCTACTTAAATACCAGGAACCTGCTACGATTAATATGCTTTCTCTTAACAAGTACTCCTAAGGACGTTACATTAAAAGAACCCAAGGATAAATCCTAGTGACGAATTTTTAGAAAGCTCCTCTCTATTTCCGACGGAATTAACTCTTCGTTAAATTAATTATTATCGAATAAATGCCACACACTTTGATGCCTGACATGGGAATTGACCACTAAACGATTCAAAGGCCCATTTTAAATTACCGTGGATGAATACATATAAAACCTTAACCACACCGTTCGAAATCGAGTTGGATGAAGTGATCGAATCTCATTTTAAGTTATATCAGGAAAATTAAAGCTTATAATTATTTTCCTCCATACTGTTCTATCCAAGCAAACTACTTCGCCTCAATCACATTCATACATCGTGTCACACAGGCTCCTCTGTTCCTGAGACTCGTAAATTTCCTTGCCTTCAGAATCCCTGTAGCTGCATTCACTCAACACTACGAAACCAGTAAAGCACACTTCTTCCATACTAGCCTATAAACTACAGGGTCATCCAATTCATATTATTTCATAACTCACTCACAATCCACCATTTAGCTCTTACTTGAATCACAAGCACTTCTCAGACACACATTTAGTTGCCATTAATGCTTATTTTGATATACACAAGCTTCATCACCGTACAGTAAACAATTTGAATGTTTCAAGCCTGAGTTTATAATTTGCACTTTTCATACCAGATTAAAACAATTTATCATACGCAGTAGCCCGATAGAAGTTTTTCCCTCCACCCTTCATCCTTTCCTGTCCATCCCTGATGGTGCAAATAACCTGAGCTGTCGGTCGCCTCCCATAAAAAGGACTGCGGAATACTAGTTAACGGATCACTGCATCTATTTTCCATCTACAACTTTCTTCATATATTTTTGCAATTTTTCGATCAACAGTACTGAAACCGTGAGTAAAATTCTGCACACCAAGGTTACCGAAACAAAATTGCCGAAAATAATAATTTCCTCAGTAGTTTAGTACATTGAAGGGTACAAAAAATGAATAGATAAAATTAAAACCTGCAAAAAATTTGAAAATGCTCAATTAACTCATTTGGGAGAAGGTTACAAATTTAACTTAAAACGGAGGCGATATTTTTAGATTTACGAAGAAATTGTCGAAGTAAACGAGGAGGTGATGACGATGAAGCCCGCGTAACCTAAGACTGAAATGGAAGGCGTCGAAATGTGCGAAGTGAATTCAGGGTGCATCGGGAGAAGGGTCACTACACACATCGATTCCAATCGGGAGGGGACGCCCGAGAGAGAGAGAGGAAGTCGACGACGCCGCCGGGGCCACCCGACACTCAAGGGATGCCCAGAGTGCGGCTCGCATGAATCTCCAGGGGCGAGGAACATGTCTAATACGACCTCGCAATCCAAATATGAGTCGTTTCAACCGAGCCGCGAATTTTTTCATCCGTTACCCCCCCTCCCCTCTTCCCCATCCCTACTCACTCGCACGAGACGACATCTGGGAGAACCCTCATAATAGCCGCAGTTGAACGAAATTATCGGTGTAGACGTCTGGGCGGAATTTCATATATTTTCCCTCCGGCTGTGTGAACGTTCGCATTTCTGCGAGGCCGCCGCTTCCCTCCCCCAACCCCCGACAACCGGGGGTGGAAAAGTGCACGGGGTTGGGAGGGGACTCGGCGGCGAGGAAAGGGGTTGGGGAGGGGAGAAAGGGGTCGAGTGTGCAGGGGGATGGGGGAGGATTGCGAGAAAGGGGCGGACGTGGAGAAGATACGAGGGGGAATGGGGGGGGGCGAGGACGGGTCCACGCATTTCTTATGCGTACACGCACGCGCGTGGAGGAGGACACTGCACGCTTAAATTGGCCCAGAGGTGCGCGAATTACCAACGATGGACTCGTGAAAGAGAGATTGCATCTCATCATCTAGAGCAGGATGCGCCGCATTTGATTTCCAATGCGCGAGAGCATCCCAAGGGCTGTGTGTGTGAGAGATATCGAGAGAGAGAGAGAGACGCCGTTGGACAAAATGGTAGCGGCGGGGGAGGCAGACGGAGGACGGAGGTTGTTGCGGAACGGTTATTGCGGGGGAGGGAGGCGACATTCATCGTTTGTGACTAGTGGGTAATCTGGGATGGGTCGGATTCCGGGAGGGAGGAAGGCGGACGGAAACCAGGCCACGTCATTAGCCTCCTCTCAGCAAAAGGCGCTGGCGAATCCCAATTAATATGTCTCCTCCCATGACGGAGGACTGGATGCTGAGTTGGTCGCGCCTTCCGCAACGTCAAGCACAGGGCGAATAACAAATCCTGCCAGTGATCGTAATCGAACCATTGACCTGGGAATCTAACACATCCGTCACCCAAAATAATCCAAACCCTAGTCTGACTTCATTATTATAAATTAGGTTTAATTATGGGAGCGCTTAATTGAAACGAAGAACTCATTTAAATTAACCATGTCAAATTATTTTTATCTACTTGGCGATCTTCCATTCGTTTTCCCGTTTATTTTTATCCGTGAGGGTGACTTTATCCGGTGCGCTGTATTGGAATTTTCAAGCCTTATTGTTCGACGCAATTGAGAAGAATTACAGTATACAACGCCCATTTCTGAATTTTATGCGCCAGTTAGAGTGGCTTAATGAAGCGTTTTTATCGCACTTAACAGTTTTGATTTTTGTGGATTCCGTGTTATTCGGAAATTTTCCGTAATGGTTAATTAAATTATAACATTCACATAAAGCCTTGATCGGAAGTAGCCAACGAGGGGTTTTTTAAATAAACATAGTGACGTGCACTTTCCATAAATATAACTATTTTTTCGCAGTTATCATTCGATGTTTCAAATTAACTCTTGTTTGCGAAATCAAACGATTGAGAAATTGCACAGTAATGTTGGGGGAGAATAGTTTGGAAATTAGTGGACTGACTTGACTAATTAATTACATCAAAAGATGAGCATTTCAACATCATTTGCAGTCTGAAACACGTGGATAGCTTACAACATCCCTCCCTCAGTTTCCTTTCATATAAATGGCATATAAATTACAAATCTATTTGATTTTAATTTCATCCATTCTCAGTCACAAATTAAGTTTCTAGAAGTTATTTCCTTTCATTATTTCCCAAAACGCTAATTTTATCTCGAATATTATTTCCATTCAGTTGGAAGTTTGTTTCCAATTAATGCGGCACATGGATTCGTGATAAACATGGGATCCTGAATTAGCAATTAATGCAAAACCAACCTACGGAAGCCTAATTTAATTCATAAATTGAATGAATTTACCTTTCATAAATATACTCGTAAATAATTTTCCTTTTCTCCACTTCAACTGAGGTGATAAAAAAATAACACACGCGGATTTATTTCATTATTAATTTCATACATAGAGGATGAACTTCGGCGCCAAACGATTCTCGCTCTGAACTTGAAAACGTGAAGGTCATAAAAACAGCTGGATTTTTAAATTCTTTAAAAATACCGTCCAAAATGCCAGCCTGACGTAGAATTAAAATTAACTCAAGATTTTTTCGTAAACACGATAAAAAGCAAAAAAGCAACTCACGCGGCTAACCATTCAACCAAGATTTTTCATAACTTCGGTGAAATCGTCGAGGAAAGCAGATGAGCGAATTTAGATGTAAGGGGGTGGTAATTAATCAAGAAAAAATATTTTTAAAAATGCAAAGATAATGAAAACATCAAACCGAAGAGGAGAGCAAAAGTACTCAACGCCCGAGAACAAACAGTACTTGGGAGAAGAGTGATGGAGTGGGGTGGCGGAGAGAGAAGGAAAAGGTGGTTGGGGGAAAGGGTCGCGAGGGTTCCAAAATCCACACCCGTTCACCGCGCCCCCTCTCCACCATCCTTCCCACCCCATTACCTTACGTCTCGCTCACGGCGGGAAGCGAGCGGTTTCCGAAACGACGCCCACGAGTGGCACGAGAAGAACAGCGGCAACGCGAATTCCGCTCCTCCAAACCCCCTCGACCCCCCTGTATCTCCCACTCCCTATTTCTCCACCTGAACACACCATGTCTCTCTCTCTCCAGCATTATCAACACACTTCAAATGATATCCCTCCAACCCCCTACCCCATCTTTCCCCCCCCGCCAGGCACTCCACCACCCTCGGCGATGGCCTCTTCTGCCAACCCCCCCTCGCACTCACGGGGACCTCTTCCAAGCGCCCCTTCCCGCACAAGCCTCGCGACCTACCCATATCACCCACCTCCTTCCAAGGGGGGAAAATCGAGCGAGCAAAAATCACATCAAATCTCACAAAGCCATTTCCGTTCACGGCTGCAACAATCAGAAAGAAGATCCCTCAACTAGGACGTGACGGCACGTTCAACTCACGCGGCGAGTTTACACGTAGACGTGTGCACCTTCAGGGACATACGACGGGGAAATGAAAACCTTCATTAGAGGAACCACTTATGGGAATAAAATAGAAAGGCCAACGATTGGTTACCAGAAGAAACTGATGGAGAGGGTCACTGAAAGGAGTTATGAAAGAATGAAGAGTTAGTCTGATATTGGGGTTGCTTGGAAAGGGACTACAAATCGATCATACGACTGATAACCCACGACGGTGGTGATAATGAGGGGATGTGTGGTAAACATCCAATCAGCTATCGGAACCCACTTGAGAGGGCACCGTTTAAAAATGAACTTTACCATTAACTTTTCATCGATCGCGAAATGGGTTCATTCAAAAACTTATTAATATTCACCAAATTTCAAGGAAGGGCGACGACAAGCATCTACGATCCTTATCCAACTGTACCATTTACCTTTTGCCACCACTTCATATCGAAGCTATCGGCTCCATTCCATCCGCCATAACGTGGATTCCAGCGTGTAAGTGTAGATTTGGAATCAACTTTCATAATGAAAGAAATTTCAACAACCCAAAGTTTCGATGTTAATCGAAGAGGAAAAAGGAGGGTCGGAGGGTATCGAATGAAAAGGAATTGGGAGTTCGAAGGTGCGGGATTTCGTTTCGTAAGATAATCGCCTCGTGGCATATATCGAGGGGCACGCTATCGTCTTACGAATCGCTCTCGCGAGTAGCTGAGTAACAGGCAGTAGGAACTTTGCGAAGTCGCCCAGTGCCATTCAGGGCACAGAAGGGATCGACGGCGTCATTAGATTTTTCCGTTGCTACGGGAAAGTTTTGAAGGAATCGCTGGGAAGAGTTAAAAAAAAGTTTCGATACAAGAGGAACAAGTAAAGGGAGGCAGATGGCAAGCGCTGGACAAGAACCCACTCGAGACAGAGAGAGATATAACTAAAGATTACTCAAACAAAATCCGGATATCTCCACTCCACTTTGAGCACCGATTGAGATAAGCAGGGTAGGGGGGATGTAGTGTTATTAATTGCTTCAACCGGTCAGAGATTGTATCAATTAACAGCGGCCTCAAACAGCGGGTACCTCGAGGCGTTATCCCACCTTAAAGAGGCCGAGCGAGTAAATTATTACTTGTT
Organism: Hetaerina americana; assembly: GCF_022747635.1. Taxonomy (NCBI): domain Eukaryota; kingdom Metazoa; phylum Arthropoda; class Insecta; order Odonata; family Calopterygidae; genus Hetaerina; species Hetaerina americana. The sequence continues at coordinate 1,536,329 of NW_027287428.1, read as the reverse complement.
ATGCCAACACGAATCTCCTCCGCTTTTACAGCCAATCATACATTATCAGTGCATCCAACATCTACATTCACGCTGGAGGGGATCGCGGATACGTAAGGGCCACGAATAGCGATTGGAATGAAAAAATACGGTGCAGGCAGTAAGGGTAAAAACGATTCTATCTCATTGCGGTCGTACATCAGGGATTTGAGAGAGGTGATTTTCTGCAGAGATTTGGTCTGAAACGGTTATTTTCATCAATTTCGTTTGTTCCCGCCTAGAGTGTCTGGACGCAGTTTGCATTCCTTCACGATTGTCACGAGTGAATCTCGATGAGCAGCAAACTAGTGAGCATCTAATAAGTGGAAACTTACTTCTTGGCTTGAGATTCCAAGTTTTATCTGAGCTCTCGAGTTTTTCCGGCACCTCCGTGTTTGATCGTCACCTTCTCATCCTTATCTGAATCGACACTACAGAATGTCTCACGTAAACACGTTTTAGATGGGCCCTCGAATTGAATGCGCGAACCCAAGAGTGCTCCGATATCGCATAAAAGTGGGGGAGCGCGACAGGTGACATGCAGTCACTTCGTGAATTGATGCGAAAATTACCCCTCGAGTAACAAGGACATTTAATAATATTCTTCTTCGGAAATCGTCTGTGGGTGTAATCATCATCATCGATCAGAGGATAATCGATCTGTTATTAATATGCCATTGTGATTCAGAGAACAATGCAATCATACAATGTTAACTACCGGCGAACGATCATTTCCCAGGGATGAACAATCGATAAATTATTCTGCCTGAAATTAAAAGACAACTGAAGCGTTAGCTTTTGTAAAAATGTGTAATAAGAATGTATGGACTTTGAAAAGAAGGAGAAAAATTGTCTGATTTTGAAGGTAACTTTATATTAATGCATTCATTTCATGGGATTATACCCCCATTACTGTTGCCTTGGTTGGGATTTTTATTCGTATTCTTGACCTTGGCCGTAGATAGCACCTAAAGGTATATTATATTTTTTCACAGTAAATTTCAATAAAAGGATGTCCGATAGTACCACATCTCTCTCTCTCTCTCACACGCACAAAAGAGTTGTACCCAAGTATATTACAACTCGGGTGCAGCCCAATGAAGCCTCGATTACTGCCATGAAGTTCGCGGTGTGGTGAAACCCTTCTAATACCACGAAAAAATAAATCGGTCTTGATAACGGATTCAAAATAAAAACTGAAAAGCGGGAATAAAGAAGGGAGTTAATAAATTATATACAGTACAATGCATAATATGTGTATTTTAAACGCATAACACAATCAGCTGACTGAGAAGAATTTTAATCTGAACGATCTGAGAACACTACGTGCTTAATCCTTCATCCCACCGCCGAATTCTCAGTGGACATGTGAATTAGGCATTTCAACATCCGAAGAAAAAAAACGCAGCTTTCTAATTTCGCACTTATTCGACAGCCGCGATTTTGATCCCTCACGGCGACGAGTGAAAACAACACAACTCCACAACTTGAGAATCGAAATCAGCGCGTATGATTCGCAATTCTGAATTCAAGGGAGATGGACTGCTTTTCTTAATTCGGGAAAATGCCAAAAAACCTCACGTATCTTAGTGATGATCGGCACATTCGTTCGCGAAAATTGTAGAAAAATAATACTAGCGATGCTTTTTTTCACTTTTCGCATTTATTAATGGATTAGTGTTGCCACACTAAAATAGGTTATACCGCCAAGAGTTGCACTCACAATCAGAATGAGATGGCAATTTTCACTATAACTAGATATTTTAGGAATTCAAAATTTTTTTATCAGCACTGTCCTTGACGCATTCCCTTTCAAAAAAGGCTCGTACATGAGATCTTCGTGAAGTTGGATTGATTGACGAATTAGAACGTGTGCTCCGTAGAGAAGCTAGCAAAACGTCGATATGAGAAACTGACGTAGCGAAGGTTTATCATGAATTGAATCTCTTGCATTAAGTATAACGATGTCTGGGAAGCGATGATTTTGAAAATGTATCATTAGCCTCAAAATACGACGGCATCATTACCGTATTACCTTATCATTTCGGATCATGCCAATATAATTAAATAGATTACGTGTAGAACAGATAAATTTAAAATGTCATGTTTCCCACGAAAGTTAAGGGATCAGAATAACATTATACGACCGCGTTGGAGGGGAAAAGTACTTTGTGCCAAAAGTAGTCAGATATGCAATAATCCCCTGCCAAACACCCCAGCGGTGGTTTGAAGGATACCATGTACAGTATAATAAATAAGCGCAACTCCTTTTAAAGAAATTATTAACCGAACGATGGACTTTAAACACATAAACGACTGCAATCTACATAATAAAACTGCACAAATGAATTTACTGTTTTTTTCTTTTTCCGTCACGGTCCCGGCGGTAGAAAATCTCTACCGAACGCTGGGACGATGGAGAGCCACCCACCACCGCGCCGAAAATCTCACCGGAACTCTATGGCGATCGAGACTCCCCCCTTCGTCCCCCTGCCTACCTCTCCGCCCACACTCTTTCGCCCGACCCCACCCCTCAATGGGCGCCGACCCGCCGCCGCACCGATGTCGTATCGCTTGCGAAACACGCCTCGCGGCGTCTCTCTCTCTCTCTCGAGATCACGCAATTACACTCTCACAATGGGTTGGCTCTCTAGGGGGAGGAGAGCGGGGCGGGGAAGGGTGGGGGCGCGATGTAAATGGAGAGTGGGAGGACCGAGGAAACGGGCAACCCCTCCGTCCGTCCGGTTCGTGCGATGCGGTTCGGCGGAACGCGACGTCCTCCCTTCCCTCTCAGAGCTCCCACGGTGCCCCCCCCCCGGATCGATTCACGCTCGCACCTTAGATTAGCACCAACGGTGACCCGACTCGGTCGCCAAACAACGTCTCAATGACCATTTAAACGCGGACGCTACCAACCTTGCAACCCTGCCACGGAAGTTTTGCGATGCATAGTATTTATTTCCTAAAAATTCTCCTTTCGAGCGCACTTCCCACTTGCCAGAGTACTGACGCTGAAAAGGTTGCCTGGATGAGAGCACCATGTTCTAAGTCGCCATATTATCGTGGTATCTCCCGTTAATTTCCTTCACACGCCCCAATATGAAGAAAACTGCGCCATCAAAATCCACGACTTCTACCTCAAGAGCGAAGGGAATGGGGGAACGGAGAGGGGGCCTCGCCCTCAAATCACCAGATGGTGGTCATGAATTTAAAGAGTTGTGACATGGCCGGAGAAATTTTAAAAGAAAAAATCTACCCTTCGAAATACGAGTTAGAGCGTAACTGAACTTTCACGCGCTCTTGTGGGAATCTGTCCGAATTGCAGGGTAGCGCGTTACCTCGGACCCTGGAGCATGCGCTGGAAACTTTTCTCCCCGACCGCGACGGCGGATTACGGACTGCGAGCCTGACTGTCAACCCCGACGTTAAGAGAACAAGAAAAGACAAACGCAGGGCGAGACACGAACCACGGCTGCAGAAGTTGAGGACGGGCCACAACTGACACGAGGCGATTTGTCGGCGAAGACAATAGGTGGGACGGGAAGACACGGAAGGGAGCCTTATTAACCGGTTCCACGCATTCCCTTTCTTTGTCGACGGATGGTCATTATCCACATTTCCCCTCTCTTACTCCATGGCATTAGACGTCCATTTCGCGGAATCATATGTTATTAACCCTCCATTGCAACGCAAACAATTATATGGAAATTTTCTGCTCAAAATTATGGACGGTGATGCCGACGACTCCCATCGGTTAAATTCACCGAGTCTCCTGAAGCATGCAATAAATTAAATTGCTAACTTCCAACTGGAGGAAGGAGAAGCCTTTCGATCAAGGGCGAAGCACATCATAGACCCTGAAGTTCGGCAAATTTCTGTAGAACAAGGTGAGCGTGGGAAGTATAAACACGGACAATTACTTGCGCGAACAACACATTCTTTTGTCATCGGACATTTTATGATCGATTATACGTAAAACACAGAATCCGAAACATAAAAATGAGGGAAATTTCATTTCAATGGATGGATAAAATTAAGCAGCAAACTTTTAATACTAGCTAAACTCAAATTCATTATTTTTTTATGGCAGGCCACTGGAAGTGTGGGAATTCAATCTATAATGGAAATAAGACACAGACGCCCGAGGAACAAAGAAGACGGCAGTTTTGTGCAGTGCAGCATATGAAGACATTTCCGATTACTAAATGAAGCCAATTCGTAAGTAAGCATACCTATTTTTATTTCTTTTGTGCTCAGTCTTTCAAATGTAAGTATAATGACGTGATTATGACTAATTGGAAATCTTTTCGACCCCCAATTAAAACTCAACATCTCTGAGTTAAATCTTCATAGGCGAAGAGGTGCTCGGAAGGGGGATCATATAAAAGATGGCCAGTCTAAAGTTTTCCATTGACTTATTCACAACGCTGTCCACCACGCCTAAGTTTCAAGACTTTACACACGCACTTTTCCACCGTCTTTAAGGGTTGCAAAAAGGTCTCCCTTCCCTACTTCGCAAGGATATGAAACATTAAACTAACCACAGCAAATATAATGAAAGCAGAACGCTTGATACCACTGGCCCAACAATTAAATTTCATCCTCTTCGAAACTTATATTGTACACTTCAGCGAAGTTAGTCATATTTCTCGAGACCGCCGACGGTGAATCGAGGAGGAGGGAATAGTAGCAGAATGTATTTTTATAGCCCCCTCCTTTTAATAAATAAGGAAAGAATATATATATATATATATATATATATATATATATATATATATATATATACACATATATATAAAGACGATGATAGCAACAAAACACGATCACAACCACCTGTTAAATACGAGTAAATCGAGCCCCGACTTAGCACTTTAAGTGCTTAATCCCTCGCAATTGTCGCCGCTAAGGACGAGCCACGGCATGCCTTCCTTCTAGAGGCGAAGGACGTCGTCGGCAACACCATCTAGGAAGTGAAGAGGCCGATGTTGCAGTTCTGGATCGACCCTTTTAACTTCCAGAGCCCATCCCAAGAGGCCGGGGTTAAGCCGTCGAGGGATGGCGGGAGAACGCGTCATTCTCACTGCAGCGACGGGCTCGAGTGCAACGACGCGCGGGGTAGGTGGGTGGGGGAGGAACTGGCGAGAGAGGAGCGGGGGGCGGGACATGACCCGATGATCCCGTGCACGACCGCATGCGTCCGCGGGGTGGAACCCTGGAATTTATAAATTTACTGTCCCACGGCACTGACGATGAATACCAACGGTCGTGATATCATCGCGGAAATAAATATTCTATGGGACTCGGCGGTGCACGACTTCTCGCTTTCTTGTGCTGAAATATGCATTGGGGCAAGAGGGGCGGGGGACTCCATAAGCGTCACCGAGAAAAGAATAAGCCTAGCTTTATAAAGAATAACAAATTACGCCCACCACGAACTGATTTTGAATTGCTTCTGACGGGACGCAATATTTATCGAGAGAGCCATAGATCTTTGCTGTGGCGTTCAGCGTGCATCAGTCAAAGTGATACTCGGAGACCAATAAAAATTGACCTCTCGACGGCACTACTGTTACTGTGCTGGGGATGTATCAGATCGACTCAAGTAAATCAATTTAAAGCCCATTTCCATTTGAAGTGGGAACGTGAAAGGCAGCTTTGAGTACCATGGCATTCTTCTTATAATGATATATCTAACCTCCTGACACTATATATATATATATATATATATATATATATATATATATATATATATATATAATATATATATTATATATATATATTATATATATATATATAAATAAAATAGTATATTTTGAAATATACTCGTATTTCAATAAATTTTTCGGTATCCATATCCACAACCGTTAAGCCAACCGCATTTACAGGGGATTTTCAAGTAGCGTATCGATTGAATTAAAAACACATTTTCGTTCTCACACTAATTATATTGTCAAACCGACCGTTGCTTCAAGATAAATTAACAGAAGACGGACGTGCGTGCTGCCAGTTATGACGTACGCATTGCCGGGATGATCTGCAGTGCCGAAGACGAGTCTCGCTCGAATTAAGGTAGTGCAGAATGCTGCACTGCGGTGCATATTTGGACGAGGCCGCTATGACGTCGTGTCACACATGCACCGCGACGGGAACTTGGAAACGCTCGACGAACTTTTCCCCAGGACAGCGCAGGATTTCTTCGAAAAGGCGGCAGCGTCTGACTTTGCTGCTATTCGAAGAATCTCAGAGGTGCAAGTCCGGCCTTGGGATCGTCACAAGCGACCCATTGCCAGTCTTGATCTCCAATCAGCCATTCCGTCAATGAAGAAGCCGAGGAGATGCTGATGCCACCGATCCACAGAGTCGCCATGAGGGAACGAACGAAGACGACACGAATACGTCTTAGAAGACGAAAACCGTCCGGGAAGTCGACAAGGACGCCACAGCACAGGAGAGGACGTCGCAAAAAAGGGCGCAAGATAAATGTCATCATAATCGCATTGATAATGGCACTTAATGACGAAAACATGTCAGTTTTCGCTAAAAATAAAACTAACACTAAATATCATTCCATTTAATCAAACTTTTTCACACATACTCGCTTTCCATTTGAAAATATTGTATCTCAGACTACGTTTGACTCTCCAATACTTAAGAAGGTGTTTCGTTCCCCCTCAACAATTACATATGCTAAAGTTAATTATACAAAATATCGAACGATCAAGCAGAATATATATTGCAATGAATGACAGTAAGGCAATACTTATTAGACTAATTATCCGATTTCAACTTTGTAAAGCTTTCTAAAAGAAATTCGCTTTTTCATGAAATGTATACGAAACTATGATAGCAAACGAGAAGGATACCCTCCGGGTGACACACAATCAAAATTTAAAGGATACCCAAAATTATCGGAAAGGCAAATGGTAATCAACTATCTCATGAAATTCCCACATAAAGGAACAAATCAAACCTAACAACTTAGTACCCATTAAACTGCGAATAAATGCGGGATACCTTTGGGACACTTTTGCACTCGCCATTTCCATTTGTCCCCGCGGCGACACCTTAAAGAGTTAAAGTCGCAGGGAGGGAGGCGAACGAAGACATACGGGAATGACGGCCACCAGACCCTGGACCAGACGGTCCCCCGAAATGTGTCCTAAATTGAGACCTCGACTCCTCGCTTCCTGTCAACCCGGGAACGACCGACCACCTCTCACCACCCCCTCCCAATTTCGCTAATCGCCCGCGCACCGAATTAAAATGAGCGTACGTCGCACATCCGCCCTCCCCCCACCACAATCCTGACACTCCCTCCCCTCCAGCACACCTCCTCTCAAACTTCCCCGGCCACACTTACTCTCCCCTTCAGCCAACGACAACCACCCTCATCCCTCTCAGCAGCCAGGCGCCATGTGTCACGCCTTCACGCTCCCTCCACGCCCCCTTGGGCTCGCCCAGCGCGAGGAGAGTGAGAGAGGGAGACAGAGAGACGGCTCTTGTCCCGGGGGTGAAGGGGTGGGTGGGGTGGTTTGGGGAGGCGACGGTCGAGAGCGGGGAAGGGTCGGGAGAGACGATTACCAGCCTTCCTGCCTCATTCCGCGAGATACCCACCACGCCTCCCACCCGCTCCTCGTCCCTTACTCCAACTACCCCTCCCTAACACCTCCCCAGCATCCTCTTTCATTCAGGAGCAACGCCTCTTCACTTCACACCTCTGGAGATGTAGAGAGCGAGGAGATTGGATCTGTTTATTTACCTGGACTAGGTGAGACTGTTTAAGGTCCCCTCTTGCCTTGGCCCGGGGCGCCCGAAATATGGAAAAAGAGGGGTAGAAAATAGTGGAGCAGGGTAAACATTTGACGAGGGAATTAGTGGGCATACGTAGATGAACGCAATCGAGGAAACAAGATCTAAGGGAATAAAAGAGCAATGCATAGCAACATAGGCAAATAGCGACAATTAACACCGCGGATATTAAATAAAATATAGCAAACCCGAAAACAACGAAGAAACGTGTATTTGACTGCCAATTTGAGTTTTTTTTTTCCAGTAATTCAGTCATTAATAAACACACCTTACATTCTCCCCTTTTTGTCAACATTTGAAACTGTACAAGGTGTGTATATAAATGACCAAATTATTCAAAAAACTGAAATCGATGGAATTATTTTTGAGCGATCAACAACGGATGGATAGAAGCGAGTAAAAAAATTGAGTCCCAATGACTGCACATCTTAGGTGTGTCGCAACCTTTAATGGTCCCTTGAGAATGTCCAGCAGCTCTTTCTGGAAATGTTACTCGAAAATACTACATTTTAATCACTCCGTAATGAAAACAACGGACCTGTTTCTCAAAACTACCCGTCCATTTGAAAACTTTACGCATGCACACACACACCCACAAAAGAAACAATGTATTTAAAGCTTGGGACATCACTAATGGTGGCGTAGAGAGTGCATTTAAAACGCTTACAACATTTTTTGCACGACATAATGTAATGACCTGTGGCCTCGTAAAACGGGATCAAGGCAGGTGCTATACATCCAAGGTTTATATCCTAATAATGTCTGGAAACGTGAACAACTGCCAAAAGAAATCCGCGGCATAGGGTGCAACCCTTAAAGATTGCAATGGGGAGTGGTACGTATATGGTTCCTGAGGATTACCCAAATTTATCGAAATCGGGAGTGGAGGCACAGGAGCCCACTCTCGGATTCGTCGAGGAGCAAATATTGAATCGAATGCGATCGCGGATCTCGAGACACTCGGTCCGTCCGCTGCAGAAGGAACTCGTGGTTTTCTAATCTAAGGACACACGCGTCGTGCGCGAACACTCGTCCCCTACCGACGACGGGGCTCGCGAGGGATCGAGAGAATGAGACACAACTCTCCACCGCTCCCGACACCTTCACTTTTCTGTCTCCCTCTGCTTTTTTTTTTAATCCACCTTTCTATCTAGACCTCCTCATCTCACCTTCCCTCGCCGGTTTTATTTCTGCAGCTCAGGAGCCGGAGAGCGACACCTCTCGACCGCGCGCGTGTGGCTTTTCAGCTGAAGAGGAGGCGAGGGGCAGAGAGCGATAGCGAGGGAGAGGGCGGGAGATGGGAAAGTGCAGAGCCCCGCAGGAGGCTTCCGGTTCCGCACGGGAGCCGTGCACACGCGCCGTCCCGAACTCCCCCTTCCAGCCCGCCCTCGCCAACCAGCGGAATGGAACCGTGCCCCGCGATACCAGGCGTCTCGAGGGGAGTGAGAATGAGGAACGGAGGGTGAGAGAGAGAGAGAGGGTCGCTCGGAGAAGATCGGGATCGAATGGTAACAGCCGGGGAAATTAAAACGGTTCGAGAACCGGTCACGGTCGCAGATGTCTCAAAAAAACACACACAATTGCTTAATTATATCAGCCCGGGAGAAACAGCACGAGCGTAATTAACGAACGTTATGTAAAAGAAAAGATGATTTTTACTCGAGTTTTTGCAGCGGCTCGATTTCTAAAATATCCCTTCACCTTTAAAACCTATTGCTCTGTCTCCTACACGTTCCTTGTACAGTCTCGTTACTGTAGATGACGAGACTTTTTTTATTACATTTCTACCTCTAAAACGGTGATGTGGTGAGCAAACCCGTTACTAGTTCGCACTGCTTGTAACTTTGCAACAATGACAAGTATTGCAATATATAAATCTTCAATTTGATTTATTAGAGTACAACCTCACCTCAGATTTCGCAGGACAAACTCATGTCGAAGACCATACATTTTCACCAATATATCCCAATTATTGAAACTGCCTCGAGTCTAATTCTAGGATGAATTTCGGAATTCTTTTTTGTACATCAACTCCGCAAAAATAATACAGACCGAGCGACCATTAACACTGAATCATGTCAGTAGAAAAAGCGTCTCCAAATTTTTAAAGGATTCATTCCCGTCTAAATACGACAGTCTCTGAACAGTATTTGCAGTGACTTTTTTTGGAAAATTAACTCAGAAGGTTTTCATAAAAATACATGTGCTGATTAATGGTAAGCAATTTCATCAACTGCCATTTTTCATCCCTGTTTCACCGAGATAAAGATCTGAACACAATATGTGTGCGACGATTCTGAATGCATTGTTAGAGGGAAACGATCCATGTTGGATATACGATGGATACGAGGATATGGATCACGCATAAGATTTCTCGCCGAACCGACTTATCCTTCCATTATGATTAGCTCCAAGATCTCTAAACACACTCTACTATCTTGATGTGTACGATAAACAAATAGGATGGAAACGAATTAAGTTAAAAAGGTGCAAAGACTAGAATTCGTCAACAACGCTTTCGAGTTTCCAGTTCTCAATTTTAGAGAGGACAGAATAAACGAAATTAGTTCTAACTTATAGTGCCCCTGAGAAAGTTGATTTGTTCATAATAAATCCAAAAACCACAAAGGAAATTGGAAACCCTCTTCAGAAAAAACGGAGGGAACAATGACAAGAAAGTGGGACGTGATTTCATATCTCTTAAACCCGTCTAGCCATTCTGACATTGATCGAAATGAATAATTCCAGGAGGCACGGACTCGCTACAACATTCGATGGCAAACAGAAATGGATGTCTGATTAAGATGGAATTCGCACACTAATTTTATGGGGCTACGATAAAATGGTACACATATTCCAATTTTAGAATTCATCAAGATAGGTGATATACCCAAACTTTGAAAAATCTGGGAAACGAAAATTTCCCAGGATTCGGTAAAACACTTCTTGAGTTGATTTTACCATTCTCCGGTGCGATCGGCCATACTTAATCCAAACACTTTTGAAGGTAGTAGAACTGACACACGAAATTACTTCTATCTTACCGTGGAAATCCAAAGCATGTATTTATTCTCCTCCGTGATGGAAAGTTGAGAGAACCGAGAGCTACGGAGAATTTGTAGGTGCCAATTTTTCTCGGGCAAAAGCCAAAAAGCCGATATCCCTGATAAAATGATGGTACCACCTGCGTTTGTTTGGCCCGCCCTCCCTTTCGCATTATTATAACAGCATTAGGGAAGTCATTTTCCAGCTTAACGATAAAAGAAAGCACAAGGTCCCCGATCCAACACCAATGGAAATGGTTTTTCGGCCGTGGCCGTCACTCGGCGGCCCTTTAGTAAGGTTGTAAATATATCTGGGGGGTGGGGGGAAAGGGGTAGAAAGTTAGTCATAAATGCCCCAGGATATACCCTAATTTCTTTTACGGTTTCGAATTTTCGACATTTTTTCTAACGGCTTCGAATACGCAAAATATTCGAAACCTTCAGTTCATTGAACGCAGATTTATCTGCATTCTACCTTTCGCTGTGGGTTCCTTAGGTGTGAATGAGTAATAACGTTCTCCCAAAATACCCTGTAATACTTCCAAAAATGCTTATTTGAAATCCTCTACTCAAACAACCGAGGCAGTAATATTTCCATCTGTCCATGCGTTCATGTGTTAGATGTATGTCTCGGAGAATTTGAGGGGTTCATAGACAAAAATATCGAAGTTCGATGATTCGGTATTGGGTTCGATGACTCACCAACCAAAGTGTATCCCTCTGAGAGTAATCATATTTTTGGCCAATGCAGCTACATCAACAATGGAAACCCATTATAGAGCATGCTCTCCGGCTTATTCCTGGTAGTGGGTGGGGTTGCCAAAATTTACCAAAACTTCCACGGTGAACTGCAAGTGACATCTGCATTACGTTGTCTCTACCGAAAATTACGAGTATATTTACACAGAAACTACAACTAATATTGAAATAAAACTTTTTTAAAAACATTCTTGGTTCAAATATGTTAGCTTAAATTTTACATGCGGTACTTCTTTTAAAAAGTATTTAATTTGGGCGTGGAACTCAATCGGACATTCGTTGTCCACGTTAAGGAAGTCTACTGATATATTCAAGCGTAGAATTTCAATAAAACCGCACGGCAAGATATAGGTAACCAGTAATATGAAGTGGTGAAATGTATGCTTTTCTACCGGGGGGGCTCAAATTACTGTGTGGAAACCCTACCACGAACACGCTAGCAAGATAAAACTGCATTTCCTTTCCCAGGCAGACACCGCGTGAACCTACGCGGTCCCCTATCCGATAGAAAAAGGCCACGGGAAACACACACGACGACGCTGGGGTATTCCGCGACGCAAAAGAGCGGTGCGTCTCCAAACGGGACGCTACCTTGCGTAGCAACCGCGCGTGCTTCGAACTCATCCTCGTGGTTGCACATGGACGAATATTATGTGACGCCGCGGAGGTAAATGGGAATAAATGTAAGACGACGGGCGGAATCCGGCGCATTCCTTCCCGGTGCGGAGGACCGACCATGACAGCGCGTTCCCAACCCCCCCCCCTTCCCACCCACGAGCCCACTTTCCGAGAAAAGCTTGAGAGAAGCACGCGGAAGGATGAAACAGGAAGGGATTTCTGGCCGGAGGAAAGCATCCCAAGAGTATGCGTGAGGGAGGGGAGGAGGGGTGCGCGCAAGGGGTTTGTAGGGGTTGGGGGTGATGAGAGGGGCCGGGTGGAAAGTGGGATGTGGGGAGGGGGTTGAAAGAGAGAGACTTGTCGACCCCTATAAGTGGGACCCACGGCGCTGCCTGTCCTCGGGAGATTAATATTGATTTCGGGGCGTAGTCGAGAACTCCCCCCTCTCTACCCCTTCCTCCCGACCCCCTGCCTGCATACACCCACACCCCCATCCTATCTTATTATCCGACACTACACCCCCACCCACCCAACTCGAACCCTCCCTCCTCCCCGCCAATCTGAACAACCCCGTCCCACGCGACCCCTTTTACACGCTCGATCGCACTGCCTCACAATCCCTCTCCCCCGGCAAGCTATCACCGCCGCCCATTCCCCCACCTTCCATCTGCAAACGGCCTGTATGACGATGCACGCATCTGCACTACCGAGATACTTGGTTATCCCGTTTCGGACGAGAATGCGGCGCATCCGTATGCGCGTATATTAAGTCCGTAGTAGAGGATGCTCATAAGTCGATGCTCGTGTGTTGGAGGAGTCAAGGAGCCACGTTGCGCGGCGACGGGGTGCTTTCGAGAACCCCGGACTAGCCAATAAAAAGAATGAAGTATCCCCCCGAGAACGAATGCGGATCCCCACACTCCATTCCTGTAGATATTTTCTTTTACTTTGAGTTTGCTCCTTTTATTTTTCTCGCTCGTGTCATAGGAGAGCGAAACGGATAAAGTAAAACATTAGGAAGAGAAATACAGTGTGGTTCCCATGGTAGGTCTGTGAGTTTTATTCTACTCCTCTGAACGCCATCCATGTCGGGACATCACGGGTATGTGAGGTGCTAACACCAAATTTGGTCTTAAAGGCTGCTTTCGCACGGGGATAAGCTCATGACGATGCACGCACCCAAAACGCTAACATTACACAATAGGTGTCTGAGCCCTGAGGATATACTACCGCAGCACATTGTATGAGAATAAAATGCATTCGAATGTCTCCAGAAACATTTTCGTCGGCTAAGGTGGCGCGCATGTGAATGTCGATTATGCCATTCACACGACGCCGTCGGAAAAATGGAGCGAGCAATTCCTTTTTTTGCGAACTAACTTGACGACTTCCAGAAATGAACTTAACTTTCTATGATACCGCAAGCGTTTGTCCATAACAAAATGTAGTTCTTCATAAATAATTCAGGAGATTTATTTTTTTGGAATATAGTTCGTTTCACTAAGCATAATTTTTCAACAGTAACCGCAAATCAGTAGCATGAAGTACGGTACCAGGGCAGCATATTGTATTTCACGTCAGTCTCAGCCTTGCAGAGAATATTTTGCAATGTTAGCATTGCGGTGGCTGACTGAGTTCCTGAAGTGTGTTACTGAGCGCATAGATGTAACTTTGGAGCGAGAGTGCAACCCGGAAGAACCGCGAGGAACGTAATTACCACATTGCCTTCGCAAGAGCCATTTCTCCAAGAGGATTCAAATCATTGAAAAATACACTATTGCGTTTCTAACAAACTTATATCACGCATGTAGCTTTATTTGGAAAAGCTTTGGGAAAAAACTAATCAGGAAATCCTGGGATAAACTATCCTTGCATTCCATTAAATAACCATGACACCCAGAGATACCATTTAGTCACGAAATTTGCATGCCACAAATGGAAATATATATTGACATAATTATGGTGATTTGAACAGTAAATTATTCTGTGCAGTGGAGAAAATTACGACCCCAATCACCGAACTCCCCACCGAAGTAGAAATTGGGCCCAGTTCGACGTGGAACGCCACGTGCCCTAACCAAACCTCGCCCGAAATGGACTTCCAACGGGCGTATCGAATACAACAGCGTCCTCTTCGAGCAGGAGGCAGGGGGTTTCTACGGTCCCAGTGTCGTCACCGTCACAAGGCTAACCCTCGTGTGAGTGGGGTACGACTTCCGCGCGGTCCCCCGCTTCCTTTGATATCGTCCTACGCCGTCCCTAGATCACGACGAGATTCGCGACTATCCAAAGCTTAAAAACACGGGAGGGAGAGAATGGGATACAATGTCGGGGGAACCGAGGATGTTCCAGGTGAAAGGCGAAAAAAGGGAGGGGAATGCGGGAATGAAGACGCGAGGATTTGGCAAGGAAAGGTTGCCCTTTCCTCGTAGCACCTAGATCCACAAGCCGTGGATATGCATGCGCAGAAATACGATCTTCTAATTCTTTTAAACAGAACCTCAGAAATAGCACATGGAAATAGAGCTCAAAAGATGTGGACAACAATTAAGGAAGAAAAATTATTAAACGAGGATTGTGGGGGGGGGGGTATGAAGTAGCTGATACGCTAGCTTCTCACCACAAGGGTCTGAGTTCTAATTCCCGAGGTGGTAGGAATTTTTAGTGGTATCCCCATTTGGGTTTCTACGTGGAGAGCACTTCCAAGTGGAGTACGCCGTCCGTCGCATGGAACGTTAAATAGTAGATCCCTAACCGTCTGGTGCTAAGAGTAAGCTAATGCCAACTACAGGTTTCACTGTCCCCTTACTCCATTCCCTGAATATACCTAACCCCTACCAAATAAACCACCTCTCCCTAATGACGCAAATGGCCTTAGCTGTCGGTCGCCTTCCACAGCCGCTACTACCACTATTATATTGTGCTAGTTTGGGCTGACTTGAAAAATATGCCACCATGCTCCCGGTCAAATTTACTATTTTCCATTTTTTCAATACATAAATAGAATAGGCTACATATTACTACGAGTTTTCGTCCGCAATGCCTAACCTATTCCCCACAGCCGCAAGACCTATGGAATTTTAAAAACGAGCTGACAACAACCGAAATAACAAGAGATGCAGCAAGGTAAACATAGCCAGGAATAGCACAGTTATAATTTTTCTCGATTTTAAATCCACAATAAGGAAATGTTGAGTTTATTTAAATTTATCATCAAAATACACATCGCGCAGCGAAAAATTAAGTATACGGATTCAAAGATAATGTATCGGGCTTCCCAGGTCTAATAAATTCAAAGACAATTTCACAATTTCCACTGATTTGAGATTTGGAAGACAGGCTGCATAAAATAATAATACCAACTCACAGAAGTAGATGCGAAAGAAAAATCTGCTTAGGACGAAGTTAAAGCAATTTTTTCTTTGAAGGGGCAATTGATAAGTAGAGATGGTGCCCGAGTGAAAATTATACGAAAATTTTCTTAAGAGGTCGTGACGGCATACGTAATTTATAGCGACACCTGCAAATCACTAAAATTTTCAGAAATATTTGCGATGTGCCATCAGTGTGAATGGAAACGTTTTTACCCTAATAACTTTTCAAATATGCTTTCAACAGGCAGCTATTTACACATTTTTTGAAAACATGATAAACAACTCCGAAATATCAGTACTGCATATCTCAGGAATAAAAAAAAGTTGAAATATTAAGCGAAGTTATTAATACCATACTGAAGACGCCAGATTTCGACGGACAAAGAAGAAGCTTACTCTTTTTAATTTATCTATTTGTAAATATACAAGCAGAGCGCCTTTTAAATTTTATCATCGGCTCTAAAATTTACCCCGTGAGAAAAATAAAATACATCTGATTTATTTACATAAATAATTTTCAACGTTTTGAAAATGTTTCGAAAAAGTGTGAATTAACCTCCTCCTTTATTACTAGATAATTGGATGGTAGGGTTACACTAGGATTCGAGAATTTTTGTTAAGTGAAAGCAGCCACAGCATTGGGCGGTGCGAAAATGTTAATAAATGAGAAAAGTCGAAGGGCCATTGTACAAAACACAAAGGAGTGTATTTACTAATTTAATTTTTGGGCTAGTCATTCATAGAGAGCATATTAGAACACATGATATACTTCAGAGTTCAAACACTTGATTAGACTTTAGAGCACAAAAATTAAATAAACATAGATTGAAAAAGTCGAACGAGAAGAAAAGTACATTTAAAAATTTAAATCAAAGATAGGTAGAGCTAAAAAAAAAGTATGATGAAGACTGTGCACGAGAAAATAGCAGAAAAGAACAAAATGGGGACAAGAATTGAAAAAATATTCAGAAACGATGAAAAGAAAAGGTGCAGTAGGTGGGGGGGGGGAGGCAATTCCCTCCACGGATTATTGGTCACCCTTTCCCGCGAGGGGATGATAAGGATCGCACCCTGGACCCGGGTGTGGTGCGTATGGCTGCGCGCGCTTACGTCTGCCTGCGTGGGTGCATGACGGAAGGGGGGGGGATTTGTTTTTTACAGGGTGATCGCCTCCCCCGCATGGATGTCGAGAGGATGTGAAGAGGGCGGGGGAGAGGAGATAGAGGGAGGGGGAACTCATCTTTCGTCTGCGGGATTGGGGAGGGGGAGTGAGGCAATTTGTTCACCCCGTTTCGCCCGTCGCCGCCGGCCGGTCGACGAGAGCAATTAAGTCGGGCCGCGACGGGCCGGCCACTCGAGAGAGAGTGAGGGAGGTCCACGCTTGAATTTCGGATTTATCGACCGCCGCTTGGGAGATTTTCGAAAAAAATCAAACTTTTCGAAGCACCAGTTTTCCCACGATGCTCTCGGGGACACTCGGAAAATCCGCGACTTTCAAAACGACGGCCGCACATCCACCGAAAGGGTGAGCGAGACGGGTGCAGATTTAACTCCGACCTGACTCGCTCCCGTGACCTTGGAAGGTTCAGTTGAACGACTGACTCGGGTTTTCCACTTCGACGAATAGGTCAAGGCAGTTTGGGAGTGACTGTTAGGTCGAACAAGATGAGAGTACCTTTCGAATTTTTGCGTAGCATATTTCGAGGGCGATAGAGAGCGGTCGGGCTCTCTTTATGTTACCTTACGTATAAGGCGACAGCGGATGGCACCTCTTACATTAGATTTTAGTCGCTCTTGGACCATATTAAATAACTTTTTCGAAGAATGTCCGGGGAAAAATCTGGAGGTTGTGGCAATGCAGTGGATTTCCTGCATTATTTCAGTATAGCCGTTGATAAGTGAAGGTGTAAGCCTCGCGGATAGGGCATTCGGTTACGGAGCTTACGGTTGGGTTCGGGGGCCCCAAGTTACTTTTTCGGATCGACAATCTGTTTATGATCCAAGTTCTACCAGGCTTACGAGATAATAACTTCAGAAAATTTTTACATATCATAAGCAATTACAAACAAAAAATAGAATGAGAAAAACATTAATAACCGAACAACATAAATAAACAAAAATTCAGCACAGATAATTAACGCTTCATGGCGAATGTCTCTATAACCATACTTAGGTTCTAATCCGAGGTATACATTAAATATAAACCTGTCATTAAATCTTAAGAGGGTATGAGCTTGCTAAATATACAATGGATACATAATTTACACAATTGACAACCATATTTATCCTTTTAATAGCCATGTTAAGCATGCAATACTAAATCTTAATAAAAAATATTACTATTTCAGGCTCCACTCCCTTTCACGGCGCGCCCAGCTTCACCAACGCTGTTCGCTTTTTCGAGCGCCATATCACCCTCGATACGCAACTACAGGAAGCAAAGGGAAATGAGCTGGTCCAACCGTGGGCAGGATACTACACTGATAAGTGAATTACTGAATTACGCAAGTCATGTAGGACTTAGTACTAGGTAAGCTCTAACCTCATCTATCCAAATAACCTTCAGGTTTGTTGCTGAAGTAAAACGGGAATCGACAAGCCGTCGGCCACGCATAAAAATACGAGTAATGTCTTCGAACGCGAGATCTAGGCATCCATCAGACACTCCGCCAGGCCCCGGGAAAGTAATATCGAATTTCAGGATAGGGATGGCCCGAATGAAAATTCAAGATACCGTAGATGAAGCCAACAAGAAATTAGGCACTCCAAGAATCCGATCGAGATGAGTGTTTGTCCACACTGATGCTCCAAGGAGGGGCGCCTCTAAACCAGCGGAACGTCCCTTTAGGAACCTTTGAGACGTCGACTTACCGGTTTCTTTGCATTAGATGACAAGCATGGTGCCCACATGAACGCGAGAGCCCTAACCGCCGCGTCGGCGCGATCGAGTTTTGCGGAACTTTTGCCTTCGCATGTAAAACTAAATCGTGCGGAATGCGGTCATCTCTGGTGATTGCCGGGAAATCAGCCGTCACTGAGTTCCTCCGCCGATTATATCCAAATAACAATCCAGAAGTTGTTACTGACTGGATTGTAACTAACTTCCGGGAATAACGCAACATGCATAACAATTACGCCAAGCGGATTTCCAAGTGGATACACGACGAGTGAGTTCATGGTTTTGGGGTCAACCTTCGAATGATTTTCCGGACTTCCTGCCTTCACCATGGCAATTACGACAGAGAACAAGTCAATATTTCGGTGAGGACCTCCTTCCGCATACGTATCGGAAACATCTTTTCTCGTCTAAAACCGCGAATCCTCATTCTCAAACATCTCCTGCGTGCGAATTCGGTATGGACTTTACTCCCTACAGGTTCGAAACTAGTATCAAGACCAGGATTGCCATCAATCAACGACGAGGAAACAGCGGAATTGGGCATGAGCACAATTTACGCTCTTAGTCGCCGGAAGACGTTGAGTTCGCCCTTACATTGGAGGTCGATTGTCGAAGAAGTTCTTTGCATTATGCATGACCGTAAGACGAGGGGAGGGGTTCAACGTGGGCTATGGAGGAGGAGGAGGAGGTTGTTATCCTTTAAGATGTCACCACTATCGAAAGTAAATATTTGTCCTCAGCCCCTCCGACCTCGACGTTCTGCAGGACTCACGCCGCGAGTCCACTGACAAGGGTAGTTACAAAATAGGATGATATATATTTTTACTTGGTCTCCTCCTTACGTAGAATATTTCTGTTACTTAACCTATCGCATTTTATAAGAGATTTTTCGAGGGGATTAGCATTTCGAGTTCATCCACATTATAATCGTAAGCTGCTGCCTCAGAAATTAAGACTAATGAAAACACTTGTGATCATTTCTCTTTACAATAGAAGAGCTATTTGATAATAGAGGAGCAATTTAAGATGCCTTCAAACGGAATCCTGACTTGGACAATCCTAATCGATAAAAACTTGATTAGTGGCGGGGCCACCTCTTACAATAAAGAATATGACTATTTTATTTTAGCTGCGCATTTATCCCCAGCATATTGCTCATCCAAATATTCTTTGGTGGTCCTGAGCCGCGCAAAAAAGCACTTGTGGGAGGGCTAAACCATATGCACGCTTAAAAATATTTAATATATTACGTAAGATTTAAGGGAGTGGCACGCTTGAGAAATCTTACGCCACCGTACAGGGGCCTAAATCGACTTACGTAATATATGAATGGGCCCTAAACTTTGGGGCGGTACGTACGCACAAATCGTTACACCCAAAGGGGGAAAAGGGTGCGGCTAACTGTGACTTGGAGAAAAGAGGGGTCACCGGAAGCATTACGTCACAAGGAAAAAAGCCGTATTTTGAATAACCATACATGCATATACGTAATTTGGTACCAGCGCCAAGTACCAAAAGTCAACAGTTCCGCTCACTATATGGTTGAAAATTAAAAAAAAACAAATAGCAATGGAATTGATAGAAGAACGACCTATCAAATTAATTATCTGCCACAGAACTAAATAATAAAAATCTTAAGATGTTCAGTAAGAAGTTACTAAAATTAAAAGACTTCTGCTACTTTTGAAGCAGGATTACCAGCGATGGAAAAAACGATGATAATATTGCAGGAGCAAGAGAATTAACAGAAGTACAAGGTCAAGAAGACGTTCTAACAGAATGAAACTACGCATGCGAGCACAATGTAAACCTTGAAAGTACGTATAACACACTCCATTACATTCGATGCATGTTGTGTCCATCAGTAGAGAAGAGACGATAGGAATCACTAAAAATGTGGGGTAAAAGAAGAATTATATATGTCAATGCAACAATTTAAGAGTGTAAAAAATCATTCGCCTTGACCGAGACGAATGATTTTTACACTGTGGAATTGTTGCATTGAAATCATATTAGCGGATTACTCCGTTAAAAGTTACTGTTGCGGCATCTCCTGCAGTTTCTTTTTGAAGTCAAACGGACCGATAGAATAACTATAGAAGAGTTACGAAGTGTAGGATAAGGAACGAGCCTACTGTAAAACACTGAAAAGAATAGTTAATGGATAGACAGTACAAAATTTAATAGAATGGTGAGACTTGAGGGAGAAATTTCAAACGTAACATTTCGCTGGAGCCAGGGAAAACACACAAAAATCATCGGAAGTAACGGAGGATCGCGGACGATATACTTGCAATATGAATCAATGATCGACGTGAGCATGAAGATATATCGTACATGTACTGCGGAGGTGGTAAGCAAACAGGAGCCCTGAGTGGAGAACTGCGCCAAACCGATCCCAGGATTGACAATTCCTAATGATGGCGGTGAAAGTGAGCTTTATCACAATATTACCAGTTTTAGCTTTACGTAGTAGCATGCAGGGGGACTAATTTGCGGTGCTTCGACAAAACAATCGCATTTCAGTCATTTTATCGTGCAAATTCTGGGATAGTGGCAATTATAGCTAAACTGATAGGCAGTTTTTTTTTAATGATCGTGTGATGCGATAAATTTCATGGATAGTGCCAACGAAATGGATTTCCATACTTGCTTCGGTCATTTACCGTCGTCGCCTTTCCCGTCCCTGAACACGTAAAAGAATCATCAATTCAGCCGATCACATCACGCGTTACCTTGGCGGCAGTAAATAGCGACTATGGCGCCACAAGTGACTCTCATTCAAATCAATACAGCACAATAGAACGGAAAGGGGGAATTTATCTCTCGCTTCTTCGAAACACTTGCTATTCTTCAAGTGGAGGCGATGGCATTAGCATGGGTCTGTTTTGATACGCGCCTAAAACGTACCTGCCATTAGCGTTCGGCGGCGACACTTTATTCTGATAACCCTCGAGTACATGTTACTCTTCCAACCATCCGATCCCAAAACATACCAGATATTTCTTCCAGCCATAAAAAAAGATTAGCACGACTTTATGTTGCTGTCGCTGCCGTCTCTGATCAAATAGATAAAATCAACCTTCAATGCTGTGAATCTTTCATATGCTTTATTGCTTCGCCCCAAAAGTTATGCATAATACATGTTGTAGAGCAATTGATCTTTAACGGAGCAAACGGGAACTATCATGTTAAGAGGACTATCGATGAGCAGAGTTATCGTTCTTCTTATCCCTAATGAGCTATGCTTTCAATGATACCAGAACATGCACATTAAAAATGATCGGGCAATACTTTTAGCTCGTTGATTTAAAAATGCTCTTATAATAATTGGTTCATTGCGGCCATGGTTACAACACACTGAATCCCTCATTTTCCTCTTTGGGTGGAGCACACTTAACATTTCTTTGAGGTTTGGAGGACTTGTTTTTGTTTAGCGGTATCTTTTCCCTTAAGTGGCTCTCGACAAAACGGCATGGTGAAAGAATAATTGCGGCTTCTCTTCTGCCCTTTGTATGACAGCCGCGTTTTTTCAACTAATTCGTTAAATTAGCATATGAGAAAAACTCAGATCACATATTATTTTTACAACAATGCAATTTCAACAATGAACCGAGAATGAACACTTTCCATAATATTTCCACTATTACCATTTGAACTTCAATAAAACATTTTGAAATAATTTTTTCTCAGAGCTATGTTGATTCTAATACGCAAAATTGTTCATTTTTTCCATCATTTTAGGAAAAGTTTCATCAATATAGCTGATGCTGAGTCCATTCAATGTATTTAGGTGTCCACGAAAATTATTTGAGGAAGTCTCGTGAACTTTACCAATAAATACTGCACGATCATATTCGCGAGTAAAACGATTTTTTTCCGAAAATTTAGGTATACTCGATACGAATAGCATTGAAATCAACCCCACCTAACAGAATATAGTCACTTTTGTCTTTGATATTTGTATCGAGAAAGTTTTTTCAGAGTTCTTAAATCTCATCACCTATCTCTCTCTCTCCAATTCTCCCAGAACGAATCATTGCATCCTTCACTTTCTTACAACTAATTTCCCACAACATTCTGCATTTTTTTATTTTAATATTTTAAAAAAAATTTTCCTCTTTCATTCAAAAGTAAATTTTTAACGGCTTTTTGACATTTTTCTCTCCTTGAAATGAATCGTCCGCCTGGATTCTGTAAGGCAGATGCGGCAGAAACGCTTTCTGCCCAATAATTTCTGAGTCGAAACAATAGCGGATCCCAACCGATGACGACCAGAATGAAAGCGGCAATAACAGCTGAAGATCCTCCTCATTTGACCAGGAATGCAATAAGAAATGACACAAAACAGATGTCAGCCATGGACACACGATGGGGATATGAGACCAGTCAAAGAAATGATGAAGCAGACCAACGAAAGAGCATCTCAAAAGGGATGAGGGTATATTTTATTTTCATTTTTTTTTTAATGTTTACGACAGTGGTTTCACATATAGCAGAAGTGAATAATGCGGAGAATCTCCGCAGAGTAAAACACCAACAAATTCCGAAGGGACTGAGGTGCAGCGCT
This sequence comes from Hetaerina americana, assembly GCF_022747635.1. Lineage (NCBI taxonomy): Eukaryota > Metazoa > Arthropoda > Insecta > Odonata > Calopterygidae > Hetaerina > Hetaerina americana. The sequence continues at coordinate 1,513,238 of NW_027287428.1, read as the reverse complement.
GAATACATTTCAAAGGGAGGAGAGTTTGGCGAGACATTAGGTACGGGGCGAACCACGAATGGGGCTCGCCGCCGATGACGCAACGCGTACAGCGGACCGCGAGAGGTTAAGGAGAGTTGAAAATTTACGACGAAGTTTGACACGGGGGCTGGCGAGGAGGTCAGAAAAGGAGATTTAAAAAAGTGTGACGTGCCATATGGTTAGCCCCTCATACGCTTTCCTCGGGAAACACCGCTGTACTGCATGGCCGCTTGACAAACCTTTCTCCCACACATCTAACATTGAAGGCGACAAAATCACATACATCTACATCTACATCTACATAATACCCCGCAAGCCGCCGCAAGGGCGTGTGGCGGGGGGTGTTAGGTCACCAACCGTAAAAACGAAAAATACCACATGCGAAAAACAACACGGAAAATTACACCCCAGCAGCGCACACACTCATGCAAAACTCCCTCCATCCAATACTCATGCAAACACATACACCGCAAAACAACAAAAAACTGCACCCCAGGATACAGCACGAAAGCCATCCTAAAACACGCAAGCCAGGACACAACAAGCAAGAATGTGAAACATCACTACCACATGAAAATGCACCACAAAACACTAACCCCCCAAAGAGACAGTAAAAGGAAGGGAATTCGACCCAACGTTGCAGGTAGCAGGAATTTCCCCCCGCCGGGAGGGAAGAGGGACTGAAAGGGAAACTTAAAAACAGATGAACAGAACACGAATGATATCATGCGGAAAGAATGGGTTATTATAACAAAACACATAAGGTTAGTGGAGGAGCATGCATTTAAGTAGAACTAATTATTTTTTAGACACTGAGGGTGGCAAGTGGAATTTTTACTATCTATAATCCTACAGTTGCTATCCCGTATTGTCCGTGGGAAGAAGGAGTCCTTGAGTCGGCTAGTCCTGGCATCTATTTCCCGAATTTTATATGCATGATCCAAGCGACCAATGTATGTAGGAGTACGAATAATCTGCGAGACCTCGGTGCTGAAACATGCGGATCTGAATTTATTTAATAATTTCAGTCTTGCATTGAATCGTCTCTCTTCTAATGATTCCCACCCCAAATCCATGAGCATTTCGGTAACGCTTTGCGTTTTATCGTAGGAATTTTTTACAAAACGGGCTGCCCGGCGTTTAACCTTCTCAATTTCCCGAATGAGACCTTTTTCACTCGGGTCCCACACGCTGCATGCGTATTCTAAATGAGGCCTTACAAGAGCGTGGTAACAACGTTCCTTGACCTTTGAGTCACTTTTGCCGACAATGCGTCTAATGAATCCCAATTTTTTATTTGCTTGACCGCAGACTTTACGTATGTGAGTCCCCCAAGTTAAGTCTTTAGTGAATGTGACACCTAGGTATTTTACCGTATCAACTACTGCTAGGTCACCTCCAGCTAATTTGTAAGCAAATCCCGTTGATCTTTTAAAGAAATTTACCACTGAACATTTATTATAATTTAGAGTCAATCCCCAGTTAGAACACCATTTAGTAATGCAATCTAAATCCTGCGCTAGAATAAAACGATCCTCATCCCCAGATATCTCCCGATAGATCACCGTGTCATCCGCAAACATCCTAATGTTACTTTTCACTTCGCGGTTCAAATCGTTAACAAAAATCAAGAAAAGTAACGGCCCGATCACACTTCCCTGAGGTACCCCCGACGTGACTCGAACGCTGTCGGAACTAGCGCCATCAAGGACTACCCTCTGTTCCCGCTCTGAAAGAAAATCTTTAACCCAACTTATAGCGCCCTTGTTTATACCCGCGACCTTTAATTTATGAATGAGTTTACCATGTGGGACCTTATCAAATGCCTTTTGAAAATCTAAGAAGATGGCATCCACTTGCCTACCTCTCTCACCAGATACAAGTAAATCATGTGTAAATAATCCTAATTGGGTTTCGCAGGAGCGGGTTTTCCTGAATCCGTGTTGATTGTCACTTAAAAAGTTAATATTGTCAAGGTGTCTCATTATTGAACTGACAATTATGTGCTCTAAGATTTTACAACAGATAGAAGTGAGAGATATAGGTCTGTAATTACTGGGATCCTCCCTGTCACCACTTTTAAAAATAGGCGTTATTTGCGCGGTTTTCCAAATCTTAGGTACTTTGCACTCTGTGAGGGATTTGTTAAATATAAATTCAAGGTACGGGGCAATGTTTGGAGCTAAATGTTTTATCACCCTAGCTGGTATATTTTCGGGACCCGGGGATTTGTTGGGTTTAATCTCATTAAGTAATTTTAGAATTCCTTGTTGGTCCACTGTTATTTTTTCCATGGGTGGAGTATGTATTGTTTCTTGGAGATATGCGGTGGCAACATCATTCGAGAAAACGCTTTGGAAGAATGAATTTAAGATGTTAGCTTTAACCTCGCTGTCTGTATGAATTACATTGCTACAATCCCTTAAGCAAGCCACGGTTTGTTTACTCCCATTTACTTCCCTAACATATGACCAGAAAGCTTTGGGGTCAGTGTCCAAGTGCTCGCAAAGTACTTTGCGTTTAAATTCCAGTAAGGCGCTACGTAATTGTTTTTTGGTTTCAATTTTAGAGGATCTATATGTGTCCCATAATTGTGTATTCTCAGGAGATGATGTGTTCACGCCTGCCCTCTTTACCCTAGAGTGTAGCATTCTCTGCTTTCGAAGGGCTTTTCTAACGTCTTTATTGTACCACCTGGGGTCGCGATTTGCGTTAACGTATTTTATAGGTATGAAATCTACGATTCCTTTTTGCATGATATTGACAAATTCTGTCCAAGTTTCTTCCACGTTGGCATGACTTAAGCGGGTTTTGAACTCGGGTAGTGAAGAGTTTAATTGATTGGCAAAAGATTCAAAGTCTGCTTTATGGTAATTATAAATTTTTCTTTTTGGTTTAACAATCTTTTTTATTGCTATGTCCAAATGGACATTAATTGCTTTATGGTCACTCAAGCCCTCATCAGTTGATACACTAATAATACGTTCCGGCGTGTTTGTAAGAAATAGATCCAATATGTTCTTTCCACGGGTGGGCATGCGTACTGCTTGATGGAGGGAGTTTCTTTGAACCAATTTTATCATGGAATTGCAAGATTCGCGATCGCGGGTCCCAGATTTAACGATATTGCTGTCCCAATCTATACCAGGGAGGTTAAAGTCGCCACCAATTATGTTTATGCTGTTATTATATTTACGTGTAAACTTGTGAATTTGATCGTTGAGGGTGTGAAGTGTTTTCAAATCTGAGTCTGGAGGTCTGTAGAAAGAGCATAAATTTATGTTGGGTTGATTGGTCCGTAGTAAGGTGCACCAAACACTTTCTATGTTATTATTTTCAAATGAAACTCGACTCGACATACTGGTAAAGGGTTTTCGCATGCATTAAAACAATAGCGCAGGACGTTCTTACAAGTTTAGATATCTTTTGCATACCGAACAATTTTTTAACAGTATTTCTCGGTGAACATAACCCTATGCATAGCTCCTATTTTGTCGCTGTTTAAAACACTACGGAACCGTTCCTCACAGTTTAGAAATCATACAGATAAACCGCATTTCCTCTATCAGTTGTTGGCATGCACATACAAGTAATTCTACATTCAGCAATAAGGTTAGGTTTTTAATGTGAAGTAGAAAAAAAAGGCAAGGGCGAAACACCTAAATATACGATTTGATACATTTCCTCTTGGGCTCATTGCCAACTGTTTACGGCCTGCAAAATGAAACCGGCCTGCAATGACCAACATTTAGTGTTGCTTTGAAAATACACGTTTTAAGTAAATGATTAGAACATCCCTCGAACTTGACATCGATTTAGAAATATGAAAGATTAATTTTTGTCTTATAATTTTGGAAAAATAAGATAACTTTCCAGTGAAAGTAAACACATCAGGTGAGGAAACTACGATCAGTAAGGTATTCAGCAAAACTCTTGATTGAAATCTACCGGTGAGGAGGGGAATTGACCAATAGTAAAAACAGACGCTACGAAGGTAAACATTTATTTCCCCCGATTAATTTTTATTTAAATAAAGCTAAGTAGCTAGGTGACCAATCGACAGAGCTTGTAAAAAACCTTCAATGCCCCTCTTACATGGCCAGTTATGAGTTACGTTAAAAAAAGAGGACATAAGACTACGAAATACATTGCATTGTTTAATTTTTTAATAATTAATAAAATATATGGTATCTAATTAAGAAATGACACCAAGAAGACCCAATCAAAAAGTCTATGAAATGAATCTAAATGCACATCGGAACCTTAGAAACACATAGGCGGAACAAATGTCAGTGATCGTGTCAAATATACTAGGGTATTTCTTGTTTTAAGAATCAGCCACGCAAACATCTTTTTATACGGCCGAGTGAAACACTTGATATTTCCACAAGTAAATCTTTTACAGACGATCTAGGTTTCAACGCATAGTGGATACATCTAGCGCTTCACGAATGTTAAACCATGACTCACATCCAAAAAGGTATTGCTGGCAAGTACCTGATAATATGCATAGGTAGCATATGACTTTAACACAGTTATTCTAAATGAAAAATATATTTGTCAACACCGTGTCTCTAAATGCCATTATTTCTATTAGAAATCTTTTCCTTTCCATCACGGCTAAAGATTCAACGGTGTAAAAATTGATTTCAAACTCAGATTGCTGAAATGAGAAACATTGCATTTTCTGATAATTTTTAACTTTATCTTGAATGTGCTGGCACCGCCCAATTAATCACAAAAAAGTCACTATAAATACATAAAAACAGCCACACCCATGAATCCTTTAAAACCGTGAATGGGCCATTACTCCAACTGATTTATTTCGGTTAAACCGAGTAAGACACTGCAAACCAAAGCCATCCTCCTATAGGAGGAAACGCATTAATTCGATTAGGCAATTAGTGTACTAACTGTCCAATATTAACCACATGAAGGCTAAGCGCTCTAAAAAAAATTCATCGGTGCTTTAGAAAATGATCAAGAATAAATGTTTACCGCGATTATCAGGGCCAGCTCTCAACAGTGAGAAATGGAACCACTGTAATTAGTTACCAGTCACACCGGGTACACATTATTTGTCAGTTGAATTGCTCTCCTCAAGCAGAGCGAAAGATTTCCATCCACCAATCTGGCATCAGCTCTCGGCCTGTTCCACGTAGTTTTCGCCTTCGTGCAAAAACGAGGGGACCAGCGATTGATTGGCGGAACCATGAATTATGTGGCCCATTTGGAACCTAAGCGGAGACCATGGAAGTAGAAATGCGGCGAGGACCACCCGTCGATTTTCCGTGTCATGCTTTACGCACAGTTTTTTAAGTATCACTTTGCGCGCACAGTAATGGTCAACTTTTAAAAAGCAACGATGGACTTCGAGCGAAATGGTGGCGTAATGGGGTTATGTAGCAAACCAATTCCGACGTTTATCTATCAAATTCACTCCATGATCATTAAAATTGCTATCATTATTAACTTTAGCTTCCACAATCAGGACCGAAGTGGAAATCCCAAACGCGTTACTTGTATGTATGTATGTATGTATGTGTGTGTGTATGTATATATATATATATATATATATATATATACATATATATATATATATATATATATATATATATATATATATATATATATATATATATATATATCTTCAGTTCTGTCCCTCTCCTCCTTGATAAAGGTGGCAACGACCACCGAAAATTCGAAAAATAGTGAGTCTCTTTTTTTGTGTGTTTCTGTGTTTTTGTCTGTGTCCACTAGTGCTAAGTGTTATACATTATATATATATATATATATATATATATATATATATATATATATATATATATATATATATACATACACGACTCGTATGCATGTATGTATGTACGTGTGTGTGTAACAACACAAACCCGAGCAAATGTTGCTTAGTATTAATATACAAAATTATACAACTAATTTTAAGTTCAAGTAATTTTAGAACTAAAATAGCAGGACGGTGCAGTAGTAGGAAAACTAAAATATCTGTAATTAGGTAAAATCTAGGTAGGTCGATTTGAATCCATATGTACGATAACTCAATGCATATGTAACGTTAATTGCACAGAAATTTATGATTGAGACATTATTATGTTATGAACTAAAATCAATTTTAACCCTCCCATGGACTACACCCTTAACGTGGTGGAAGGGCTTGTGCGCTCCGATGACCCCTAGAGCTGTGCTTGCGGGAGTAATAATAATTGCTCCTGGTAGGGTCACCCATACCGGATAGGTCGAAGGTTAGGAGCCATGCGAAAGGTAGTCCACGCAGCGTCTGTTCCTCAGTGAGGCGGCTGCAATGGCGTCTAAGTCCAGTGGAGTGGCCATTGAGTTATGGTGTCACGTTAAAAACACCATTGAGGAGGCAACGAGAAACAACCCCAATTATCATTCCCAAGAATATAATGATGGACACTACAGAGAATATGAGTCCACGCAACAACGGGACTAGGCCCAATCGGCCGTATGTCGTGCCCGGCAGCGGGAGAGGCAAGGATTCCGCAGTCGTCATCTCACGAAAACCTAGCAAATGAAAACCGACATCAGCAGGGCAGAAGACGGAGAAGAAGACCAATTTAGTTGGAATAGGAACGTGGAATGTTAGGACAATGATGAGGACAGGGGTATTGGAGAATGTTAAGCGAGAGATGGAAAGGGGAAAAATAGATATTTTAGGTCTATGCGAGGTGAGATGGAAGGATAGCGGGGATTATTGGAGTGATAAGTATAGAATAATATACAGCGGCGGTGACGAGAGCCAACGAGGGGTTGCCATAGTATTAAATGGAGAGGTAGGAAGAAGCGTAGTCGACATAGAGCAGGTAACGGATAGATTATTACTTGCAGAGATAAAAGCAGAACCGACGAACTTGGTCTTTGTTCAGGTATACATGCCACCGAGCAACCATAAGGAAGAAGAGGTCGATAGGATATACGATCAGTTAGAGGACATAATCGCGTGTGTTCCTGCAGGGAAACATTTGATGGTGATGGGGGATTGGAATGGGACGGTAGGCGAAGGAAGAGATAGTGATGAGGTGGGGGACTACGGTTTAGGCAGTAGGAATAACCGCAGGGAGAAAGCAGTTGAGTTCTGCAGGAGACGGGGCTTAGTCATCACCAACACTTGGTTTAGACACCACAAAAGACGCAGTTATACATGGAAAATGCCAGGTGACTCATAAAGGTATCAGCTAATTTCTATTCTGGTTAGACACAGGTTTAGGAACAGTGTGATAAATTCGCACAGCTTCCCGGGAGCGGATGCGGACTCTGACCACAATTTAGTTGTTATGAAATGTAGCGTCCGTTTCAAAAAGATAAGGCAGGGGCGGCGGGTTAGAAAATGGAACGTAGAAGCATTAAATGGATTAAAAAGGAAGAAGTATCAAAAAGCTGTAGAGGAAATTATGGAGGATGGTATAGGGATGAGTACTATCGAAGAAAAATGGGAAAGATGAAGAAAGGGATATCGAAAGCCGCAAATGAAACTATAGGAACCGTTAATGGGAAAAAGACAAGGAAATCATGGATCACGGATGGGATGATTAGAAAGATAGATGAAAGAAGAAAATGGAAAAATGTAAACACAAAGCTAGGCAGAAGGAAGTACAAAGAGTTTAATAATAACATGAGACGGGCAAACAAAAGCAAAAGAAGCATATTGGAAGACGCAGTGCGAGGATATGGAAAGTTTGCAGAAGGGTAAAATTGGTGCACTATACAGCAAGGTTAAATCACTATCGGGAAGGAAGAAGGGAAGATTTGTGCTAACAGTTAGAAATAAGTCGGGTAAAATAATAATTGACACAGAAACGAGCCAAGAGAAATGGAAGGAAAATATGAAAGAAATTATTCAAAAGATTCAGGCGAGATGCAGTGGAAGTTCGTCATTGTGAGAAACAAATTTGCACTTTTCCACAGATTTATTGTGACGTACAACGCGTTTCAGTTCATCGAACCATCTCATCAGTCCCCAATCATCCTCCATGTCTGGTACCTGAAGACGATTCGATGAACTGAAACGCGTTGTACGTCACAATAAATCTGTGGAAAAGTGAAAATTCGTTTCCCATAATGACGAATTTCCACTGCATCTCGCCTGAATCTTTTGAATAATTTCTTTCCATGTCTCAGACTGCTCGGGTGCGAATTAATCGGTAGATTACTTAATGGGAATAATAATAATAATCAATTTTAACTTTCTAAGGCTGGTGGGATATTTTAATTCTCACAATTTAAAATATAGAACTACTAAAATTACATTATTGCACAATCAAAGAAAAACAGTTAAAACTTTCGGACATTCCCTGGTCCGCATCCCCCTCCCTACCCACAAAATTTCGGAGGCCTTTTCTGGACGGACCCTACCTAACACACCAACGCAGACTTTGTAATCTGTATTTACCGCATGCCGACAAAATTGGTTCTACAGAGTGAAATCGCGAAAACTGATGGCATCCGGGGACGACGGATTTATGTGAGCGCTTCCGGCTCGTTCGAGGAATCCTCTCGAATAAAAAGAGAATGTTTGCGAGAATGTGCCCCTCCCTCTCCCCCCTTCCGCCCCTAATGGGCGCTCTCCGATGATTTGATTCCTCCGGCCGTGAGCGGCGGCGACCACGACGGCGCCTGCCCACCTTCACCGCCGCCACCCCGACTTCCCAACCCGCATTGCATTCCCACACGACGTGGGAAGGGGGAGGCGCGCGCCCCGGGGATAGAGGCAGGATGAAGTGGAGAAAGACAGGAGGAAACGGGCTGAAATACGACCGGGGGGGTTCAGGAGAAAAAGGGAAGAAGAAAGGAAAAGGACGATGAGGAAAACAAGAAAAATCAACTTAAACGCAAGCTTCGTTACACGGAATTGGATTCCCTTTTGACTAGATGTGTCGTTAAAATAAGAGATGATCCACGATCCATTGCAGAGAGAGAGAGGGAATTATTCGCTCATCGATGGTCGTGTAAACGTCATGATAGAGATATTTGTCAACTCCACAAAGGATTGACGATAAAAAAAATCACTGCTTGTTGACAAGCGGCTTTGACAGGTGTCGTATCGTGTCCGCTGGTCAAAGGGTAGTGGATGACGCTCTCATATTCCCACGTCACAGTACCAATTATTCCTTGGATTGCGATCAAAACATCACAATCAGAGGATCTGTGGGTCTCCTCTCATTTGGTTCTTTTTTCTCTATATTCATACAAGTTATTGCAAATGATTTGTAAATTGTAAGTGCTTTCTTTCCGGTCAAGGTGGTTGGTTCAGTACCCGCTTGTGTGAGCCCTTTACCTAATGTTTGGGTTCAAGTTAATGGCTACCGGGTTATTCCAAGTTAATAATCAAAATTGGATGATTTTGGTGGAGCAAAGAATAGGGAAATTGATCGGAATGTATCTGGAGGCAGGATAGCTTACTGAAGAAGAACATAAATGCGGGGAATTCCAAATGGGAAGAATCACAGAGGAGGGCTGAGGATGAAATAAGGGGTGGAGTAAGGACCAATAAGGAAAATAAAGAGATTGGAAAGGAACAGAACAGTTTGGAGCGCAGCTAGAAACTAATCCTGGGATTGATAACACGCGATGATTTGAACTAAATGATGTAATGGTAAAACACAGATATCTAACCGGTCGGTTTGGTAGGTGATGGTGGAGTTCACCCAGTACTAAGCCAGATAGCGTATGAAATTCACACATCAGGGTAGGGGGGCCAGTTCCTTCCCTGTGCGGGTTATGGTTTCCCAGGAAGATGTGGAACCCGAAAAATCGCATAACTTGGGTGGAACTGCAGATGCCCAGGGAGGCTTGCCCGGGAATCGAACCCAGGCCCTCCGGTCAGTAGTCCAACGCTCTATCTGCCCATGGATTACCGCGAACCGCAATGTAATGGTGTCTCCAGGAAAAGAAAATCCATTAAAACTTGAGAGGTTGGCATCCTGTCACATTTAGGCTCAGGAATCAAACTGGCAAAAATAAATCCGCATGCATTTTTAATGTCTCGATGTTATATTCGAAATCAACTGGGCATATGATAAGGGGATTGTGCCTTGGAGTCCGGAAAAACACGAAAAGTGTCAGAGCACCTCATTTATTTACAGTGGAAAATTTTGCCAAAAAATGTTTTTACTTCAGTAATATCCCTGATATAATTTCTTGAATGTTTTCGTATTATCCGTCATCTTCTCAGCCTACCTGGGGTCCGGTCCCGTAGTTGCCGGATGAAAAGACTCCACCGCTATATTCTACTCTCCAGGTTAGCCCTTGGACATTTCCCTAATTTTACGCGTTTAAACTAGCGAAGAGCTCCACTTTGGCCAAGGGAGGAGCATGGGTGCCCGTGGAACCGGTTCCGTCAGGCTGTAAGCTAGGTATAAAGGAATTTGTGAAACTTGCTTGCAAATGAATTCATAATTTCCAGAACCTCCCATCATTTCTGTATCCCCTCGAATCGGGGAAAGGTAAAACTTACTGAAAATGGGTGAAATTAAGCCTCCAGACGCTACCACAGGAGTTCATGTCATGCCAAGCAAGTAGCTACTGCTGATGAGCTTCAAGATTCAATCTCAGACCAAAAGAAAACGGTGAAAATTACGGAAAAGTAATAATGAACTCGTCTCCTGCTTTACGAAGCATTAATAGTAATCACGTGGCAAACATACCAATTGATTCACTACAATAAAGTTCTTATGGCAATACATCCTGAGGTGCTACTCCGCCGTCGAAATATCCTACACAGATTCCATCCACGAACCCGCTTTCTCCATGAGGAAACTCCAGGGTTCTGTTTCTTAAAGCTAAGAATTTGATTTTAAATTATCTAAAAACAACCAACGCGAGATAAATGACTCATCTCAACCTGCAACTAGGTAACCACTATTGTTGTTGTGACAAATGCTCGTCAAAAGAATGCAATACTCTACGCACGAGAAGTCCAAAATGTCCCAAATCAGAACTGCATTCGGGAACATATTGCAGTGTTTTGAGTTCAACGGAAAAAAGAAACTAATAACCAGCCAATTCCAGCAAAAACCGCTTTGTCTTCGACGATTTCCATGCCAGGAGTCAAAGTGGATGAAATTCTTTTCCCGGAAGCCACTCGGGACCCGTTTTCCAATTGGAATCTCCAGAGACTCTTTATTTGAATAAAAATATTCAACAAAGGAATAAGCGTGCTTCGCTAGTTTGGACATGTTTAGCGAATGGATGAGAGTTGGATTAGCAAACAGACATAAGAGAGAGAAGAGTATGTATATATTTTATGAGGAAGAGGTAGACCGATATAATCATGAGTGAAAGTACTCGAAAACACTAGAGATAAAGAGTTTCAGAAACAGAAGAGAATTCGCAGGCCCGCATGCATTTGACAAAGGCTAAAGAGCAATGATAATTAACAGGATGGGAGGAAACTATTAAAAGGGAGTAGGCTTCCTTGTACATTCTAAAATAAGGCTCCATTTTATGACTTTGCCTATATCGAAATGGGCACGGCATGAAGGGTATGTCCGTAACAACGGCCTATACCATTGCTGAAAAGAATCTCTATCATCAGAACCAGGATATAACGACTACATTCAATTCCCTTTATTCTTAGCCAAGCGGTGAAAGCACTGAAATCTGATTGGAGAGCCATCGGAACCGCTGGCTCTAATGTACCGTGGAGCATAATTGAACACGTGCTACTACTCGCACACGGCAAATTTTATGCAGAGGCATCCGCAGGCTTCCTTCGGGCACTAAATTTCTGCGGGACCCAGCCTATGGGCCGATAAGCGAGTGACAAGGTATTAGCATTCACTGGAGAACGCTTTTAATGATCTCGACGTTCAGTTATTTTTTTTACATCAGACCCATCGCGTCATTTCTTTCATCCCGACGTCGCTTTAACTTCCCTGGCAGCTTCCCTTGCGACCACAAACGCTTCGAAACCAGCACGATTTTCGCCGTGGCTGCACGTGGAAATGTTTCGCTGGAGAGGGAAGAGGGAGAGAGCGGATGGATTAATTGCTTCCCCAAGCATACGGCAACTTCAAGAGACTCGCGGAGGCCGGAAGAGGGGGTGGAGGGGGGAGGATCAAACCCCCTCTTGGGACTCCACAGACACACACACTACGTCACCACGCCCCTGGTGGAGCGATGGACCCCTGGGCACGCACGAGAAGACGAGAGAGAGGAAAATGACACGAGACTGAGGGCGGGTGGGGAAGGCGAAACCCAGACGGCCGATGGGTACACACACACAAAGAGGAGGACCAGATTGTTGAACATACGTACCATTCCGCCCGAGATGGAAATGGGCATGGGAGCGGAGGAGGAGGGGGGTAAGGGGGCATGAAGGGGGGACGCGGGAAAGAGAGAGGGGGGAAGGCGAAGAGGGATTGAGGTGTGGAGGAGAGAGGCCATACCTTGGAGGGGCCCCTTTCGGTCCTTCGCCAAACCACTTAGGCGCTCTTGGGGAACTCGAGGACGGGACGGGAGGGGAACGATGGGGAGACAGAAAGAGCGAGAGAGGGGCAAGCAGATAGGTAATGATAAACGCCGTTAATCGGGATATGGAGGGAGCGTGGGAATGAGGAAGGAATGCGACGGAGAGGGGGTTGGAATGAGCGGGCGTTGGGTGGGAGAGGGGGGGGAATTAAAAAAATAATAATAAGAGTCAGGGAAGCGCCGCGTGGTGGGATTACCGCGGGGGGGAGGAGGCGAGAGAAGCGGGGGGATGATGATGAAGACCGGGAAGAAGATCGCGGTACCCGAAGGGATGGAGGGGTCGAGCTGGGGGACGCGGCAGACAACACATCGGACGGGGTGGAAAGCACTCCATTTGTTTTCGGCGAAGGCGATAGATTAATGTTATGGTTGCCCTCCAGTGCCGCAAATGAGTTTCCTCCATGAATGTACCGCTTCCGATTGAGTTAGATTCCTTCGCTCCTTTCGCTCTCCTCGCCTTTCTCCTGCCGCTTCGCTGAGGGTGGGTGCAACCGTGCGTGTCTTGCAGACAGCGTTAGTCCGCTATGATGTTCAGCAATGGGCGTCATTTACCACAACTCTTCCTTACACGTGAGCAGTGCCATGGAGTATGTAACAACGAAGACTTTACACACCTGTACGTTCTGGAAGGTCTTTAATTTAACTAATAATTTGAGATAATCCTCAACAAAACATAGTTCCGACACATCTGATTTCTTTAGCTCCCGATACTATCGCGCTTTTACTTTAAGGCCTTTAAAAATCTTCAACCCTACTTCGCAATTACCAAATATGTTAAGTAATATAGTAGTAGTAGTAGCAATTTTAGGGGAGACGACTGACAGCTGAGGCAGATTTACACCATTAGGGATGGACACGAAAGGATGAAGGGTGGAGAGAAGCCCGGCGTCGACAATTGCCTCCTCTTAACGAAAGGCGACAAAGGGACCGCAGCTTAACGTCTCATCCGACGGACGGCGTGCTCACTTAAAGTACTCTCCAAAAAGTAACTCAAGTAAGGATTGGGAGTCCACTGAAAAATATCTGCCGCAGGATTCGAACCATTCCCCCTCTGGGTGGAAAGCCAGTACGTTAGCTACCGCACCATCCCGAATTCCTTAAGTAATACCATATCCATCAATAACCTTAAATATCTTAACATCCCCTAAATTGCATGGCGTGGTTTAGCTGTAGACTTAAGCTAATTATTTCAACGCGAAATATTTGTAGCGCAGTTACACCAACTAAAACAAAAAAATACCGTTACAGGTTGAATTCACAGGTACACCGTAGAAGTCTAAGCAGCTGTCAAATATAATATTTTTATAATAAATCTGTAAATTACAGGAAAATCCATCTCGTATGTATGCACGAGTATGTATGTGTGTGTATTATATATATATATATATATATATATATATATATATATATATATATATATATATATATATATATATATATATATATAAACACACACACACATATACATACTATATAGTACATAGTATACATATATCTATACATAGTATATATACTACCTTGATCAAAAAGTTCCAGGAATAACCACCGTGTGGCGCTCCCATCGTTCCGATTTGAGTTCTGTTTTTTTTGTTAAATTGGTACATCTGTTGTTGATATTCCCTTTAAATCTTAGTGTCATAACTTGACATTTGCAAAAATTACGTAGCCAAGAGTACATCTATCTCTGTGTGTGTTGGCGATTTTTTACAATTTCAGAAATGGATTTAAATTTGCAACAACGAACTTGTATTAAATTTTGCGTAAAAAACGGATTTAGTGGCGCACGGACGTTGGAAATGTTGGAAAAGTGTTTCGGCAACGATTCTCTAAAAAAAACGGTCGTTTACCAGTGGCACGAGCGGTTCAGAAGTGGTCGTGAGTCAATCGAAGATGATGAACGCAGTGGCAGACCATCGACATCGAAAGTCGGTGAAAAAATTGATAAAGTAAAAGAAATGTTGGTCAATAACCGCAAATTAACCATCAGAGAAATAGCGGAGGACTTGAACATTGCCTATGGATCCGCCCAAGACATTGTGGTTAATGATTTGGGTTTCCGTCGTGTAGCAGCAAAGTTGGTGCCAAAAGACCTCAATTTCATGCAAAAAAGAGACCGTGTTGACGTCGCAAAAGACATGATTTGCGAGGCTGAATCCGATCCCACATTCATCAAAAGGATCATTACTGGAGACGAGACGTGGGTTTATGAGTACGACACGCAATCCAGACATTAGGCAAGTGAATGGCGTTCACCAAATGAGCCGAGACCAAAAAAACCACGTCGTTTTCAGTCAAAAAAGAAGGCAATGCTGACGGTTTTCATGGATTACAACGGTGTAGTGCATCATGAATTTTTGCCAGAAGGCCAGACAGTAAACAAAGAGTATTATTTGGGCGTTATGAGACGTTTGCGTGAAGCAATTCGCCGAAAGAGACCAGAAATGTGGGCAGAAAACTCGTGGATTTTGCACCAATGATAACGCACCGTCGCACAGTGCTATCATTATTCGTAATTTTTTGACGAAAAATGCAACAAATACCATCCAACAGCCACCGAATTCACCTGATTTGGCTCCCTGTGACTTCTTTCTGTTCAATCGAGTTAAAAAACCATTACGGGGAACGCGTTTTAGCAGCCGAGAGGAAGTAATGGAAAAATCGCAGGAAGCACTGATGGACATACCGAAAACCGACCGTAACTTTTGCAAATGTCAAGTTATGACACTAAGATTTAAAGGGAATATCAACAACAGATGTACCAATTTAACAAAAAAAACAGAACTCAAATCGGAACGATGGGACCGCCACACGGTGGTTATTCCGGGAACTTTTTGATCAAGGTAGTATATCTACATGGATATATATACATAACCATGTGTGTGTATGTATGTATGTGTGTATATATATATATATATATATATATATATATATATATATATATATATATATATATATATATATATATATATATATATATATATATGCATGTGTGTGTACTATACAATATTCAAATAGCCCGTTTATACAATTTCATTACTTACTGTTTATATCGCAGGTTTCAAAGAAATTCGTAATTATTTTGTTTGATGCCGTAACTTACGGCATCAAACTAAGTAGTCAATGGAATACGTTTACTTACAATTCATTTCCAACATCATGATGATAAAAGGGTATTACATTTTGCTATTAAAAACAGACAGCATAATACAGCGACAACATGTACCTATATTTTTGGATCACCAATAACATCTCAAATAACATTCAGCGGCTGACACAACATACAGTGACCAGTATTTTAAAATGAAAATTTCAATAGTATGTTAACCTTTTTGGCAATTTTAATTATACAAAACACTCAAGTTTATCGTAACTCAAAGAAGCGAAGCCATAAGTTCACGCAGATGCACTTAACACTAACGCCTTTTCCTTTATATCAAATCAGATGATATCCTACGTACACTTACGAGGGTTGCTATTTATATTTTGAGCCTTGACAACACTAAGGCCTTTATGCGCCATTGACGTTTCCATATGGAAGTTTAACCCTTTTAACGCTAACGTTTACCAGAACATTTTGTCGTTTAATCATAATTTATGCTGTTTACAGTGACTCGAAAGTTATGTCTCATCGAAAAAATGGAGTTAACTCGCGAACGTTTACGTGCGAAGATTTTTTACGACTTTCGACGGAAATTATCAAGACAGTTGTGCATCGGTCAACTTACTTCCACTTTTGGTGATGAAGCCTCATCCTTTGCCACAGTGAAAAGCTGGTATAACGAATTCCATCATGGCCGCCGTTCGCTCAGCGACGAACGTCATTCAAAATCAGTTATTGTGCCGGAAAACATTGATGCTGTGCGAGAACAAGTAAAGGAAGAGCGTCATGTGGCTTATCGTGAGATTGGGGCATCTTTGGGTATAAGTATGACGAGCATAATTAAGATATTGTATACTAATTTAGCTGTGAAAAAATTTATTCGCGTTGGATCCCGCACAATTTGACAAAAGCTTAAAAAGATGGTCGTGTCAATTGTTGCAACGAAATGACCAAGAAATACAATCGCGGTGCATCAAAAGCTGTGTATAACATCTACATACACAGGTGACGAATCTGGAACCTATGCGTATGAACCAGAAACAAAACAGCAATCCATTGTATGGGTCTTCCAAGACGAGCCGAATCCGACAAAAGTGATTCTTGCACGAAGCACATCGAAGCAAATGATCGCCTGTTTCTTCGGAATAACTGGGCATGTGGCAACCGTACAATTTGAGCAACGTAGAACCGTGGATTCTGAATGGGTACACGTGCATTTGCTTGCCAGAAGGGCTTGGTGAAATACTGAAAAAGAAGCGGCAACAAAGATTGACTAAAGCAACTATCTACTTGACGGGCCAAAACGTCGAATTGATGGGTCATCCTCCATACAGCCCTGATTTAGCACCAAATGACTTCTTTTTATTCCCGTTTACCATGAAAAAATTGCGTGGCCAACGCTTTAATGGCGTCTGAAGAAGCCGTTGATGTATTCAAAAACCATGTTTTGGAGGTACCTCAATCGGAGTGGAAAAAGTGTTACGAAAATTGGTTTGAGCCCATGCAAAAATGTATTGATTATCAAGGAGAATACTTCGAAAAACAATGAAGCCATTTGCAACAATAAATTACTGTCTTTTCATTATTAGGCTGAAAATATAAATAGCAAGCCTCGTAAAGAGGCTTGCTATTTATATTGACCTGAAGATGACGCTGAGCGTCGAAACCTAGGTCGTGAATAAATATTTTATGTGGAAAAACCAAGTTTTCTTTTTCAATATGTATCGTTTCCACAAAGTGACGCCTGAAGTTATCTCCTCGTAAAGAGTGTTATTTCAATAAAACCCCTGATTCTTCAAAACCTTCCCAGGCAGTCTCCTCCTTAATCCGTACTGGGGGAGGAAACAGACGCGGAGAACATCTAATCCATTAGAAAAGAAGATTTCATAAAACACCTCACGCAAAGCATGCATTACATTGACGAAATATTACATTACACAACACTAAGTAATTACACGTTAAATTAAGGCTAGAATAATTATCTAATAGGCTATTTGGCTGTATTATAATAAATAATGAAAAAGTAAACATTTCTAACTAAGGGCATATAAAAAGAATCATATCGTAACTTGTACCATAAGAGATCGTAATATTTTAAGAATCAGAGAATGACAATTCCCTCTTAGAGAAAATAGAAAATTGCAGCTGTCCTTCTATTCATTCCATTCTGTTATTTGAGATATACAGTGACTGATTTGAGTGATTGTCAGTGACTTCTTCGACATTTTGATTTAATAGAGAAAATATGTTGTCTTTCAATACCTAATGGACTCTTTTAATAACGCGAAATGGAAGTAAAGTACAAAGCTATATACAAAAAAAATTCACTCAAATGAGATTTTTATCTTGTAAAGAGACATATCGCCCAAAAACCAGTATTTCAGCAAGTAGCAAATTTGTGAAGCTTGAAATTCTTCTCTCAGCCTCTAAGACTGTTTAAAAGGTTAATTTGTTCAACAGTTTATACATGCTAACATTTTTATCAAACAAACTATCAACTGTGACTTCATGGGCGTTTGTCTTCGTGATACTATACGTTAGGGATTAGAGAAATACATTCATAGTCGGGGAGCAAACCTCAACCGAGCTCCATCGCGTGATGAACGAAGTTTGCACAAAGCCGGAGGAATGACACACAAAATACTTGAGAGAAATAAGGGTGGAAAAATGAAATCGCGGGGAAGGGGACAGTGGAGTCAAAGCCTCTAGAGTCGTCATCCCAGTAAATATAGCAGGCACGATCAGCCTTCCCGGGCCACAGGTGTGAAAAGCATGTTGAAAAGGTAGACGGGCGACAAAACGACTACATTCACGTCCCGTGAAAAAAAAATGACTTCACGAAGTCTTTAAATCAGACGGAATGCGAATCACACCTTCGAAAGCGGGAACGTGTTGCTCGCGGTGGGAGAAAAATGAATGAACCATGGTGGAAGAGGAGTATGCTGGTGGGAGGAAGCATAAGAATGCCATCATGATTCGGGAAATTTACCAGCGCCCAAGACGCTCAAGCCTGCAAAAGCAACTCATGATTCCAAGCAGGTTGACTGGCCTTCCAGATACATGTCGTAGAATAAAAATCTGTACGGGGAAACGGTAGCAAGGCCATTACCTCCAAATTCCAACGATCGACACGTTACACATAGATTATGCCACGAAGGCCTTGAATGAGGCATTGTTTAACGAAACTGAGAAAATTGCACTTGTAGTTCAAGCTTCGTTGAATGTCTTAGTAAGTTAACGTGAGACTCTTGAACTGCTACCCTGCCAAAAAGAAAGTTTTATAAAACACATTCCATGGAAGATGAAAGAATATTGTGCTTGCCATAAATGCCATAGGTAACTGTAGTACGATTGTACGGCAACACAACTGCGACTATGCATAATGGCCATCAGATACTTAATGGGAGAATGCAGGCATAGTAAAAGTTCTCTATACCCATCCCTGTTTTCCTTACGGTGGGGGATAACTGGAATTTGCGATACATTACCCACAATCCAAATTATGGTACTGGGTTTATGTTCTTAATCCGAGTGTTGCAGTTCAACATCCGTGTTTTCCATTCTTTACCGGATGAGTTCGAAGGGACATGGATAATATAGTCCAAATATTTTAATTAAATTATTTAACTAAATATAGGAATCGTTGTAAAGATTTTTATGATACAAAATCAGAATTACTAAAAGATGTTGGAATGATTGTATAGAGAACCTAGGATTCGTATCTACGTGTTTTGTACCAACCCATGATTCTTGTTATTGTTAAGTTAATTATGCATACAGCTATGCAAACGAAATAAATAAGAAAGTCCAGAATTGAGAAGCTATAAGGACTCTGTTTCAAATTTAGTCGTAGTAAAAAAAAAGAATACGTACGACATCAAAGGGGTAAAATATTGTAAATCCAATGTAAATTAACTTTCTTGGAACACTGGCGTACCCTCCAATAAAAATACTTACAAATCGATTTCTCCAAAATAAACAGCCTAACAAATTACTTTTATTCCTTAAACAAAGATACGGTGAGATCACAACCGGCCACCGTAAAACACCTGATTGAAAATACCACAAACGTAAAGAAGAACTCTAAATGAACAGGCTTTAAGCGCAACAAACCAAAATTGCTCTCCGTTACTTTGAGAAAACGGGAAAAACATTCACGAGAACATCAAACAAATAAACTCTCAGTAATTAAATATATTGGCGAGTATTTGTTTTCTGGCTAGAACTGATGTGGAAAATATGTTTTTTTAGGCCTTCAGATTAATGAGAGAATTACTCCCGGAACAAACAAGAGCATAGTCTTTCTTTGGAAAGCCGAACTAAATGTAATAACGGAGGAATAACAACTCCTTTGAGTATTATTCGCATTTCACTGGGACTTATCAGCAGAAAAAGCGATAAAAGAAGGGCAAAATATTTTTTTAACTTTTTTATATAATTTACCTGAGTTAGCACTTACGGCTATCCTCGTTTTATATATACCTCGCCGCTCAACTCATTAAAAAAAACGCAATTTAAAATATTTTTTTGGTAAACCAATTATCCTGGCGTAAACATACACATTTAGTAAATGTTAAATTCTCACGAAACTCATTTCCTCTCACGTTTCCATCTACACCAGCTCTTCGGCCTGTACTCAACTTTTCTGTTTGGCTATTTAAGGATATGTGATCGCCGAAAACGAAATCCTTACAAATTATTATATATTTACTTTTGCCCTTATACCTTGCACTAGGGGGATGCCCGACATTTATAATTAATATTTCCCCTTTCATTAATGATACAGCTCTCCTTCCCAACCCTTTAAGAAAAAAAACGAATTGAGAGAATATAAAAATCATGCACGTGCATTATTCACTAAGTTAAGACTAAATTAAGGAATTTAACAAGATGGTTAAAAAATAGTCAGGAAAAATTCACTTTATTCTCTCAACTTACTCAATCATTTTCAAAAATCCCCGCAGTGATTGTGATTGTATAATACAAGATGACACAATTTCTAACAATTTACTTTCAAAATATTTTCAAGTATTCAAAATTAATATATTTCCAAATATTTTCCGCTCTTCCCTCCGCGCTTCTCCATGAAATATGGCTCAACAGGTTTCGGATCCCCTACATCACACGACAATTTATAATAAAGACAGCGTATTAATAGTTTAGCACAAAATAACGCAAAAATATAAAACGCGGCAGCAAGAATTAATAAAAATACCTCAGTTATCTCAACTCACATAACCAACCCTTAAAACTATCATGGCATAAGGCATTTTACAACAGAAAAAATTAAAATTTTCAACGTTTTATTTCTTGATTTTATTTTATAATAACTGACGCTACCGTTCCAACAATCTCGAACCTAATTGTGAAACGACGACCAACACTTCCGGAGTCACTAAGCAAATTGATTATTAACCCTAAAAATTAAATCGACGAGTAAGTTTAACTAAAATATTTTCAAAATTTGGCAAAGGAATGCATTTAGCCCTTTAAATTCGCACAGCCAAAATAACTATCTTGAACGAATCGCAATTTTTATAACAAATGAATTTTTTTGTATTTCAACTCCCTTAATATTAATTCAAGTCTTGGAATAATTGCGAATATTTTGGGAGTGACTGCCTCGTACGGAGATAGACAATCGATAACCGTATTTGTATCATAGTATCGAGTTATTGGTGACTAGAATGAGAAGCGACCGTTGCAAAGAAAATCGGTGAATTAGCAGATCTGAAAGGGTTCCCTCAATTCACCCGATCAACCCAGAAACACTCCGTGCCACTGGAATTAATATTTAAAAATTTTATTCAAAAGATTTTTTTCATTATTTGACACAGCGGGAGCCACTGAGAGCTTGAAAATCCAAGCCGCTCTTTAGAATCCCTTTGTATGCTTAGCAACAACTCTGGTGCCAAGGCATTTCCCATTACACCCGATCGACCGCATCCCATATCCGACATCAACGGTGGTGGTGCCTTCTCATACACGAACTGCGACTAGCACGCCGGCCACCGGTGTCCGCGAGCCGATTGGAAAGGCGGGGGGGGGGGGCGGGAAACCGTCACGGAAGGGGCGGAGGGAGGATATAGTATATCCCGGGAGCGGCTGGTGATCCGACCGAGTGAGACGAAAGCGAAAACCGCGAGGCTGGACCGATGGGACGCACTCGGGATAGGAAAATGACGACGCCGGGATCGGACAAACGAGGACGCGGGATAAAACAATTAACCACACCAGACGTAACGAAAATCGACGGGAATGGAGTACGAGGGTGGGGGCGGGGGGTGTGTGACGAGGCACCAATCGGGTTGCGCGAGAATAAAAACATATGAATGGTCGGACTTGACCTCCGTGGTATTAAATGAAAAAAATAATTTCTCTGCACCCCGCACAGTCCCCTCTCACTGACAGACACTCTCACTCCCTCTCCACACCACAAAAACACACCCACGAACGGAAAAGGCGTGAGAGGGTGAAAAGGGGGGGAGGATGGAGGGAGGTAGCGTGTGAAGGCGGAAAATGTGCGTGCGTGTGTGAGAGAGAGAGACAGACGGAAAGAGAGAAGAGGGGAATAAAATGAGAATGAAAAAACTACATATATAACCAACCGCGATAACCCTACCTATGGGAAAGGGGGATACGAAATAATCTTGGAAGACGAAGAGGCGAAGGTGGACGGGAAGGGAGGGAGAGTGGGAAAGAGATGGAGAGAGAAGGAGAGAGGAAGAAGAGAGGCGAAAGGGTGACGGGGAGGTGGGTGGGAAAGAGGGGTGGGGAGACCTGACATTGGCCTTCGCATTCCTGAGCCTCCCTCTGCCCCCACCCCGCCCGCCATCCCCCCATTGCCGAGAGGAGGAGAAGGTCCCCCCGCCAGCACAGTGCGAGAGGCCCACTCCCCCCTCCTCCATCACTCGACTGCGAGGAGGGACGAAAGGTGGTGGCAGGGGTAGTGCTGGGGGGGGGGCGATGGGGGAGGAGGGGGTGGGGCGGTCGCGGAAGAGGGGCGTCCGAGGGGCGTGAGGGAGTGAATGGAACGGTGGAAAAAGTAGAGGAAGGTGGTAGAGTGGGGAGGGAGGGAGAAAAATCCTCCTGCAAGATGATAACGCGGGTGTGGGTAGCGTAAGAACTTAATTAGGGGGAAGGGGGGATGGGAGGCGAGGGAAGGCGGAAAGGGGAAGCGGAAGACTTTTACTGCATGATTTCATTTGATCCAGCACATCATTACGAGCGGAATCCCGTTGGAAATAAAGTCGGCGAGATTGTTTCACTCGGGTAAACGAAGTGCGTCAAATTCCTTTCGCCATGGGTCGGCGCCCGAGTCGACCGGCACGTAGCAATCATGGCCTGCACGTGGATGCTTCTTCGCCCAGAAGCGCTGTGCATGTGTTGTTCTGTGCGCTTGCTCTCTCGCGGGGAAACTCGCGCGCGTTATCATATGCCAGAACTTTGGTGTGGAAACTTTCTACAATAGGAGAATAAAGTTTTACGCCCTTCATCCCGGGTTTTCATTACCAAAAATCCACATACTCTTCAGGTCCACAGGCGGCTTAAGCTGCAACAAAAATGCCACGAGGGCCACCGCAAACTGGGTGGATGTAAAAATGATTTCCCAGGGAATGTTGGCATTTATACTCTTAACTCTCTAGGATTTCCTAATGTTCAATTTTCCGATCAAATTTGTTCCTAAGATTGAGGTCGCACATTTTGATACACTGGATTAATTAAACCTAACTACATCCACCATGCGTATTAACTCGTAAATTATAAATATATGTAAATATAAATAATGATATTTATAATAAAATAAGGAATAGATAAAAAGTCAAGTCTAGAATAGTTTTTGCAAGGTCACCATGTCTCTTTCTGGAAAAGAGTCCTTTTAATCACAATTCATATAAGATTGACACGGACTACGCACACTGTTCGATATTAGTCTCCATTTTCCTTTTCTTGAGTGGTATACGCCCTAAAATGTAACATTTATCAAAAAGAATTATATTTAATTTTAAAGACAAGATCAAACCAAGCCATCATAAATACCGGGTTATCGATTCGAGCATTGGTTAGTAGCAACTCTCCAAACTATCTCTGAAATGGTTCTCTGCAAATGCTCTGTTCTCTGCATATCTCTTAATCTCCACATAGCTCCTTGCACCGACATTTCCCGTTTATTCAGGCATAGAATCTTAAAAGTATGCCTTCAGAAAAAATTGGCCCCATCCAGTAAATTATTTTGATAGGAATAAATATTTCCATCTTTAATTAAATCTGTATCAATGAATTTGTACATCGAGGCTTTGATCATACAATTGGCGAAAAATCAGGAGCAATGTGGTGTAATTGGAGCACAAGGAATTACGAGCAATAGAAATTTTCCAATGGATACCATATTAGTGACTCCACCATATTTTACAGCATAACTCAAATTTTAATAAAGCCTGTATTTTTTGTTTTAACTACATAAAAACAATAAAGCATTCAATACGTCAGTTTTCTTTCACGAGTTACAGGTACCGCGCTCCTTGGACGAGCTTGCCTCTCCAGGCCAGACAGAACACAAATGGCTTGGCTCGATGACGTAACCTGAAGCGAAAGTAATTTTTTTGGCATAGTTCGCGTTTTCCTAAGAAAAATCCCAACAATGCCAGGGTAATTACACGCGATCGAATTAATCGCTCTCTCTCCCATGAGGATTGAATCCGAATCCATGCGCGCTAACGAAAGTAACGGCGGCCCCGCCCTTCTCGGGGCGTGACACACCTTCAACATCGCACAAAAGGGTCCTCTCTCTCCTATCTTAGCGAGTTGGCAAAGACTTACATTGACGTCATGACCTCTCTCTCCCTCCCCCACCACTCAACTCGCTCTTCCCGCATCCGGTAAACCGCGACTTACGAAAACTCCAGACGCAAAATATTCCCCGCTGCAAAATCTCTATCTGATAATCCGATGGTATTGTTTTGCAGATGACGAGAGAATGATTTCAGTCAATGCTGCAGTTTATGTCAAAATATGAACACAACCAGGGATGTATCGTTCATACAATGATAAAAGTTGAATTTCACAAACGTAGAAGCGAGCGAATATTTGAAAATATCGCTAAACGAAGGCTCCCGGCGGTTAATGGGTGTCTATTAATTACACGATGAATGCGCGTTCAATTCTCTCTACGGGTGAGGATTTTCAAGTTGAGATGGAAAGATGAGACCAGAATAGCGTGGAGACCAGTCACCTCAATCAACTGGGTACGCTAGGGATGGAATTACTATCTCATTCGATAAACATTTCCCCAAAGTAGACTACATACATTTTTAGTACGTCACATACTTTTGCAGCATACTGAATCGCTGCATCCAATTACGGGTGGATCCAATTCTATAACACATATAACTCCTGTAAGTTACTTAACACTTCCTCAGGATCATCGCTAATGGCATGCAAGTGATGCAAATCACAAATGCTGTACGCAAAATGCTGTTGGCACACTTGGAAGACTACGAAGACAAATGTGACGGTGATATCATGACCTACAATTCGAATACGCACTGCGCATTAGACGGAGAAACGTTGAGTAGCGAGAACAGCCCAAAGATTTAGAATAAGCATGGAAAATTCATGTGAATAAGATTGTTTTATAACAATCGATTAAAAACAAAAAACATGATGCAGTCATTGCGTGGCCAGAGGTGACATGGATTCAGGATAAACAGGTGACAAAATATGTAATACAAAATACCACCCTTACGGAATTCGAAGGCCTGTCCTTCGGGATATCAAATGAGTACATTAACTCCAGAAAAAAAACGCCCGCCCCGGATAATAGAGAGAATTAACCTACTGGGCAAATACTTATTTTTTAGTCAAAGATGCGATTGCAGGAAATTTCGTCCGAAATCCAAACAGCATACGCACAAAAGCAGATTCCTCCGTCTTAGCAATTCTCTTCATAAAATTATACTGAAGGAAGGTTTGCACAAACTTTCGGGGCGTTATTAAAACTTGAATTCAATCATGGAAATAGAGGACACCCGGCCATGTTCGTGATCAGGGTCACACGCCCAAACCGACAGTATCTGTATCTCAACGGGATACCCAGCGGGCCGCTATAATTTCACTGAGTTTACATGTTCGAAAGGAAATATGGAATAATTTTTTATCCAGGGGTCGTGCGAATAGTAATTTAAGCAACTCACAGGAGACGATTCGTTGAAGCGCGAAACGGAGGCTCAAGGATTTTCCGTTAGTTTCAACTCCTCCAAATAGTAGGAAGGGAAGAAGCATAATGGAACTTCAATACTATTGCCAAAAGATTACGTAAGTGACCTCTGTGGTTGAGCGGCGAAGCAGGGCAAGCAAGGAAATAGGAGAGACCATAGCGCCTTCTCTGCTTATGCATTCTGGTGCTTGGAGCCTCGTGCGGCAGAGAAGCATTAGGAAACTATATTACTCCTGAGTAAAAGTTTATACGTATCAGCTAAACCGTGAAAACAGACATGGCATGGAAAAGGTACGCTCCCACACCCATCAACTATTAGATATCAATATCAGCTGTGGCAGGAAAGTTACGGTGCAAGCATCAATAAGGGATTGAAGAGAGTGCCCGGGAACAGGCGAGTTTGGATATCTGCTACAAACTGATTCCCGGATTGACAACCTGTTATGAACACCGTTAATTCAAACGGAATGGGGACCTTTACTCTGAAGAATCTCAGCACCATACTACTCGGTCGTCACTTATATTTTATTGATGCCGGGCGGTATACAAGTACCCGACATTATTTGGAAATCAGTGTATCAATTAGTTGATGACTGGAATCTGTGCTATTAAAATGAGCTAAACGACTACATGCTACTTTTTTTAAGAAGCTACTCCACTAGCATTTCGGAACCAAACCATAATGCACCTCTGGAAGCTTTTATTTATTTCATAAATTCTCAGAATTTCAGAGTAGTTCAGTCAACTTCCCCACATTTTCAGTGTTTCCGGAAGGAACGTTAAAACTACCATTCCCATCGTAGTATCCAGGTTGATCATGTGCCAGCCCGAACACGCTAAAGGAATGGGTCTGAATGCATCTTTCGCCATGGGTGTTGTTGTACCCCTCCTCAAGACGGCCATAGATTCCGTAGATGGTGCAAATTAACCTCCGGTGAACCTGAAAGCGACTCATATTCCCCTAACTTTCAACAGACTCCCACGATCATCGCAACGCAAACACGAGGCACCGGTTAACGGAGATAGGACAAAACGGGAGAGGAGCTAGGGAGGGCTAATCAAGTGAAGATTCGACGCTAGCAGAGGAAAGACAAGTGATCCCCCACGTTCGCACGGAGAAATCATCCGGGAAATGCCGTTTCATTTTAATTTTTTCAATTGAACAAATCGATGGATTTTTCACTAAAAATTAGCAATTTTTTATTCTATCAAGTTCGCAACCAGGATCGCCACGTGATCTTCGTCGGGAAGATGTACCATAATTGTGTTCCATTTTTGCAAGAGTTTTTCAACTTTCGGTTCCATTTAAGAATTGAAAGACAAACTTTTCTCTCAAAATCTTCAAGAAAACCATCGGCAACGACTAACAGACACTTCGAATTTGCGCCACAATAAATCATCACTATAACACAAGCGAGGGGCTACCTTGATATTTCTGATGCACCGAGATTAACCCGAAATTTTTTTTTAACATTTGAGAATAGACTCCGCCTCGTACTGAGCCCTCGTTATTTTCATACTTACTACATTATCAATACAAGATCATACATCGACAAAATGTAATTGAAATAATATACGCTATCATTGAATCGGAACGCCGCCTACATATCCATTGTCTGTCGGCACCCGACCATACAATAAAGATCCCATTGCCATTTAGACCCATTGCCAAAGAGAGTGCGGTCGCCATGAACTTTCACGGACTTATTTCATTATTATAGATATACTACCGACAAGATAGACGTTTCGGTTGGCCCTTGAACTCGGTTAGTCGCCATCTAGAGAACGACGTCGAATAATACAATACCTTTTGGCTCATATTATCTCACTATTCAGCTTCCCATACTTCCCACCAACGTACGCACCATCGACAATGCTCATTCTTTACGTCACTTCCCCGCTTACTAAACATCCTCCCTTCTACCACAGCCCACAGCATTCAATTCTTCTCAACATTCCCTCCAACTACTTTTTCCGTCTTCTTCGAAATGCCGCTAATCACTTGCTCCATTCCCCTAAACACACACGACACTTCTTCCTCTCGCTACGGCTTAGCATCTCCTTTATTCTCCATTCCCCTATCTCAGAAGCCTCCATCTGCGCTCATCCTCTTCCCTCAAGGACTATATTCCCGGAACCATAAAACGCTACAGTCCTCATCAATAATCATCATCATCACAGGGTTCAAACCAACGATTGTTTCTAGCACCCAGCCTCCCAGGCTATTCTTTTTCCTGCCAATCTCTCCATTCTTTCCCATCAAAGTCTCTATTTATCTTTATGGACATCCTCTCAGATTTTCTCTCCACTCCATAAATATTCCCTTTTCCACAGCATTTTTTTTTTTTAATGTCTTAGGTACCACGCCCAATATAGTTTTCAAAAAAGCAAAACAAAAATCAAAGATCATACGGGTTAATACGTATACCCTCCATCTTTAACGTTCAACTTAAGCCTTCCCCTTCTCAAAGATTTCCGGGCTAATATATCAAAATCATTTAATTATACTTGCAATCCTTAAGTGACAAATGTAAGCGGCGACAAGGTCGCTGAAAACAGAAATTATTGCACCAACGCTGTTTCTTTTAGAAAAAAATACCAAGAGGACGAAATTCTATCTTGAATTCCTAATGTCCCGAGTCATATGATGTGCATTCCCACAATCGCTTTCTTCAGTTACCATTAGAAAAAATCCTCTGCCAAGACCACAATTAAACAACTAAACATTGGTTCAATTGGTACGTGAGAATTGATGAATTCAACATCTCGGCGTTGAAAATTTTTTCTTACCCATATCACCTAATTTTACAGTATCTTTAACAGAAAGATTTCAGGATTTTACCCAGATGAATTATGTCTCACCTTATACGCTCTTTTCCCATTCGAATATGAATTAACATCGATGCTTTTTAAATTCGGTCATCGAAATATATCAAGGGTATTCAATGCAGATGAAATATTGAACGGCGAAATCGAATCTGTTATGGTGAAATATGTCACTAGTACTTGATATCAGACACAAAATTTTTTGTGAGAAGAAATTTAATTAAATTACTGCGATTGTCAGAGCATTCCACATTGATTGAATCATTTAGAGCTTCATGCTCACATTATTTACGAGTCAAGTACGTCATAGGTCTGCGCAACCCTTAATTTCTTCGACAGAGACCTGGGTTGGAAGTTTATGATGATGCAGTATTGTAATCGCTCCCAGATTCAATTAGGCGAATAATTATTTAATTCATTCATTCTCCGACTTGAAGATTGACTGACTGCAGCCCGTCCACTCGTCCCCACATAATGCTAATAATATGTTCTTGCAGACCTTCCGTCCTACATCCATATCCGCTTGAAACAAGAACATGTTAATTTTTTCTTCGAGGGAACCCTCTAATATGGTCGCCACAAATCTATATATTCGAAGGTGATCTCGAAATATCTTGTTCTTTTACGCACACAAAATTTATTTTTGCCTGATATTTCCAGAATATGAATTTGAAATCGGGAATATATCCGAACAACACACAGGAATGGCTGGACAAAATGTTCTGCCGTTATCGCCAGAAGTCAGGGGTGAGGTCAAATTCATTGAGGTGTAACTGGGACGCGGTTTGGATCTTGTAGTCTAGCCACCAATTTCAACGTAGAAATCGCCAAATGAAAGGAGACTAATTTCAGATTGCTATATTACCGCCGCTCTGACAATAAAAAGCGGTGTCAGAGAAATGTCAAAATGTGCATTAACTGGAAAGTATATCCGCAGACTGCGATCTAACTGGAGTGGCGAACCTCACATCTCTTTCTGCACACATGCGTCTAGGTTGGAAAAAAACACGGTGTTCTTCAAACGCATGCAAGGCTTCCCTTTCTGTTTCAACCTGGGGTCTCCTTACTCCTCTATCCTTGATGCAGGCCGCATAGGAGAGACCGTCACGCTCGGCCGAGTCGGACTGCGTGGGCTCACACGCGGGGCACGGCTACGAGACATGACCTCTACCAAACTACTTCACTCTTTCATAACTTTCACGCAGAGAAAGGTCCGACCCTCGACCTCTCCCTTCTCGTGGGAGAAGATTCCCGACGCATTGTCCTCCCACACACCACCCCTCATGGCGCGCGCGGGAAAGGAATGAATGGTGGGTCGGCCACACCCTCCCCCGCCCGACACTCCAACTCTCTCCCTCTTCCCTCGGATCCCGGCCCGCACCCACCGGACATCGTGCACGCAATGAGACACACACGCCCGGGGCGAACATGTCACGCGCGCGTGCACTCTCGCGCCGGCGGAGCCTGCACTTTTCTCTCTCCCTCCACCCTCCCCTTTCTCTCTCTCTCCGGCTCTTTTAAGTGCTCCGCGTCGTCTCCGGAAGGAAAAAAGCAGAGAAAAAGAAATGAACGAAAACAAAAAGTCCCCCAACTCCCGAGGCAGCCAGAGTGGAGAGCCGAAAACGTCGCCTCCCCCCCTCGCCCCGCCGCCTTCCAAACAACCCCCGCTCAGAATGGCCAGCGGAGAACCCCGTTCCGCGCGCGGTTATGAGGTCAAGTTCAGGACCGTCTGTTCACGTAACGCGTGGGGGTGGGGAGGGCGGGTGAATGTGAGGGCTTTCCGCCGCCAAGGTCAGGGTTCGATTACCCGGACGAGGTGAAGGAGGATCCCCGCCAGAGCCCGGCCGATCCGCTCCCCCCCATCGGCCGACCACCGGGCTCGACCCTTTCGTGCCCACTGCACCGCGAATCCAAAGCAGAGGGGATTTTTACGGATCCACTCACACTTGGCGGGTGGCCTGCAAGCCGCGACTAGAGTGTGCGAGGCAGGGGGCGACACTGCGCACTTCATATAGATATTACCGCATTGTTAGCAACTAGACGTGACATTATATAATCCCCCAACGATAAAAGGAACTGGAGTCATACACTATCCTACATGCGCTCGAATCATATGATTTAATTGGTACTTAGCGCAAATGTAAGTTCAATTGCCAACAGATTAGTTTGATGCTGATCTACATTGAACTTAAAAACTGCTTTGCGCCCTAATTATTTCTTCGTACTTAAGTTTAACATCTTTGTTAAATCTCCGTAATTCCATCCAATTTTCCTAATATTATTTTTCTGCGTGTCAAGTTGATTTGATATTAAAACTTTTTAGAACATAATGCAATTCCTTTTTTCACAAACTATTTTCTTCTCTTGACCGCATTGGATAGCTAACCGTCTAATATTAACCACCGGTTCAACTTCCATCACACACATATGATGATAGCAGTATTGACTAGTATTGATTGAGAGTCTAATAGGGAAAACTGAAG
Source organism: Hetaerina americana (assembly GCF_022747635.1). Classification (NCBI taxonomy): domain Eukaryota; kingdom Metazoa; phylum Arthropoda; class Insecta; order Odonata; family Calopterygidae; genus Hetaerina; species Hetaerina americana. The sequence continues at coordinate 1,482,085 of NW_027287428.1, read as the reverse complement.
AGTTGCAGTTCGCCAGTCTGCGAAGAGAACAACCGATGAATAGGACTTTGAATGGATTGAATCAAAACTTACACAACCTATGCAGCCGGCCAAAGCGGAAATTACGCCAAAAAATCTCAACTCGGATAGTTTTTTTTCTTCATCCCCAACCGAATTCTCAGATTTTTTCACCAAGACAGACGGGGGGAAGCGCTTGAGAGTTGATTCACAAACCGGTCAGAGAAGACATTCTTTGCAATCTCACACAATTTGACTTCTCAGTAGGCACCCGATGGGGAAAATCGCTAAAAAAAAGCGCCACCAACAGGAATCGAACTCGAGCCCTCTGGTCGCATCATAAGTTAGCACTACACTTAAACCACGCACCGCAAGGCGATTCTAATGGCCCCAGAGCATAATGCAATACGGTGAACGACGATGACAGGTACTTCGGAAGCTTGAATTAAATAACATGACATGGCTAGCATAGCAAAGCTAGCAATTTGGTCAACCTAATATAGTTAGCTTAGCTAGCGTAGCAATAAAATTTTGGAAATTATTGAACAATAATACTTAAATGGCTTGTCGTCAATCGAGGTTTCTTCGAGGTCACTCAATCAACCAAAACCGTGATTAAAGGTAACAAAATGATTTTAGTACACACGTGATTGTTTAACATGGTTATCGTTACAGAGGTTTTGTTCAGAAATATTTTTTTTTACAAATGCAAGGTGCCAGCCATAATTTATTCTTCCGACAAGAAATTACTACTTCCAAATGTTCCTTGAACGACTGAATAAAAGACTCCATGGGGATAGTTCCGTTAACGGCCGCTCGCCTCTAGCGACCTCACGCCAGCAATCACGTGGTGAGAAAAAAAAACCTTAGCATACGCCAAGGCTTTGACGTGCCTTCTAGGATCATGTAGTGTGATAGCGGAAAATGAGGATCGAGTTTAGTATAAAACATTCCATATCCCATTTATTATTGCAGACAAATAACCTTCCACGGTTCCACCTTCCCTCTAGTAATTGAATGGACTGCCTCCGACAACATTCAAATTTTACCCAAGTCAAATGATTTATCAACAGAGCCAATTCCAGCTCATTGTAAATTCCACTTTTAGCAAATACCGTTTCCTATTTCTATTTCCATATCACCTCGAACACTTGCGTGACGCCACTGTTGCACACCATGTCACATTTAAACACGCAAGCTCAAATTACTTCACTTTCAACTTGGATACTTTTATAATGGCCAGCGGAATTACTACATAAATATTTATATTCGTATCAATGAGTTAACATTCATTAATTTCTTTCTGATCTGATATTCCCAGCGGATCTTGGCTGAATAAAATGGTCTTCTCAAATACGAAGAAACCGAGACGTAAAAACGCTTGCGATAATTAGGACTAAAAATTACTCCTTAACGAAACGAATTTCCTTTAGAATTTCCAAAAGAAAGGCAAGGTAACCATTCATTAAATGGATTCCGACCTCTTCCCGAATTATTTCAACCTGATATGCAATTTCTTTGAAGTGGATTATGCGACCGGTATCGCAGAATTCTGTCCAAATGTAGTTTAATTTTTTCCTATGGAGAGCACGCAAGATGGCTATGATAAACAAGAGCTGATGTTCAAATTAAAAGGAACATCTTTCTCAACTGGAATTCCCGATTCGCATATAAAATTCCCCTTATTTTCCCAACTAGTTCGCCACCCTAAAGAGGGTACAAACCGACAAAGTCACATAATCACGCAGCTACACACACACACACACACACACATATTCGCTCTATCATTTCCACTACATCATCCCTGCAAGGCGTTCCGCGACGTGTGCTCTTCCCTTCCCTCGCGACTCCCTCCCCTAAATCCCACCGAAGGGGAGCCGACCACGAGAGCGAGCGGATACGTATGCACATATAAAAAAATAAATAAACAACGCGCGCAGTAAACGACACCCTTCCGCCGTACTCCCACTGGATTCGAGAGAGCTATTTTCTTTCCGCTACGTGTGCGGAATGCCCACGGATAAGCTCTTAATCAGATCAAAGTGACCGCCGCGTTACAGGTCGCGGGGCTGAAGGTTGTCTGAGGACGGGTGGGGCGTCAAAGCCTACCCCCGGCGTCTTCCCAAGGGCTCTTCCGGAGACAAGAGAAAGAGAGCGGCGGAGGGAAAATAAATACTTGACGGGTGAGGGGGGCGGGCGGAGAGAGGATGCGATGGAATGGGACCTTAAGGGGTGCTGGCAAATGCGTCGCCATCCCCTCCGATCATTTAAGATTCGTGTCGCCGTCGGCTGACGAGGAGCAGCCCCTGAGCTCGTGCCCGATCTCCGCATCTCGTCGGATGAAACTTGACGACTTAACATTCAGATAAGGATCGAACCACGCCGGCATCCGAGGGGCGATGTGGGTTTCGAAATGATGGTAGAATTTTACAATTCAAGACTTGAAAAAACTAACTAAGCATTATATTTATTTCTGCTCTATTGCAAAGCTACATACTATTTAATATTACATTATTTCCTCCACTTCGCCAAAGAGTATTATTTCGGTAACTAAATGCCAAGCCAGAATTCCACTTTGACACTTTCCAAGCTCTCACCGATATGACGTTTATTTTGAGCCGCAAGATAATGTATAGGTTACATACATATGATCTTCAGATCCCGACAATAAAGTGGTAAAAGATTCCGGCAAATTGAATAAACATTTTCAAAAATCTAGATTAGTTTTTTCTCCGTATTCTACATGTTCAATTTACCCTTCAAAACAGGCTTGACTGCAAGAGATTATCCATGACTGAAATTTTTGTGGCCCTAGAGGAAATTTAATTATTATAATATTGCTTTCATCGATGACACCATCACGAATGAATTTCATTTCATTCTATTATATTTCTATCTCATACAATCCTATAATATTTCATCATATAAATGTAATCACATTCCCATTCACACTGGTTGTACTCGTAAATAATAATACGAAATTTTTCACGGGGTACAAAATAATACAACAATGAATATTTAGACTTTTAGGCAACAAATAATTTTTATTTGAATGGAACCGGGTTCTACTACCTAAGGACTTCGCCATCTTGAGGACGCAGTTGGGTGGCGGCGCCATAGCCGAACGAGCTAACAGAACTAAACACATGCTGCTTCCCGACGATTACATCCATAACGAGCTCACCCGAGTTCGACTAAGATGTTGCTTAAATGTAGCGAATCCCTCATCATCTTCCAAATGGGAATCGAAGAAGAAAGAAAAGGAGTCCACGTTGAGGCGATTTTTCACGAAAATGGCATTCCCAAGGCCAAAGTCATAAATGTGTTGAGCACACTGAAATTCCACGCACGTGTCCAACATGATGTGAAACACCTATTCTTGACTACTGAACTGACTCTCTGCATGGCTGATCAACCGCCTTCAAAAACAAATCTCCGAAGGAAGTCCACAAACACGTAAACGTTACTTTCCTGTACAACCACCAGCAGTAAGATATAAAAGTATCACTGCTGACAGTTGCTCGATTGTAGAAATATTAAGTGACGTTTTCACTAACGTTATAAACGAACATTTTTCTGCGATTGACTTCTGTTTTACCCAAAGGAAATGTTTCGCATATATAACTTTTACGCGACTCTTTTGTGATTAAGCAGCTTATTTTTTATGAAAGAGAGAGATTAATTTTTATGTGTTGAGATTAACCTATCTTGATCAGGACGAAATATCTTACAGGTGTGGACGTAGAATTACGGAAAGCGGAGAATTTTACGTCTTACATTGTCTGCGGTGTGAAATAAAGCAACTACAACGGTTCTCTTTAATTCCATTACCGCCATAAAAATAATGAGTAAATAACTAGAAAAAATGTTCCTGCCCTTTTCATTTCCTCTCGCCCTTACCACGAGGGCCGTTCTCTTTTATATTTCTACCACACACTTTCGAGCCGACTTGGCGAGACGAAATTTAAAAAGAGAGGCCCTTTTAACTTCCCAATGTTATTATCCCTGAAAAACAAAAAAAAAAACTCTCCAATTACTCATCTCCAAAGGACTACGCCGATTGCCTACCACCTTTTAAATTTTTCTTTAATTCGCTTCTTCTGGGAAGGGATGCGGACACGAGGAAATACAAATGAGTACAGGCGTGGACGGATACCAGATGGTCGATACAAATGGTTATGGTTTTTCGCAGGAGAAGCGAAGAAGTTCACGACAGTAACGACGACTTCCGTGCGCGTATTGACGAAAATTACAGATAAGTTGGCGATTTGAGTCGAACTGGTCACTTGACTGGTGGAACACTACATCTGGTTGAGACCAGCCAGGACCTGAAACGATGTAATCAACAACAATGCAATAAAAACCCCTATTAGAAAGATCAGTTGGGACAGTTTAAAAAAATACTCTAATTGTTTCGCCCGCGAAAGAAGGCGAAACAAAAAATCGCTCGCCCAAAGTGCTCTGGGTCGGGCACAGATCGGCGTCGAAATCGGATGGCGTTCATTATACAATCTCGCATTACAAGCATGAGGATGTGCTCGCGTGAAATATAGTACATCAATTAACTTCTTTTGAAATCGAGTGAGATAAACAACGATAAAAATGAACATCATTTAATTCATAACACTAAATTATACTTAAATTAACATGACGGTAAATTTGCATAAAACGCTCATTTTTCCCCACATACTCATGTCATACTCCCTCAACCCTTTCAACTCAAAATGGCGAAGCCAATCAAATAGATACTCGCGGATGTTACTGCCGTTACTCATCCCAGTGGAACTTCTAACCTCATGGGTTGATTGGAGAGCCGCCATCGGTGAGAGGCAATAATGGCTTAGGGGTGCGAGAGAGAGAGAGAGAGTAGGACCGCGGGAAGGTTATGAACTGAAGATCGAGTGGAGAACGAAGCGGAATGAGATACCGACGGTGAGAGAGAGAGAGGTCGAAGAAAGGGGATCATACGAATAAAAACCGGAGGACGGCTCGGCTGCTTCTCGCCTCCAATGGATAGAGAAGGATCATGAGAAACAGTGAGTAGGGGGTGGGTGGGTGGGAGAGGAGGGTCATGGCGCAGTAAGCGGATGGCTAATGCCTCAGTTTGTGCGGAGGAGGAGGGGAAGGGGGTTTGAGGGGTTCTACGCGGCAGAGGAAGGGAGGGGACGAAAGAAAGAGAGAGGAGAAGAGGTCGGGATGAATGCAAAGGGGTAAGAAGAGGTTGGCGGAGGGAGTGCTTGCGTTAAGAAAAAACACGAATAGGAATTTCCGGAGCCAACCCGTTTAACGATCACCGTTGCAAGAGGGAGGGGGGAGAGAGAGCGACGCCAAATGTACCTCGCTTCCCACGACCTATCTAATTCGAAGAATCCTATCGGATCATCACACATTTAGGGCGGGGGGAGAAAAGGGCCTACTCATGGAAATGGCTGAGCGCACGGGAAGAGCCGCCCCGCCGATGGGGGAAGGGATTGGGGTGGAGAGGGGTGGGAATCGGAATTGCTCGAAAAGTTGACGGATCCACATGCAGAGTTCGAGTTTAACTGGGCGCGACAGACACGGTCGGAGCTCAAATTCATATTCACACGTCAGCTCGCCAACGGACCGCGAGCTGAAGGAACACGCGATGATTTTTCCGGAAGAATACTAAGGTTGAAAAAAAGAGATCGTCGATTTGTCCCGAAAACGCTGACACAGTAGGGCGAATGGCAGGAGAACAAAGCCAACACTTGTTGAGCCCACGCACGAGGGAACAAAGTTACCTAGCTGAGGTTAGTCGACTGGCTAAATGCGTGATGCGACATTAAATCCACTAAAGATTAGAAGGGAAATACAAAGTGGTGACTACAGGCTTTTATTATACATCAGATCATACGTTTGGATTGCGTAACTGACAAGTAGGCACAGGATAAATTTTTAAGAGTGAAAACGGTGCATATGAATAATATTTCGACGAGAAAGAATTTGGTGAACCAATTGTTCAATTGATGACCGCCACGAGATTAAAAATTAATCACATTTTGTGAAAGTGAGATATTTAGAAAGATAGGTTTTCACTTTCATCACTACATTGCAGTGATAGTATCTTTATACGTATAACTGAACAATACATAATAATTACATATATTATTATTATTATAAGGTAATCTACCGGTTAAGGTAGGTTTTCGGATGGACACAGCTCCTAAATAAATATTTTGTGACTCCTAACAAAACACAACATCCAGCATCCTACTCTACATCAGGTCCCTCTTGATCTCTGAGTACCTTCTTCCTCCTTTCATCCCGAATTACATATAAATAAATATATATATATATATATATATATATATATATATATATATAATATTTAGACGGCACAATAGAATACAAATAAAATAGTAACACTTAAAAGGACACTCACATTGTAGATAGTTTGAGCTTTCGGCCTTCTTCAAGTAAGACTTACTAAAAGAAGGCCGAAAGTTCAAACTTTCTACAATGCGAGAGTCCTTTTAAGTGTTACTATTTTATTTGTGTTCTATTGTGCCGTCTAAATATTATACTGCTCGCGTAGGTGTTTCTATATCATCTATACATACATACATATATATATATATATATATATATATATATATATATATATATATATATATATACACATATATATATATACACACACACACATGGAAATAGATATCAGGAAAAGGGATATAAACTGATATAATGTACGAGCACAGGAGAGGTGGGGAAGACGGAATCGAGCGGATCACAAGCGCAAAAATGTTTCCTTGACCGTGACCAGTCAAGGAAATATTTTAAAATAGAGCAGGTAGACAGTTTACGTATCTCGAAAGTGTTTTGGGCCAACACGGTCAAAGTAGTAGGGACGACAGGAGAAGAATTGGACGGGATGAAGGAGGAAGGAAGGACACAGAGATGAAGGACTTGATGTTGAGTAGGATGCTGGATTGTGTTTTGCTAGGAGTCACAAAATATTTATTTGGTAGTTGCGTCCAACCAAAACCTACCTTAACCGGTAGATTACCTAATAATAATAATAAATAAATATACATACATAAATATCTTTATCGAGCTCACTAGTGTTCGATGCACACGCATTTATGTATAGTTAACAAATTATTCTTAAAAATGGAAATCTATCACTTTAATATAGAGGTAGTCCAAACCACCTTCATGGAAGTAACAAGAGTTAATATTTTAATTTTTATTACTCTTTTTCGATATATATACACACACACATATGCACGAATACTCTGTTTATCGTGTATCAGAAAGCATGAGCCTGCGCTGATTCAACGCGTAAGTTAGTTTTAAAAAATATCTTGTTAACGCCTGGCTAATTTTCCAAAATTCAGTGACAAACAAAACAGAGGGACGTTTCTGCAAAAACTTGAGACACATAAAAGAAGAAATTACTGGTCTGGCAAGTGGGAGCAGCTAATCGCTCAGGTGAATTTCCGTTTAAAGCCTCTCGTTTGAGGAGTTTCTCGGCCAAAAAAATCTTTGGAATTGATTCACGAAGCTATTTGCAATCCGTCGGGAGTCCCGCGGTGAGGAGGGATATAACATTAGCCCCACCGTCCCAACTAACGGGAACCGTCGATACAAGAAATCGTCGGGCATTTCCGCGTAAGACGGCGTAATGAGACTGATCGACAATGCCATGTCAAGATAGAAGTTGGAAGGGAGGCGTGATGGGAGTGTGCTATAATTAAATTCTCACAATAGGACCGTGGATGACGAGGAGGCTGGCAGACAATGCAATGGGAGATGTTTCCAGGGTGGATAAAAAGGATGGTGGTTACATTTCCTTCTGCTGGCCCCGTCATTATAAAGGGACTGACTGTCTTGGGATAACGATGAAAACTGACAACGAATGTCATTTTCCCTCGAGGTGTCTCCCACACATTGTAATCAGGGGAAAATGTTGGCTTCGCGTCTTTCAATTTCCATTATTTCGATTTGAGTAACGGTAGAGAATTTTTAAAGTCCTAGATACATCGGGACAAAACAAAATCATTGTAATAACTCTGTCTTCACTCGGTGGCATTCCTTCGTAAACGCAATATTATAAACGAAATCATTACACCTCATCCAATTATGATATCCGATATTAACGCATAGAAATAACCATTGACAAAGAATGTGCAAGAACTCTCTTTTTGGTGAAAAATGACCAATGCCGTCGATGCACCAACCAAAATCCCACTCAATAGGATCACTACAACTCTCTTCCTATACCCCATGGCATTTAATAACGTACCGCACATGGACACAAATATTAACAGAAAATATAGCAAACTTACGCCGGAAGGAGTAGCCTGCTAAGCTGAAAAATGTCTCTAAAACTGCGAATAAATAAAATTACGGTTTTCGAGCTTGATTTTTACACGAGGTCTGAGAATCCACAATTATGTTGCATTCATTTAGTAATCCGGGCAATTTAAAATCCCAACATCTTGAGTGAGAATACGGATAATGGGTCGACAGCCGCCAAAAGAATGATCACTCCTGGCATTTATATAGCACCCTGGCGTTTATATCTCCCGCAAAAAAGCTCCACATGCAGAAAAGGGGCATCAAACAAGCAACGCCACGCGGCGCTTATCAACGCCACGACCCCCGAATATTGCCTCACGAAAGGAATGGGATCACATTGCCGAATGAAACATTTTTGTTCGATCTCTTGTCAGCACGCAACGAGGGTGGGAAGGCCGGCTTGAGAGGCTTCAAACGATGAGCATGCGGAATGTGAGACTTAGGGGGGAGAGGGGTGGCGAGAGGGCGGGGGAGGAAGGATGGGAGAGGGGGTGGAGAAACCTAAGAAATAGATGCGAATAGTGGAAGGGAAGGCACACACGATGCGGGCATACTTCTTCTGGCAAAACCGTTATCCGCGAGGCGCAGGCCGGGGCAACCTCTAGCAGAGGATCCGCGCGAGAAAAGACTCCTCCATGCTGGCCGGTAGATGTCTCCGAGAGCATCGGGAAAGTGAGAGAGACGGCCCTCTTATCAAAAAACACCACCAGTCAATTGTCGCCAAATAAAATTTACGCTAGCTTGTTCCACCGCATTAAAAACACTTACCGAGGTGTGTCATCAAGTTATAGGCTCTCCTTTTTCTCTCTGACTAACTACGAACACCAATAAGTTAAAACAATCTCTCTGTAGATGTACACGTTTCACAATGTGGATGACATGGTCGAGAAACGCCTTTGTAGGGGTCCCTTTTTCCAGCAGGAAAATTACTGATAGTCCGCGGCCGAACTTCTTAGGTTCGTTACCACACGACGTTTGGGTTTGAATTCAGGAGGTGGCAGGATTTTCTGGGGCATCCCGATATCTACTGCAAGTGTTTTGTGGAGAGGACGTTAAATTGGAGTACGCTTTCCGTCGGATGGGACGTTAAACTGTGGATCCCTAGGTACCTTTCGCTCGGAGTAGGCTAATGTCGACGCTGGGTTTCTCTTCACCCTCATTGTCCCATTTCCGGAAAATTTTATCTCTCCCAAATGACCAACCTATCCCCAGTGGCGCAAATAACCTTAGCTGGCTGTCTGTCCATTCGAGTCAAAATTAGTCTGGTGTGTATTCACCCCCTGCCATACACCCTAGCGGTGGCTTGCACGGTACTAGAAATACTAAAAAAATCACTATGACGTTCGGCCTTCTTTGAACTGTCGCACCCAGGAACGCACGATTTTCACAACTATAATACCTTCACACCGCATGCCTCACTCAATTGACAATGAATTTCGATGGTTGTTAAACGAAGTTGAATAAAATGGATGATTACACGCCGCTCTCCTACACAATGTAGGGTGATATAACATCACGCAAATGAAACCAGATCTCAGGCGTCAAAAACGAAAACCTGCTCCGCACATACTAGAAAACACTTGTTAGTTTCCAAGCTTACATTTAATAACACATTTTTAATACGAAATATTCGCAGCGTCAAAATCATTCGCCTTCACCAGATTTGATTTTTGCCCCGTGACATTCTCGCAATCGTGAACACGTCAGCTGGTGACTCCACCAAAGTAACTGTAGTGATATTTCTCGAAAGTCATTAATTTTATCGAATATGGGTATGAAAAATAAAGTTTTGATTTGAATACAATGAATAAGATACAACGACTGATTTAACCCGGTTTTTTTCGACGCCTTCGGAATTCAGGTTCCGCAACTGTAACATGTGAACTGTAGGGTGCGTTTTCAATGGTAACGATCCACTGGTACCCGGTTTTAGGAGCGATAGGTTTATATTGTCATCACTCAAGGGGTGAATGTCGACACCTTACCCTGAGGATTATGGAAGTCTTCCGGCAGGGAATTTCAACTCTCTTCCTTGCATACCTGCACTCGGCTGGGCCCATTCTCTCTTTGAGTGGAAGAAACCGGATGATGTTTGGGATAATTCATAACACTCTTAAGCAATATGAATTGGCACAGAGATCGATCGACGGTGGACTAAACGAGGGCATTCCTGGACCTGACAGTTTAAGTTGTGCATGGTTGGGTTGCTAAAAGGCCGACATTCAGTTTAACTAGTATTCGCTTACCAGTTCTACAGGGATTTCAGTAAAAATATTTTTGATCAACTTAATTGGATACTTCTTTCCATTTTTCACGTGAACTGATTGCTAACAATAGCAATGCGGATTTCTTCAAGGAAATATGGTGGCAGGCGATTTCTCAAGAAAAACGTACCACGCATTCGCTGTTTTTGCTACTACTTGCCTTAATTCGACGCACTTTTTACCCCACTATGATGTTCTAACGCCTAATACTTTTAGTTTATTAACTACTCTTTGAGTTACCTCGAGGATATGTGGCAGGGAGAAATTGAGGCAGCGTCGAATAAGCAGATTACATCGCCAACAAACTTTAGTTGTCGCTCCTTTACGACGAATATGCTTGCCTTATTATATCTATGCGGCACACATCGTTGCCATCCTATGATAAACACCGCCAGGAATAGAAATCTCTGGTTAGCTAAATTCTCTTTAGCTATTACTGCTAGCGTCGTCCAGCCAACAGATTACGACGAGACAATAGAGAGAGCGGCATTCGGCATATTGGGTGGAGATGGCCAGACATGAATGCATACCCAGGGACTAATCATTTGAGAAAATCTCCATTTGTCGTCGCAATTCCCCGACTATTACGACCAAGGTGGAAGGCAGTCACTGCCTCGGTGGGCACACTAACAAGCTCTAACAAGGAATTCTAAGGGGCGAAAGGAATTGTTTAGCGACCCTTAAGAATAAGAATTTACTTTCCATAGTGAGAGGTCTGCAGAACAAACTTGTTGGGCAGTGGAAACAAATAATTCTGGCGATTTTACATAGAAGATACAACGTCGGCACGCACTTCCCGGGACAGTCGGGTCTGACCTTTTGCTTATTCCCACCCAATCCTCGATTCGCCACGCAAAACACCGCCAAACTCAACTTCCGGACGAAGGAGAGGGTCCGAAGACCTTGAGAACGGAACGAAAATGGAAATTTCGGAAGTTCTGTGCCAGCGCTATGCGTGACCAAATCACTGATCCCGGCAACGCGCTAGCTTATAACTGCTATGAGATACTCTCCTGAAACATTACTGGCCAAAAGTAATGGTTACTCGCCAGCTAAGAAATATAATTAGCTAATTAATTAGGAAGTAAATTAAGGAATTAATAAGGAATCCTAATAAGGAATTAATCACCAACAGATTTGTTAGCCTAAATATTCACAAACCACAAATGCAAAAAGAATCCTATTCACTGCTTTCTGTATTTCCACCCTTACTGCATAAATTTTCATCACGTAACGCGATCTCACAAATTACGGCTTACATTTATAAAATATGAAATTCTTTCACGACGGGGTCGTGGTGAGTAGGTACAGTGATCGTGTAGAGACCTTCGCTTCCAATTCTGGTGATTCCCCGTTCTTTCATCTACGCTCAAGATGTGGGATTATGCGGGTAGCAGATCTGGGAAACTAAGTACACTAGCGTACGACTTAGTGGGAGGAAAAATGTAATCTACCGTATTGAATCAGCCGTCGAGTCACTTCTGTTTCGATAGAACACAACAAAAGACCCTGAAATTACAAAACTCCATAGTAAATACAAAAACCAAAACGCTACGGTAAAATTCCATGGCAGGCTTGCGAAATGCTGCTTGAAGTTCTGATTGGTCGAAATTCAACAGAGGATGGGTGAATCCCCGTAGAAGGCTTTCTATCATTTTATTTTATCGCGGGCGTGCTACCTCTTTTGTTGCCCAGGGACGTAAGTGGATTAAGACTGAAAAGTAATTCCTAATTTCCTCATTACTGCTATTCGAAACGAGAGAGACCTCTTAATGCAACTGGATCAACTAAATTATGAAAATTTAACGTTTATAACTCAACTTCACAACCTGAATATTCCCCTATAAGTTCAATAACTCGAAAAAGAAATCAAAGCATAAGATGCAAATCATTGTAAATCTTAAAAAATATTATTTTTTTAAGTCGCTTGCTAAAACGATGAAAAATACGAATTTTCGCTAACCGAAAAGTTATCTAATACCCGCCGCTGATAATCAGCAGGCCAAGTACTAGATAACTTCTTCAAGTATTAAATGGCAACCTGCACGCCATTGTTAGTTCATTTCGATGCTTGCGATCTAATGCGACAGGATAGGTCGAAGGCACTGCATGGGTGTGCAACCATTATGGCCATAGAAAATACGCATGCATAAGAAAGCGTATCTGAAATTTCTTAAGGCCACTAGAGCGAGCTTAGGACAACTAACATAAATTCGAACTTTCAGTGCCCACCGGTAACGTAGTTGACTTCAATAATAAACCAAACCGGAGATATTCGTTTATAAATCGGCCCGATGAGCACAATTACCCAGCAGAGTGGATTGACCGAGAGCATCGGGACAAATGAAAAAGGCGGACTAGGGGTATCCACGACGGACGAAGAACCTTTTAGAGCGGAGACTTTTTAAGCTTCGCTGCCTTTTCTCCCCACACCCGACCATTAGAAGTGGAGAGGGGGGGGAGGGAGGTGAGGAAGGAGGGAGGCTAAAGCATTACCCACCACCCACTTCCGCCGCGGGGCATAACGCGGAGGCGACGATGTATCGCACCCAGCATTCGCACCATTCTCTCCCGGACGATAATCGCCTCGACGGCACCACCGATGCCTCGGCATTCATTCATTCGGAGAACAAATTACCACCTTCCTCCCCGGGAGAGCACACTACACGGAGAAGGGAGAGAGGAGGTGGAGGGCCGCCACCGGAGGGCGCGGGGGCGGAGGACCCCGAGTTGCACGCGGTCACGCTGCGCTGGCTTCGACGTCGGCGGCACTCACGCCATGGAACCCTCCTCTCTTTCTCTTTTTGTCTCCAGAGGGACGTGCCGGGAGGAGTCAGGAGGCAAACGCGGGTCGGAAAGACTAGGAGGATTTGGATATGGATCGAGCCTTCAATTTATCTGAGATCCCATTCCCGGTTGGCAGGCTGCATATTCACGTTTCCACGACACGAAGTGTCAAATAGACTGCGGCCTCGGTTGAACATTGACTCATTCTTAATTTGGCTTTCCGTTGGAGTACACTTTCACACCTAAAAATGACCGCATCCGATGATAGAATTTCCGACTTGGGAAGAAGAACCTTCTCTTTTTCGACTTGGGGGAATCTCGTTTACAAAATTAAGCAAATAAATTAATAATTTTCTTTGACGAATTGGAAAATGTTAAAATGTGTCATACTTCATATAACATTTAACTTAATACACCACGGATAAAAAATAAACAATAGTAGTATACAGATCAAGACCTAAACATAAAAAAGAGACTAGTTTGGGTATAGAGTTACATTCGATCAATTTAATTGAGATCAAAAATGTAGATCAGGACCTAAAAATAAAAAAGGCTAACTTGGGTATCGAGGTACAACAATGTAGAATCAATTAAATTCTAGATGCAATAGCAGATGTCATTTCCGCCCTATATAAAATTTTTAAATAGCTAATCCCGAATTAAGAGCAACTAATGCACAGTTGCTACGGTAACTAATGATATCCATTAACGACAATAAATTCATGCGCAATACACCGCTACACTTCTTCTTTAAAGGCTGCTAACAAGTCCATTACAATGATAGGGGAGTGCAGTTCTTTGGTCTTCCTCCCTTCAAGCTAATCTCCCCGGAATGGGGTCCGCAATAAAATGTAATAACATTCAAATTCTAGTATTCGCACTTAAGAATTACAATATTCAATATTAGACCTCATTCGTTCGAAGTAAGCTGAACGATGTCAGTGAATACCAATTTTCACGTAACTACCCAATCGATTTTTTAATAAAAGTAATAAATAAATGGGGGACACTATGACGACTCACAACGGAGAGCACATAGAGCGGAAACAATTAACATTAATCTATACTCCAAATTATACGATGGATATTCGCGAAAGATACAATTTTTAAGTTCCTCTCCTCTGGTGTACTTATACATTTAAAGATACAAAACTGAATACAGGAGTGGCATGGTGCCGAAGCACCAGATAAAGAAAACGGGCGATTCACCTTGAAAAGATGAAGAAAAAAAGGAGAGGTGGGTCAAAAGACAATAAACTAAAATTTTATTTTCAAGGTACAGGAGATGCCCGCGTTGAAGAATAGATAATAGTATCAACACTCGTAGGCTCATTCGGTTGCGAAAAAATTGACTCAACCGAGGAAGAAGCTATCTACAACACCTCGAGCACACGTGCAGACCTCAGGCCTCTTTCGTCGATGGAGGTCCACGGGCAAGGCACACATCGCCACCACGCCCGACAGGGAGGCGACTGAGATAGGCCCCGCCCGCAGTGACATCGGGGGGGCCTCCGGTCGCATCGAATTCGAGAGTTGGGCCGCGGGTAGGATGGCGTACACCCCTGGAGGGGCAACGGCTGCTCTTTTTATTTCTGCGGGTTGGGGATTAGAGAGGGGGGGGGGTGAGAAAGGGAGAGAGAGTGAGTAATCTTCGGCGCGAGCAGAGCGCGTCCGTGGGCGGTGGGGTGGAGGGCGATAGAGTGGGAGGCGAGAACGATCACGGGGAGAGGGATGGCGGGAGTTAGAAGGATGCGGAGAAAAACAAAGCGAGACTGCGGAGGTTTAAGCACGGCCTCCGAAGAACAGACGTGGCCGCAGAGGAAAATATAAATAATTATTTCTATTTATGCATAATGACAAGGCCTACTCACTAAGTTCTACATTGATCTCAACATCAAACTCAAATACGCAAGAGTAATGACAGCGTACTATACTTCCTACATTAATCAAAGATTTACCCATTCGATCAAAAGTGTAACCAATGACCAAACCTGATACACACATGAATGAAATATATTGTTATTTCGACAAAATACTCGTAGATTCTGGATGGCCCCTGCACTTCAAATGCACGAATGCCATGAAGTTTCCCTTACACAACACTACTATGTGAACTGAGGAAAGAAAAAATACAAAAGAAAGGAAGATGAGAGCTGCAGAAGATCAATTAATATCACAATATGGTATACCATTATAAATAATATGAACAATCGATCATTATAACGATATACTTCATAACCCTGCCTGTTATTTACGGACCTTATTTGAGAAAATTTCAAGGCAATTAATATTATTATTAAGCAACTCATTTTCTTACCCGTATATTCTCTACCAAGCACTGTTGATATGTCTCACCCTATGAGGCGGGGTACCATCGGACGCCTTATCTTACGGTGAATTAATTCTTTCCGACTCCTGACTTCGCTTCTTCCGTTTCCTATACCCTTCATTCGTCCGCCGTTTTCGCACCGAAAATCCCAAAACAAGAAACGGCGACTTGGTTCCGGTGTTGGACACCGGAATATTCCGGTGGGTGGGAGGGGAAGCGAAAACGGTGGGCCACGCATGGGCGGCCGAGGGTTAACTCCCAATCGGCACGAAGGGCGGGGCGCGCGGGGGATGACAGGAATGGGAGGCGGGGGCGGGGAAACCCAAGCGTCTCGGATGCGCGACTCGCCCTCCTGTAAATTGAGGGATGCAATTCGCATCGACACCTGCAGTGACTCCCTACCCCCTCCCAGCCCATCCCCCTCCCTACCACCGACGAGGGTGGAAAATCCCCAGGAGGCAACGGGATCCTCTTGGATAATATTTCCACTTCCCTTCGCTGGAGTAGGCTATTATTTTTTTACCGGATGGGAGTCTTTAGCAAATTTATTGGCCGCTCACTCCGACGTGTTTGGGCGCTAAAATGAGTTCCTTGCGGAGCACGAAATACAAATTTAGTCTCGAGTGGGTGAATGCATGGGAACTAGAAAAGCGAGAGTTAAACGTTCACTTCCCTGCCGCCTCTCCAAAACTACACTCACTTCTCAACAACGCTCATCCGTTCTCACTTTCCTACTAACTATTCAACGAATTTAGTTCCATCTAATCTCTTTGAAAATTTTTGCTACCCCTTTTCTACACCTCTTTCCGTGTTTCTGATATTTTGTCAATTCTGTTTTTGTTGATGACTGCACGAATGCGTTTCTTTTTTCATGTCCTGTGCCGTTATGAATTGGCCATTCTACTCTACGCGGAATTTTTTCCTAAGCCAAAAAAATTAATGTGCATATTCCAAGGTTCCCAGTATATTCGCCCTCTTAAGAATGAACAGGAGAAGATTCGCCATACATGCATATGAAGAGCTCTAAATATCTCCTTGGATGCCACTATTACGACAAAAGGAAAAAAGACAATAAGTATAACGAATAGTACTATCACCATTAAGTCCTAAAAATATATAAAAGGATTAACTACACTTTCCAATGGTACAAGAAATAGCAGTTTGCGGGCTAAATGGCGAAGGCCATTCATTTTTAAACATGATCCTGTGGTACGCCAGACCTCTTCTCGGGATTTCGAGGAAGCATGACTTTTTTCGACCGTTCGAGGACTACTAATTGATTATCAGCTTCCATTTCTGGGATTTCCACTGCGTTTGTATTAAAACATTTTTAATCTCGTTCCTGGAGACGTCTTCACGTCGAAGTGTACATCACCTGATTCTCAAAGGGTGTTGACGAGCCACTGAAGTAAATGAAAACAGATTAAATATAATTATTACAGGCGTAAAGAAAACAACTACGTGAACACACTTTTTGAGATTCACTGCATTTGCTCCTAAAAAAATAAATTGGGCCGAGAAAGGATTTATTTCTTTTTGAAATCGGTGGTTCACCGCGTCTATTTTAGATTTGCAAGAAAGCCTTTATGAACGCTGTACCATGGATTTATTGTCGATCTAATAGCAGGCTCCATTCAATAGCAATACGCATGCATGTCTCGTATGTCATTTCAAGCAACCACAAGTGCATTTCGCCGACTCACTTTCGGCATCGTATCAATTAAATTTGCATTTTAATTTTTATAAGCTTTATTTTTAGGCAAAAACAGAAGTTATCGCTTCCCCTGCAATTTAAAGTAGACCACCTTTTCCAAAATCATGCTTATGATTAAATTTCACATTTTACAGAATTCAAAAAATTTTCGGTCGCTAAACCAAACTTGAACACATATATCAACACACATATCCGATTTTCCCGACCTATTTAGGAACCCACATTGGAATCTGGGCAACGCCATGCCCGTTGAGAAGAATTAAGAACCAGGGCTCGACTACCTCAGCCCGATGCAGGCCACACTGGAAGCGCACTACAAGCCACGCGGGAGAAGCGATAGCGCATTAAAGAAGAACCGCGCGAAACGGCGATACCGGAGGGGTGCTCACGCCGTCCCGTTCCCCAGAGAACGCCCACGGTGGTGCTCTCTTGTCCACATGCGCCACAGCATAAAACACTGAAGTCTAGCTGATAAAACTCCCGGCGGCGTAAATTATACCTCATTACTACAACTCCCGGGAGAGGGGGAGGGAAACGTTACGGGAAGAGGTATCCGCGCATTGAAACGCTTTCTCGGAATTTGTGGCCCTCGACGAAGGAAACACCGTCTCCCTTTCCAATCTCTCTCTTCAACTGCACCGCCCACGGGAATGCACAGGGGTGACAGGGCGCGGGTGAGATAGAACCCCCGAAACGATCCGAAGAGTGCTAATCGAGAGGCACGGGACGTTGGCGTGGAGGGAGAAGGGGGCCGCGGGGTGTGGTGGGTGGGCCGGGCAGCATGGGAGGGAGGGGGGGGTGCAAAGAGGGGACGGCGATTAATGAAAACGGACGCCTAATTGCACGCCTCTCTCCATCTGCTCGAGGCGCTAATGAGTGCTGACGACCCTATAAAAACGCCGACGACGCTCTTTGACGACGCCTCGCTGATTGCGAGGCATAAAGTACGCGACTCGGGAGCAAAAACGCCGCGTCCGTTTAAGGGCGCGCATGTCTGAGGGCTACGTACGAGATCGCGCGTTCTCGCGTGTTTGCGCGTGTGCCTATATGCCATAGGAGAAAGGGGGAATGGGGGAGTTCGTGGAGGAGGGTGAACGGTGCGTTCGATTCATTTTTCACACGAGTTATCGAGGGATTCGAAATTGAAACCTAGTCCACTTCTTCACGAAACATCGAAAATGATAAATGACGGCTCGGTTGTACGGGCTTCTTTTAAAACATTACGAAAAGCGATAAGACTATCTTGGGCACCCGCTCCGCGAAATGCGGCAATTGGGTCAGAACATTCGTACATTTTAGACCATGTTTATCAAGGAATATAGTTCCATGGAAATCGGTACAAGACAAAATGCAAGTGCACAAAAGGATACAGGAAAGCTGTATAATAATAAACACCTTCTTGATACGCCTATCTCATTTTAAGGAATTAAATACTGTGTTGTTGAGTATCCAGCTGCCTACACTGTAAACAACTACATAATAAAAGCTTTATTGCTTTCAAATAAGCATGCAGCATGATACTGACCTTCGACTTGCCGAGCTGATGTTCTACTCGTTAAGCTATCGAGGAAACGTAATTGACACTGATATCCGCGAGGTTTTACGCAACGGTTTTAAGTGCCCCAACACTTTGGCGAAGAGATGGTGCACGGGATGGTGCTATTTCACCTAATATCAGTGATACTTCTGACCGACTGCTTTTCCTGCTATCCCTTCCCTCACGTGTGTTCGTCTATTTCTACCGTGGTGAGCGAAATAGTTCCCGGGCGCCATCTCTTGGCCGAAAAATCGGTACAATTGGTGACAAAAACCTCGCGGATTTCAATAGCAATTCCGTTTTCTTAATAGCTTAAATGGCAGAGCATCGGCCCCTCAAGTCGAAGGTCTTCAGTTTAAATCCCGGTCAAGAATACATTTTTTATGCTTGAAATATACACCCTCACACCTAACCCACTTACAAGTGGTTAGTACTTCATGCGTTTCTATCCATTTCCCTAATACCTTTTTGTTTTCATGGTTTGGCGGTTTTTCGCGTTTGAATGCGAGTCTGAGTAAGGCTAGAAATATTAATAATGGCAAATCCTGTGTCTTGCTTACACTTTAGATATTTTTTCCGTACAGAACTCCAACAAGTTAAAAGAGGAACGTGGAAGAGGAACGACCCTTTATATTTAAAGAGCATGCACGGTAGCTTTTAATCAGCGAGGTACGTTTCACTGGGAATAGCGAACGGAAAGGAGATTCATAACGCACGTTATTTTACTAATTACTTTGGTGATTCTAATTTATTTTCTCCATATACGAGAATACCGTACATGATATACATTCTCCTGAGACATTGGTGTCTTCTTTTATTAATTTTCTCTAGCAATGCTACCAGAAAAGTATATACCAACAGCAGCTTTATAGGCGACATCTAAGGGGTAACCTGTTAGCTCTTTAATCTTGAAGCGGACACCGGGACATTGAAATTGCGACTGAAGCATCTATGAAGCAATCGTGGAAACCCTCGATGGCAAATCATTCACATTTTCTCCTCGTAATCTTCCACCCAACCCCTCGGAAGCGCGCGTCCCGGCAGACCGGTAGAGCACGAGGCCTCCACAACATCCTGGGGCACTTACCCCTCTCGACCAGCAGTCCACAAGACTCAGATGTCGAAAGAGGGGGAAGGGAAACAGGTATATGAATCGGAGCAGCGGGTAATTCGGATGGGACGCACGCACGACGGTCGTCCGACGGTGGCCGAGTGCAGGACCGCCGAGTGGCGACAGCGAAAGAAAAACACTATGGGAGGGTAAGGTCGCCCCACGTTACAGACGCGGGAACACTCCGGCGGAGCAAGGGTTGGTGGGCGTCTAAGGAAGCGGGCTTGGGGAATGGCTGGCGTGGGGGAGATAGAGAGAAGTGAGGAAGGAATTTCGAGAAAAACAAGCCCGGCCGGTGGGGAGAGAAGGAAGAGAGGAAGGGAAGGGTTCTGAGAGCGTGGTGGTAGGTGAGGGGAGAGGGAAGAGAGGGGAAGAAAAGACTTGTGGAATGCACGCACTCGCTAATTGCTTTGTCGTTTTATGCGAACATCTCCGAAATGGGCGTGGCCGTCGCCTTAGGGAAGGCGAGGATGAGATGGGGTGGGAGAAAGAGAGAGGAGCGGGGAGAGGGTGGAAATTAGATTGGGAGGGAGGGAGAGTAAGATTGGGGGGAATGACTCCCTGTCTCTCAAGGGAACGGGGAGGGAGGACGGGAGGGAGAGGGGGGGGATCGAGTGAGAGGAAAAAGGCGCCGGGGACGGAAGCGCGCGGGCCGCACGGGAGATGGAGGGGATGTGGAAGAGAAGATTAAAAGGGGCGATGGGTGTGGGGGGGGGGGGAAGAAACGGACACGACGAGGCGAAATTGAGAGCTATACAGGCAATCTGGGTATGCCGCTGCGACCGCCTAAGGCCGCACCATTAAAGAGGAGAACTGGAATGGGAAGGGGGTGCGACAAGGATGAGCACTGGCGCCCTAACCTTTAATGTATGTGGGTTGAGAATTCAAAAAAACGAAAGAAGTGGAAATTTAAATGATGAGGTGACTGAAGTAAAAAAAATAGGCATGTCATGACCTGCAAGACAGCTTAGCGACGTTGGCAGAAAAAAAGAGATCTGAATTGAATGCCAGGGAGCATGGAAAAAGAGAAGTAGGAATGAAATTGGAAGAAGAATGCCTTGAGGGTTTTGACCAAATAAAAGAATACTGGGTTTCCTTAAATATCTGTAAGTTCAAAAAACTAGAGAAAAATATTCCACAGGATACGAATAGAGAATTCGACAAAAACACATTCACTAAGACGCGAAACAAGCTCCCTAATATAAGACATGCCTAAGAAAATATAAGGTGAATCAATTGAAGAAAGAAAGCACATTAATCCCATTATGCATTGGAAACTTATTCAATGCAATAAATATAGAACGCGGACAACCTACGAAAATAACACTCCTTAGGAGATGATTGGTGGCATAGGAAACATCGAAGGACGGTGTAGACGGCGGGAGAGATTAATGGTTTCATGTATATCCGATTCATTAAGAGCAACCTGAGTCATTATATCATTTAAAATTTACGCGGCACCATTTTAACATCTCTGATTTAAAATAAATAACTGATGAATAGTAAATTCTGAGCATTACTTCATTCTCCCGTGGCCTGACGGTGCCAAGGCAGAGCAAATAGATGCTCCAAATAACTTGAAAGGAAAAAAAACAGCTCGCCCTCGAGTCGCTTTAAGCATTCATTTCAATCAAATTTATAGCTTCCGCAAGCTTCCTAAACTCTCAAGTGGCGCTTCAATATCTTTATAGACCAACTTTTCACCCTTCCCTCAGCAGACAACTTGAAAAGGGGTCACTAAACGGTTTTACTTTCAGTGATTAAGAACACTAAGTGGACCCTGAGAAGAATATGAACGCAATCGGAAGGTGGAAGGGGCTGCGGACAGATACGATGGCAGTCGGTTGGAAATGAGGAGAATTGAAGAAGGGGTGTCGGACAGGTGGATGGGAAATGAGGAGAATTGGGGTAGGGTTGTCGGACAGGTGGATGTAAAGGAGGAGGTAAAGAATTTCAGGAAATGGGACGGAGCTGGTGACTGGAGAGGGATGAAGGGGAAATGGCGAGGAAGAGGAACCGCAAAAAAAGGAATGAAGGAGCTACCAAGAAAAACCTTGGTTATTAACCAACTGCCTAATATTGGAGCCGAGTGGTCGAGGCTAGTCAACCAATACGAAAACAGAGGAAAAACGCCATGGAAACACGATAATAAGATATTTCGCCGCATACCAATCGTAATCAGTTGTCGATATGAATTGCCAAACAAAGGGAGTTCCATGTGTTTTCCACCGATAAATCGAACCACTGAAGTAAAATAAACTGTGGTGTGTCCTTAGGACAAAGTAATTAAAAATTCGGTTGCATATCCGAATTATCCATCACACGCGTTACAAGAAGAGACAAGTTAAAGTATAGAAACAGATTAAATCCCATAAAGTAAAACACTGGACAAATGATCTCCTTATCGAACGTTGCCATATTATTTATCTAGAACCAATAACATACACCGTAAACTGCGGCCTTCAAGTCAGTGCTCCTTTTCGTGGTTTCAGGTTTCGTAAATAAATTAAAACACACTTTTTAACGAACTGGCTATTCACATTCTAAATGGGAGTTATCAAGTACATATAAATATGTTCGCTTACACACGCTAAACCTGTTCTCCCTTTTAATTACAATCATGATTTCCTCTAATCATAAGTCCATAGTTATAGCCCCAACTAGTGTAAACAAGGATGTATACAAAGAGAATGAGCCAGTGACAACTTAGTAACTAACGTATGAATAACAAATAAAACTCCATACTGCAGCAAAAATAGATTGTGATCATTATGCGCTTCCGTTTTTTAATTCAGATCTGATTGCATTGCTTACAACCTGTTCTTCGTAACCTTTTTGCTCATCAAAGGTAAGCTGCCCATTCAATCCGATGGCATGCTGTTATTTTCTTAAATAGTGTCTTTAGTCCTTAATTAAATATTCCAATTTTCAGAGACTAAGACTAATAATTTTACTTTTCCAGATAAAATTTTTCCAGATTGAAGTTTTTTCGTGGGTGAAATGTTGTGAGTCACGAGTGATCCAGAAGAGACGGGAGCTGTCCCAACACTACGACAGTTCAGAATATTACCATAGCTATTGAATTACGAGTATTACGTATTACGCTGCGTCCCAGCATTTCCGCACTTCCACGGGATAACTCGAAGGACGACCGACGGATTGGTATCACCATGAAGTAAGGATAATACTCCATATGCTCTTCATAGTATTGCGTGGACACAGGCCCTTTTAGGTGAAGCTATACTCACAATTTAATGGAATTCTCTGACACTTCCACGAGGTTCCCTGACATACCAATACTCACGAAAAAGTTTCGCAATTACAAGGATTTTCGCAGCCATTCAAGAAAACCCCTGAATGTACGTATACAGGGTTCGCCCGGAAAATAAGTGTACTGACTCCTGGGGTGGGCGCGCCGCTCCAGGCGCGCCCAGCACCGCTCTGACGGGCTGCGATTGGAGGGGGGTATGTTGGCAAGCGACGCTGAAAAAGGCAGTCGGCTCTGAGCTGTGGTGTAGTGAGGAGCTCTGTTAACGCGAACCTCCACGCTTCGACCCACGTCACGGAACGCGATGCCGAAGTTTTTGGAGCAGCGTTATTCCATCAAATTTGCGGTAAAGCTTGGGAAATCGTCTACCGAAACTGTCGGTATGATTAACCAGGCTTACGGGGAGTCAGCCATGTCCAGAAACATGATCTTTCGGTGGCACAAGATGTTCGTGGAAGGCAGAGAAGAGGTCGACGACGAGTCTTCGAGAGGTTCCCGATGATGCCTTCGCGGGAGCGTTCCAGAAATGGGAACGCCGCTGGAACAAGTGTATCGACTCACAAGGGTCCTATTTTGAGGAATATTAGCTTAAGATATGTAAAAGTGTAATAAATTTTTTTTCCTGAGCTCAGTACACTTATTTTCCGGACGAACCCTGTATGCATTTCGGGAAACAACAACGTTTCATAACGAACTCAGCTTTGCTAATACACTTTTTAATCGCTATCTTTTTAACGGCGACTAAATATTTAAGAACTAATTACTCAATTTTTTACTAAGGCACATAAGATCGAATGTAACGCTACTCTCACTCGGCGCATCTGGTAATATCTCTTCGGAGGCAAACTTATCGTAAACTTCGAGCCCACGGGGTCGCGTGGGAGGGAGTTTCTTAAAGGAGGCAAAACTTAAATAGGGTTCGGAGAGAGTGGATGCAGCGGAGGAGGAGACAGAAGGGGGTTTGCGAAGCGCTTCCAGGGGGAGATGCGTCATGGGCGGTTCCCTGACCCATCGAAAGTTTCGGCGATTAAATCGCCGGAAAGGAGGTACATGGGGAGGAGGATGTGAGAACGGAAACACGTGCTTGCATAAAACCTTTCAACATAATGGGCACAGGAAAGAGTCATTGTCGATTAGGAGGGAGTATTTAAAATCTACTCATGGCCCGTTTCAAGGAATTATCCGATTTTGAGCCCGAAAACGAGGAAACATAGAAGGCGAAAGGCGGAAAAACGGTGGATAGCGAAGTTTTTTAAAGATTTAATGCTTGGCCTGGAGTAAAAGGCAGCGAAACCTTCACCAATCAAAGACGAGCATTCTTACCGGCCGTCACGATTAATTAACTTTAACAAGCATTCATTTAAATGATAATTTTGACGGCATACGTAGACGCCAGAGACGTAGACCCATCCATGCATAAAGACTTTGGGCCAACGCACGGTACATGAACTCCAGAAACGCTGTATTTAGTCGCCATACATATCCTTGTCGGTGTGAACTTATACTAATCCCATATACAAAATGAAAATTGAATGAACGTTCACATTTTGTATAATGTATTTAATGAAGGCGTGAAATAAATAATTCACCACGGTAACACCGACAGTCGAATTTCGACAGTCAACTGTTTCAAAAACGACACATATGGTGGAACTTCCTTCTCTGAGCGCGAAATAGGTGCCAAAAATGAAAATCCAACTCTCAGAAACTCCAAAGGGCACTTGCGGCGGAAGCTTAAGGTTTTTAAGGGCCGTTCACTTACAATTTCAACGGCTTTCTTAGAGATCACATTCTAAGTGACCGCGTCACAATCTCTCAGAAAATGCTGCAGCCAGTCATCCAACAACATGAATAACTCTGCATTACTGCTTACGAAAATGCTCATAATTTATCTGGATGTAATCGATCTATCAATCTTGTTAGCACCACGCGGTACACAATGCTTCTTTCGTCTATTTCGATGAAGACAGAATCCTGTAAGCTGAGCGTTGCGTACGAACAAATCTGACAAATGACGCTGGGGAGCCTTTATTATGACTCGAATTAACCGCGCCATTCTGAGTAACATAATAAGAGAATACGCGTTGGATCGGAACGGTAAATTGAACGAAACATCTAACACCCGGATTCGACATTAGCGACAAAATGGACACTTTCACCTTTAAAATGGTGTCTGGAAGACATCGAGTGGAGAAAAACTTTCATAGACGCCCGTTGTGACGGGGAATTGTGGACCTTCTGGTATTTCGTTAGGAAGTGGTTAATATAGACGGGATTTCTCTTCTTGCTCACTACAAAAAGACGCTCGCTGAGTTGGTCTGAGAGGTGAACACCACCTGATCCAATAGGTTGCCGGTTCCAATCCCACCTGAGTCACGTAGAGTAACATCGCCGAAATAATGGCTTATTGAATGATATAATTTGTAAAAAAAAAGCGGAGACGAAAGGAGGCCCACAATTAATTCTTAAGGGGAGTTACTACAGTGCTGCGTTAAAATATGTTTTTACTTTTTTGGGCCGGAATTGCCATTTTCTATAACTTGGCAAATTAATGCTTTATTTGGTATTTCATTAGCACCTTAGCTCAGTGCAGCAAACCGCGTTGTAGCGAACACACAGATGCGAGTCAAATCGAGGGGGAAGATAGATAGATAGATAGTGGTCTTTATTTGGGTTAAATTGAGACCAAATGGTCCCTTCTTCCATTTAACCCATAATTGAGACAATTGAGGAAGCGAGATAATTGAGACACGGCAATGGCTCTCGTAAACCCGTGCAATATGATGATATCTGGTGCATCTTGAGCATAAAGAGATTTCAATATCATTTCTCGTTACAATGCAATCGACATATAAATAAGACTTACACAACATAATAATAAAATCTTTAGTTCAACTTTATATGTACATATTTATAAATTCATTATCAGATATGAGAATGCATGAGTGGAGTGCTAATTTATCTCAATAAAATGTGCACATTGCATCCTTTTCATACACACAGCAAATAACATCCGAAATTAAATATTAAGAAAAAATATTTCTAGTATAAAATATTTTTATAATAAAAAAACTTATAGGATTTCAAAGACAGGCAAATTTGCACATGCGTACATAATGAGTTAAAATATGCAATGAAAAAACATAAATGGATACCTAGAACTTTTCTTATGATTCGCTTAAACAATTTATCAACGAAATCTAGAGCTAAATCTCATGGCACACAATTTTTTTATGATAGGGAAGGTCGCTTATCATTTTTTATAGAGATCTTACCACAGCGAGTGCTGTATTGAAACTGTTGATTTGCATTTTCACATTGCAATGTTCACAACTTGGAGCTTATTACCTACCTAACACATTCAGTGCAATTTTCCCCTAAGGAAACAAGCGCGGACCCTCTTCGTCAAATGACCGGGAATGCGAAGTACTCCAGTGCAACGATTATTCGCTAGTATCCAACATTATTCGGAGCAAACTTAGTCAACTGGAAGTCATACGACAAATAAGGAAAGAATATATAAACATTAAATGGGATTAAGGAGGCAAAGAAAATGTTATCACGACACACGATCAGGTTTTCTCTTTGAGATGCGAGACCAGTCAGCCCCACCTTATATTCTGCCGTGCACTTCACACACCTGATTGGAGGAGCTTACTTGAAAGATGACTGGAAAATGAGAAGGGGAGGCAGGGAATAAATAGGGGAAGGTTGGGAGGCGATAAGGCTCAACGGATGAAGTTAGGATATACTCCCAGGATTAGGAAGCGGGATGCATCCCTCCCTCCAGGTGGGGTGCAGGGGAGGGCAGGCTGGTCGCGCGAGGCATTATGGGGAACGCGCACGACAGCCATGATGCAGGCGGTGAAGGGCAAAACGTTGATCGGATATCGCATCAAAAGAGAGCGATCAAGTTAATACACATACGATGGAATGAGAAGGATGGAAAATTATGACACGCTGTCCCGATCAACCACGCTCAAAATTATTCCTGGTGAGAGAACCGTTTGGCTAATGACCCGGAGTGGCCCAGGTTCGAATCCCAAGGTGATGCCTTTGGACAGCCCATTTTGAAAATCCAAGCAGAAAGTATCTCAGCATACCAGGACGTTGCTGGAAACCGAAGGAGGCAAAGGGAAACGAACTTCCCAACCTTTCCCAAAAAATGTGAATTTCATCCTATGAGTTTTAGTTCTAGACAGGGTCTCCCCACAATTCTGGAATCCGAATGCTTGAGTAGTTCAAATACTCGTAGTCTACAGTATGTTGCATGCCCATGTAGTAGTGGAATTTCGCTTCTTACTTGTCAAATTCAAGCTTGCACGTACTTGGTTACATTTTTTACTGCATCTGAAGGTGCAATTGTTCGTCAGTTGATGTATTGCCTGCATTATATATTTGTATTTGCATGCGTGTAAGATGAAAGGATTTTTGCATGACTGTATACGCCACTGCGGGTATGGGTTTGCATGGATGCGTTGATTTTGCATGTGGTTTGGCTCCTAACCTACCTAGGAGGTGACCTATCACCCCCCGCCACACGTCCTTGCGGCGGCCTGCGTGGTATTATGTAGATGTAAATGTAGATGTCCAAC
Source organism: Hetaerina americana (assembly GCF_022747635.1). NCBI lineage: Eukaryota > Metazoa > Arthropoda > Insecta > Odonata > Calopterygidae > Hetaerina > Hetaerina americana. The sequence goes on along the minus strand of NW_027287428.1, from coordinate 1,454,161 downwards.
AACCTAAGAACGATAACAGTAATAGCAGAAATAATAGCACAAAACTAACGAATTGGCTTTTTCCCAACAAAAATAATTTATCTACGGATTGAAAATGTATCAACAGACAAAACAATCATCATGGTTAAACGTTAAAATATTACAAACTAGCTCCGGTCCGCTATCGATTTCAAAGAAACTGCCCTCTGCAGGGCCTGTGACCCTTCGGAAGGAGGCCCATTCTCGCGTTTACGCTTTGCTGGCTTTACGGAACCCTTATTTATATTTCAGGGAACAGTGGGGTTATGCGGGACCCGAATTGGGAGGGAAGAGGGCTCGGCTATTTTCCACCAGAAGAATCGACTAGCGATTTCCATAACCTTACACGACGACTTACATCTCACACCAAGAAGACCACGTTTGGCAACCTTTAAGGCCACGCCATAAACCGCACTGCGCATCGGCGTACACATAGGGAATCGGTACGTCACCGTTAAACGGCCGTAAAATTAAGCCACCCTGAATTGCATGGCAGATTAATTCTTCTGAGACGATTTAAGGCGAGCTCTTTAAATAAGCAGCCTATTCCAAGTGTCCGTTAAGTGGTGATCCCTTATTCACGTTTAACGCACCAGGCAAACTGCACGCGGACGTGACTGACATACTGACACACTTGCGACGGCTCTATGAGCTATGAATCACATCAATTGCCCGCTTAAATGGCGAGCTTTTGCGCATCGACTTCTATGAAGAGGAGATGGAAAATTGGTAAGCTTTATCGAAGGAAGAATGGGACATTGGGGTTGGGGCGAGAGATGCTGTAGATGATACTATATACGCCGCCACAACACCCACAAGTCACGACCAGTCACTAGAATTTCACCCGGTAGAATGCCTTCCAGATAAGTTAACACAAAAGGACTATTGCCTATGTATAGGTCGATGAGCGGGTGGATGTTTTCACTTGATACCTTAGTGCGAGCTGCTCAAGTACGGCCTACATCCTCCAGCGTCTAAATTTCTGCAGGAAATGGTGCGTGGATAAAAATTGAGGAGGACCACTGGCCTGTTACGGTTGAGGTTCTTGCATCGTAGCTTTTAAGGGTGAACAATTCACAGCACGTCCCAATTAGAAATATAACATTTTGACAATATTGTTCCATAGTCCGTCGTAACCATCGTTCTTTGTACTGGAATTTACATCACTAATCCATTTATTAGACGGTCAACATTTGTCGTCGGTCACATGAGTGTCCTTCGCGCACTTTTTGTGGAAGCTATATAATAAATTCAAAGGTATTTTATTTGATTAACAACCTGTCCAAGTCCATTATGATGGCCACGACATGGAGATGCGTGGCATTCCACTCTTCCAAAAAATTAGTAATTCCTGCGATACAAATAGACTTCGATTCGTTCGTAATAAACGTTAATTTCGCGTCAAAGATTCATGAAACTTTGATAATGATTTTAGTTTTTTTTTTTTAACAGCTCGATTGACTAGCTCAGACGCATGCGTTTGCACTACGTTTTTGCGTGACGCTTTATATTGAATGAGTTACCAATGATCAATAGAACGCGCCAGCCACGGCATTTAGGCGTGTCCTTGCATCTGGGGCATAAACATAGGTCTGAATGGACGTCGGCACAGGCAAATTATTTTTAAAGGCAGGCGTTTTGAGCGTTGGAAATTTTATCAATGGAACAGCAGTAGCATTCCAGTTCATCGTACAGTTTGGTGATCCATAAAATAGTCGTTAGCTTCCGAGAACCTGACCAACAATTTCCTCTTAACCAGGTGAGCATGCAATATATCCTGAATATTGAAAATTAAGTTTACGAATCAGATACCTGTAAAATTATAAAATCCCAACTTTTACAATGGAAAAATCCTGTCTCTCTGGTTAAAAATGTCGGCGAGAGTTACCTATCAAGGAACACTTGGGCATTTTTAAGTGATTCAGGATTACTCGATCTTTTTGCACAACCAAGTGCTTTCAAAAGTAATCGAGGACCGTAACAATAGTGTAGCGTTATTTCCACAGAAGCAAAAATTAATTTTCTCCGTATTCGCCATATATAACTGTTTGTATCCTTGGTAGTCCAGCAGTGTTTTTTTCTCTATAAACTTGAGCGTCACCAGAGCTAATGAAAATTAAATTATTTGGGTTTCTGGAAAGCCACAAGCGAGGGGTAGATGGGACCAAATGCTATTCAGAATATTTGCACTATGAATGCTTACACGTTTCTATAGTTTCACAAGACCAAAGTCTAGGTCATATTTATGAATCAAGGATGTGATCTTATGCAAAAGTCACGCGCAAAATTCCGAGAGACCTTTTTTTCTCCCAAAACTAATTTTTCCGATGGAAACAAGTTCCCAACTTTCTTCGATATTGAAATTCGGATTCCTCGGTCGAACGGCAAGCACACTTTCTTGCACACACCGAGAATAAAACCACAGTACTTGGATTATGTACCCAAGCATGAACAATAAATCAAAAATATTTTTCTACAGCTTTTTCAACTCGGGAGGCAAATGATGTGGAAGGGAAAACGCGTTCTTTTCGCATTAAAACTTTATCACGGCAATATAAAAATAAAATTGACAGGAAATAATAATTTTTCAATTTTTACATCGTCAAAAATAATTGCTGTTCTTATCCAGAATCAGTAATGGCAATATAAAATCATTACTCCCATTTTTAGAGAGAATGAATTGGAGGCCGCTAATCGGACACTAACATCGTGTTAACGGCACACGACATCAATGCGGTGGTTCGGAACTGAAAACATATGAGCGGGCAATGCATATTGACACCTTTACTCTGGGAAATATCATGAAACATGACTATTTAATCGATTCATATTTATTTTACAGGGCCAGACAATTCCGGAAATCAATATTGAGAGATTTTCAATCACTTCTGAATAAAACTCCAGCGGAAAAGTATAACCGGACTCCGGAGACAAGGAGTCAAAACCCGGATATTACGGGCCGAGCCTGGAGGAGGGAGGGGGTGGGCAGCTCAACATGCCCCGCGGGATACACGCGGGTATGAGAGAATTGAGAAGGGGTACGGGGGAAGAGCTACCCGTTGGGGGGTCGGCGAAGGGGAGGGGGAGGAGGTGGTGCATTCTTTTCCGAGACGACGCGCGGGCGAAGGCGGATGGAAGCCCGGAACGTCATCAATTGGCAATGAGAGTCCCCGCGTGCACCTCGATGAATGTACGGATGCGTCGGCCGGCGACGAAACGCGACGCGAATACAATCGGAATTTTGGATGCAACGGGCATGAGGGGGAGGGAAGGGGGGCGTGTGATACGAAGGCGGGGGAATGAAGGAATGGGGGTGGAGGAAGTGGAGAAAAGGACGGGAGGCGAAGAATATTAATTCGAAGTTATTCCTTTCGACCGCGAGAGAGAGAGAGGGGTTAGAAAACAAAAGACGCCAAAGCGAACGAAATTCGTGACTGAGGAATCGTAAAAAAAATGAAAAGTATACAGTCATCAAACTGAAAGTTGGTTCGATACGTGAGGACGGAGTCCATCTCGTACTGAAGCCATGCGACGTGAGAAATTCATGCATTTAGGAAAAGGGATAGTTCCTCCCCTTCCCTTAGTTTTCTTAGGATATGCCAACGAAATCGCACAGCTCGTACGTAAATGAAGCTACACGCAGGTTGTTCGACACCACGCCAGATGAAAAATAAATGCAAACAATATGCACTGAAAAAGTTACAGAGAGTGTCTCAGTATAACCGAATTTTCGAGGGCAGATTTAAGGAAACACGGAGGTGGAAGAATCGGAGCGGTTTCTTTGTTCATCCTCATTGCAATATTCAAAATAAAACAAAGAGCATATCAAATAGAAAATAAAGACATGCAAAAAATTGGAAGGAATAGGTATCCGTCGAAGATAAGCATTCAAAAACCACCCACATCGATGAAACGAGACTTATTTACATTAAACTGAGAAGTGATTTCGTTTGAAATGTCGCGAGGGTAAAGAGTAGAAGCAACATAAGGGAAAGTTCATGGCATGGATTACAAGCAAAATATAGAGGGTAGCAAGGTTATCACCGAATGAGCAATTTGACTTTCCAACCCGTCCTAAATAAAACGCAAATAAGTCGCCATGAACATTAATTAAAGCATGGATGTCGACCTTAACTGTCTGAAATATTTTTTTATATTTACAATTTCATAGGCAAATGGACAGAGATCCATCATTAACATACTTCCAGCTTTAAGATGTACGCTGCAATTTGCATTATCTCACATCCGTGCACGTGACTGCGCACATTGCACCGCCCTGATATTTCCCCAAGTATTACTATTCAAGGTATAAATATCTTTATTAGTCAAAAAAATACGAACTGCCTATACTGTAACTGCTAGCGCATTGGTTTCCACTAGGAAAGCTAGAACCGTTAATGCAAGAGGAAATTATAATACTAACTTCTTGCTCATGTTTTGCATGCTCCAGTGTTTTTTTCACGTAAAAACCGGACGGAAAATTCCAGCTGGCATTAATGCAGGAGAAACAGTTATATCACTAGAATAAACCATGGAGGATCACCTGTATCAATGTTGCTATGCTACTACTACTGAAATAATAAATGCGGTCTTTGCGGCGTTATTTTTTATGCCTTTTTTACCTCATGAGTTTCGATTTACGCGATTTACAGACAATATCCAAACATTAATATTTGTATAAAAAAGAATTTTATGAGGGTATTTTTATGGTAATGCTAAATATTTTCAATTGAAAATAAACAACGAGACTGGCAAAAAAGAGGCAGGTAGACATGATATCGGCGACCCATGGATCGCAAATTCAAGGAAATGACAAGTGAGATTCAGCTAAATAACAATATGAACGACTATCTGGTGTTGAAACCGGTGATTACATGCTAAATAATGGGATTACAAAAATTCTGAAGTTAATTCGGAGGGATCTACGCATAAGGTTATGCAAAAGGATTGTTATAAGCTTTTTTTAAAATCATTATGTATTTGTTATTCTGCAAATAAATAACAGGATGCATCGCAAATACATTTTTTCGCAAGGGCGACAAAATGAATTGGCGATCGTTTTTGAGTCTAGGCCTTCTATGCAAGAGGAAAATGAACAGTGGCCGCAAAATCACCGATTTTTTTAAAATTCACTTGAACTTGAACCACCACCGGTAGCAAAGCTTCCCGTGGAAACAGCAAGGACCGACAAACACCTGGTCGGGCAAAAAAATACACCGCGAGGAGGTATCATCGAAATTTCGGACACACGCCCGAGAGACGGGGGTGGAGAGAGAGCGGGAGAGAGAGCGAGAGAGAGAGTGAGAGGTGCGTGGGAGGGGGAGGAAATGCGACTCTCTTCGGGCGAGTGAGCGCGGGCGTCCGTCCGTCATGACGGCGACTGCACAGAGAGGGTGCCCGTGCATCCATAAACTCATTGTCGTCGGCGCGGCGACGGTGAGCCAGCAGCCACTCCTCTCTCTCGCCCTCTCTTGCTGCGTCTCGATCCTCCGAAGGAGACAAAAGACGCCATTCTGCTCCGAGGTAGTGGTGGAGTGGGGCCCGCCCGGTGTATATGGCAAAAGCCCCGTGACTACAAGGCGCTTCCCTTATCTTGCGACTGCTTTCATCATCTTCGCCTTCGTCGGAGGATGATTCTAATTAGTCTGGTCGGGCGGACGGCATTCATTCTCGGTCTTCCCCCAACGATGATGGGTCAGCCGGGACAATATGCATACATATTCACATATATATATGCAAAAATATGAGTCTTCGGGTATCCGCGAGTGACTTTGTTTCTCTCCATGCCCTGACTACGTCAAGCAAGATATTGGAATTCAAAATGTTCAGAGAGATAATCTCTAATTATTTCCGTCATCTTAAAAGGTATGACAATTTTTTCCTCTTTCTATCATTTTCTTAATTTTTCTGCACAGTGAATAGCTATCATTTGGCAACATTTGTGTAGAAATATATTTCCATTTAACCGAGAAATCAGGAAATTTTAGGGTTTTACCAGGAAACTCTTCGGGCCATCTGATTATCTACTTTTGGTCTAACCCATCGTGGATACACTCACTCGATAAAACATCTGATTAAAAACGTTTCGCAATAGCTTAAAACTTAGCAGGCAACTATTTACTTAATTTAAGCAGGTTAGGATTAATTAATTTACGTCTTGAAGAAACGCTTTTTCGTAAAAACTAATTGGATCCGGATATGGCACGAATAAAATTACTAAGCCATATAAAGCGAAATCCACCCCAGTCCCAAACCGTTTTTCTGTTCTTATTTTAATTTGTTCCTTCCATGTCCACGCTTGGGCAAGACATTCCCCTGTTTTATTATTTATTATTTTAAGACATGAATCACTTTTAAACGACCGAACTCTTTGAGCATACATCGCCTCCAAATTCGGACGAGGAGAAAAAGTACACATGTCAGTGCCGGCGCATCGGGTCAACTTATTCCAAATGTGTCGTTCGAATTTTGTCGGAGTCGCATGCCAAATGGCAACACTCCGATCGGCGGAAAATTTTATGACTCCCCGACAAATGGACATACGTAAAAGCCTTCATTCACATCATGAACGTCCATTCGCGGGTAGACGAGTACGGGCGAATTGCTGCAATTCGTGCACTTAGAGATGTTTACGCGACGAATCGATCAATTGCACGGCATCCCTCATGAATGCCAAGAGGGATGAAGCCCGGGAAAACAAGGGAGCGCACGAGAGGAGCTCTTGCTGCATTTAATTTTTCACGAAGGATGCAGGCCGGGAAAACCTAATGTTTCAACTGCAGCGATAATCACAACTGAAACGAGCTAACACGGGCGGATCCAGGGTGTGCCCCTGGTTCGTCCGTCATTGACATCGCAATTGGAGTCGCGCGTTGATTTTGCAAACGTTTACGTTTTAAATACAACACTGAGGAACACGGCCAACACAAAACGATATCAATCAGCCGGTAGCTACCACCATTATGCCGAAAAGAAACCTTAGTCTTTTATCTAAGGGATGTCCTCCCGATTCATTCTGAGGATATTTACCCAACTGATGCAATGCTCAACATTTAAAATTAATAGGTAATGTTGTACTTGATAACATTTCGACGGTTTGACACAGGTTTTCACATGGCCTGCAGAAGTAGACGAATAAATAGGGCACGATATGACCGTATTGTCTAATAAAGTTAACTTTTAAAATTCAATTAAAGTATCTAACAATTATCCGCGGTATATTCTAATTAGGCGAATTTAAAGATAAGCGAATAATTTAGATGTGCCAGGTGTCGTCACAACGAGATACATCGGTTGTGACGTAATTGTCTTGAACAATCCTGATTTCTATGCACTAAGGATAGATTTCAATAAAGAGACAAGCACCAACTATGCAAAACCTGGAATTGATTAACTACGACAATTAAGCTTGTCAAAGACGCCCGAAGACCAAGTCTAACAGCCTTAAGCATAAAAGTTGACCCCGTTTCTTTATCACGAAGAATCGACAAAAACAAAGTTTTTTTCGGGCGATTGAAATGGTACAAGCATGTTTTTTTCCGAAACCAGGTTTGTAACAAATGCCATTCCATCCTAAGAAAGTGCCAACCTAAACGCAGGAAAAAGAATATATCACCCGACTGACTGGCGTTGAATGATGTTGAATGCTGAAGAAGGATGATGATGGTCAAGTACTTACCGGCAATTCGAAGCTGTGCCGGACGGGAGACTAGAACGCCCACGGAGTTTCTGGCGATGCAGCGGTACGTCCCCTGGTCAGAGTTTCCACCTCCCCGCTTGTGCACCACCTGAAGGGGTAGGGAAATTTCAGGTGAGATGAGGAACAAAATAGCACGGGTAGCTCAAGCGCCACGGCCTGCACATCAAAAAACCGCTACTTTTGGTGTTTCATGTTTTACAATATTTATATTTTATCAAATGATGGAACTCATCCTAATATTAGAGGATTATTCAGTGAATCAATGTAGAACTCAAAAGAGTACTTAGCAGATCATTGGTCTGATTTTAACACTGCCGGATACAATTTTGGCTCTCGCTAGCATTAAAATAACGTTCTTCCTGACGTCATCACTCTGGGCATTTATCACGGAACATTTTGAGATAAAGTTCTCAAAGGAAGAGATAATTTTACTGAATGGCACCGTGAAGGGATTGATGTGGCAGAACTGATTCATTATGAAATATGAATATGGAGGAATATTTTGCAGTTTTTCCATTTCGGAGAGTTGCAAAAACTGTTTTCATCGGAAGATTTCGCACTTCCAAGGCATTTGCTTTGGCGAGTAGCAGATTGTCTAACGTGGAAGTGCGACGATAACGGCATGCGATCTAACTATCAATAAAATACGCAATAGACGCCTTTGCCAAAAATGAAAAAGTTCGTCACTCCGCCCCAGGGAAATAGACATCCACACAATATCCGGTAAGCCGCCGCAAGGGCGTGTGGCGGGGGATATTAGGGCACTAGCCAAACATGCAGCATAATCAGTTCATATATCATTAACTTGAATATATGTCAGCTCATGATACATACACACCCATGTGCCTTTCTATTAGTCTAAATCTTGCCTGCTCTTTTCCAGAATTATGAGACTGCCTACCTAATTCCATTAGCATACCCGTCAAGCTTACTTTCATCTCATAGTAAGTTTTAACAACAACCCTAGGGGATTTTATCTGAAACTTTTCTTGGACCGAAGAATCGAAAGAAGGATTGAGAGTAATTTTGAATTGCGGTGGCCGCGTATGGCCACGATACTTTTTTTTTAAACAAGAAGTTTTCGTCTTACATAGTAGGAGTCTTCCACCAGAGAATTATTTCATGCATGGATCAATTTTGGACTCCACCACTGAGATCAAAAGTACCATACTCTAAGAAGTGGGTGGGTGGGGTGGTAGAATTTTTAGAGGAATCCCGATCCCTACTTACGATCCAAATTACCCACCTATCTCTAAGCTGCCCTGTCGGTCGACTCCCCCTAATAACTACTACGAGGCCGTAATTCGTAAGGCCGAACATGCATTAGGAGGACGAAGATGAAGGGCACAAAGAAACTCGGAAAGGGTGAAATGAGCTCGGGAATATAATACGGGTCTTGGTTGTCGGAAGCCAAGAGGAATATAGTTACAGGAGAATCCGATCACGAAAGGTTCAAACTCATCATCAAGAATGCTACAGTTAATGAGAGACGAATTCTCTCGCCTCTTTTCCTGGTAAAAAATCTCATTTCCCTCTAAACTATTTACAAACTATGAAGTTCATTTATAGGGTAGCGCTAAAATGTCATCACATCGGAGGCGTTTCTTGGCAGAATTTACTGAACCAATTCTCCCAAGATATTTAAATAGATTTTTCCCCGACTTAGCACGCTTTCACCTGCTAATATTCAATTTTACTCACTTTTACAGGGCCTTAAGACTTCCTAGACATTTGTTGAGGAGGTGGGGCAAGTGATAAAACTGTTCCGAATGGCTGAGAGAGCGTTTTGGGTGTCAACCTGTGGGAGAGAGTACATCATTGGAGGGAAATTTCATTCAATTTCTCCGCATCGGAGATTTCGCTGGGACCGGCGAGGGAGAAAGGCGAGGCAGATCAATGAGATGAGAGTGATGATCGCCCTTGTCATACCCGATCAATCTTCGACTGTATATCAGTACGATCGATAATAAAAAAGTTTCCGATGCAAAAACCAGTTTCAATGAATCAGCATTTATTCATGACTCTGGTCTCCATTTAATTTTTATGGAACAATAATCTGGGCATGGATCTTCATCGCAGCGAAAAATCAAGAGTGTGCCTTTGGATTATAGCAATTTTGCGAATAATCTGGAGATTACCGCCATCCAAGAGACTTTTCTGCGTCTTTTTATGTCCATGCCTTGTTTGCATACTGAAAGTCGAATATAAATTTAATCACAGACTTCATATACGGCAATAAAACAAGCCTCCATTTTTGTACAAACTGGTTTAGAGACGAAAGATATTATAAACTCACACAAATTGCAAACATTTGCTCTTTACCACCGCGACACAATCAGAGCTCAATTACACGATAAAGGGGTCGGCGATGCAGGGCCTTAGTACTATGATTTTAAATATGATTCCCGCCAAGACCCCCGAATAAAACCTTTTTAACTTCATATAATCTATTTTTAAAGTTTTTAAGAAACCCACAAATTTATTTTTGCACTACATTCAGGAAAAAATATAAACAAAACAGTGTTGATCATAACGATTTTTAGCTAAAATTTTTAAGTTTAAGAAAACCGCACCCGCGTCATAAGATGGGACCCACTGGAAACAAAAAGAAAATAGGTACTACACGACCAAGAGTAATAATATTTTTATGTGTAATCTACCGTTTAAGGCAGGTTTTGGAGGGACACAAACTGAACACAACCACATTTCTTGACCTCGCCTGCACACATAAAACCACACACTTCTCAACACTTTTCCTACCTTCAGAAGAGAAGGGACAAAAATGAAAGGAGATCACAAGAGAGAGAAACTGTAGAAACAGTTACCTCGCTGCGAGGCGAAGGAAATTTTCGTCACGAAATGATCCACACGATGCAGGGCAATCATACCTTTAGTTGCGAATCACCATTCTGCCATTCCAGAAAAGGAATAAAACGTGGAAATAGCCGCCGAATGTTATTGACCGCGACTCAATGAGTCACAACATCACTTAATTCTTACACTCACGTTTAGAATTTTTTCTTCCATTATCGTGAAGTGCGCGGGGAAAACAAAGTAGCAGTCAAATTGCGTTTGAACCAATAACCGAAAGTGTCTCCAGTTAATATTTATGTGTCAATGTCAAATGTCATCCCTAGTGGCATGCTGGTATGTATCTCCCTTCCAAATTGTCAGTACCGGTGGGTCAAACGAAGAAAACCTTCCATGATGTCTATTTATTTTCCGCCAGAGCTTGGTCAACTTAGGCAAACTTCACGGTTTTTTCGGCAGCCGGATCAAAGTGTTCATAAGTGGGATGCTCAACTACCCCACAGTCGATGACATCGGACTCGTCGGCCGCTCCCTCTAAAGCACCGATTTTCACACGCGGGCTTCTAGTACAATCGTTCAGAGTCACCTCAAAATTTAACTGTTTCACTGCGTTTCCCTCCTTACAAAAATAATAATGCCGATATTACGTGCGACCGAAAAAAAAAAGCTTACTACCTTGATCAAAAAGTTCCCGGAATAACCACCGTGTGGCGCTCCCATCGTTCCGATTTGAGTTCTGTTTTTTTTGTTAAATTGGTACATCTGTTGTTGATATTCCCTTCAAATCTTAGTGTCATAACTTGACATTTGCAAAAGTTACGTAGCCAAGAGTACATCTATCTCTGTGTGTGTTGGCGATTTTTTACAATTTCAGAAATGGATTTAAATTTGCAACAACGAACTTGTATTAAATTTTGCGTAAAAAACGGATTTAGTGGCGCACGGACGTTGGAAATGTTGGAAAAGTGTTTCGGCAACGATTCTCTAAAAAAAACGGTCGTTTACCAGTGGCACGAGCGGTTCAGAAGTGGTCGTGAGTCAATCGAAGATGATGAACGCAGTGGCAGACCATCGACATCGAAAGTCGGTGAAAAAATTGATAAAGTAAAAAGAAATGTTGGTCAATAACCGCAAATTAACCATCAGAGAAATAGCGGAGGACTTGAACATTGCCTATGGATCCGCCCAAGACATTGTGGTTAATGATTTGGGTTTCCGTCGTGTAGCAGCAAAGTTGGTGCCAAAAGACCTCAATTTCATGCAAAAAAGAGACCGTGTTGACGTCGCAAAAGACATGATTTGCGAGGCTGAATCCGATCCCACATTCATCAAAAGGATCATTACTGGAGACGAGACGTGGGTTTATGAGTACGACACGCAATCCAGACATCAGGCAAGTGAATGGCGTTCACCAAATGAGCCGAGACCAAAAAAACCACGTCGTTTTCAGTCAAAAAAGAAGGCAATGCTGACGGTTTTCATGGATTACAACGGTGTAGTGCATCATGAATTTTTGCCAGAAGGCCAGACAGTAAACAAAGAGTATTATTTGGGCGTTATGGGACGTTTGCGTGAAGCAATTCGCCGAAAGAGACCAGAAATGTGGGCAGAAAACTCGTGGATTTTGCACCATGATAACGCACCGTCGCACAGTGCTATCATTATTCGTAATTTTTTGACGAAAAATGCAACAAATACCATCCAACAGCCACCGAATTCACCTGATTTGGCTCCCTGTGACTTCTTTCTGTTCAATCGAGTTAAAAAAACCATTACGGGGAACGCGTTTTAGCAGCCGAGAGGAAGTAATGGAAAAATCGCAGGAAGCACTGATGGACATACCGAAAACCGAATATAAAAAATGTTTCGAGGATTGGATCAAGCGCTGGCATAAGTGTGTTGCAGTCGATGGGGATTACTTTGAAGGGGACAATATAGATTTAGATGAATAAACTTGTATTTTTAATTTTCTGAATAAATTCCGGGAAATTTTTGATCAAGGTAGTATTTCGTCCAGAAAAATTGCCAAAACTACTACCGAAACAATAGAACAACTCAGTTGAAATCGATTAATCAGAGGAAAAACGCGACCGTTGAAATCCTATAATAAGAAGCATATGACGGACGAGTTGTACAACATTTTTTCGCAAAGATTATCTGCACCGCTATGTTCACATGGTAGATAAGTCCATTTAATGCTAATTAAGGTATCAGCGTTGCATAAATATATCTTTCAGAACTCAGGAATAGCGAACTTCCCCTTTTTGTTCCTCCCCCCTGTTAACCACCAGATAGTAGAAGGTGCTGAGGCGAATTTCAATGGTCCCGACTCGCTACGCTGCGACTGCCCGGCTCGCTATGTACGAGCGCGCGTCAAAATAAAAACTTGTGAGACGCTCGGAAAAAAATTCAGCGCGTTATGTACGAGTGCACATAGTAGCCACACAGTCGAGAATTTAGGGTAATTTAAAGCCCAGACCGTTCGAACATGTCCTGCGCCAATACGAGGATTGACGACACGGGAGAGTTTTCGGACGGTAAACAGCGAGCGCCCTCTCTATGCGAGAAGGCGATCGGCTCGGCCTTGAATTCATTCCCTCCCCCAAGGAGCCCACCCGATCCGCCACGGCCTGCTCTCCCAACACCTTCCCGCCCCGCTCCGCACCAAACCCCTCCATGATTTCGCAGGTGGGTGTTGAAAGCCACGGATCAAAGCAGCGTCAAACACATTCGCGTGGCCGGAGCGCCGTCGAGCTTGAAAAGAGATACCGACGCGCTAATCGCGCGGCTTTTGTTCACCCGACGGGCGGCGAAATCCACGGGACGGGTTCCCGACCCGTCGCCGCACACCGCGATCACCTGCGACGGAATGCGAACACCCGGTGACGTACGGCGACACGTGACGGTGACGTAAAGATGGCCCAAAGTATTGGTCTGCGAAAATGGCGTCGACCGTTCCTGTTACGGGTGCGGAGGCGATTTCGGGGATGATAATTCAGCCACGGGCTCGCTTCCGGCTACGTTAACAGATGATCCTGTCACAGTATTCTTCAGACGCATCTGTACTTTATCGCTTAAGGCTAAAGAAACCCTTAAATACTTAATTCGAGGAAAATTACAAGCGGAATTCATATCTCGAGCGTATTTTTGTATTACGATGAAGACATGTGCAGACGAGTTTGAAAATGAATGTTGAAGAGGTTGAACATTAATTACGAGGGTTTGAGAAGAGCAAAGGAGAAAAATTCTAGAAAATACTATTGGAGAGTATTTTTCTGATCATCGGTAGGTATATATTATTAGTTCAGTCACTTCTGTATCCTCGTCAAATTTAATTAAATAAAATCACCATTATTTTAAAACCGCGCTGTATTTATAGCTAAACGACATCACAGTTTTCAGATTTTGATGGAACGAACATACTAGTTGCAAACTGAAATATGTCTAAGAAACAAAAGTGCTCGAAATATTGAATCTGCTATATTACTTTGGAATTACAATTGATTAAGAGCAACATACGGTAATGAGCTGAAGATAACACATAAACGATTGCTCTTTAATTCACTCCAATTCCAGTCGGACGTTCATAGCCACAATGTTCGTAACAAACATTTTAGAGAGGTCCACATGGCTAATTCCTCCCCATTGACTACCACCTCGACGTGGTGGGAGGGCTGAACGTTCTGATGACCCCAACAGTTGTGCTCGCGGTCGCAATGGAATTTGTTTCCGGAAGGGTACCCATGCCCGATAGGTCGAAGGGTAGAAGCAAGACAAAAGGTAGTCCACGCAGCGATCGCTTCTCCGTGTGGCAGCTGCAAAGCCGTCTTATTCCAGTTGGGAGGTCATTACAGTGAATAAGTCACATTTAAAACACCGTTGAGGAAGATATCCAATTAGTTAACTAACTACGCCTAGAAACAATAATAGACTTAGATTTTAGCATGAGCCCTAGCAACTATGGGAATCGGCCCTTTGGGTGATGCCTTGCCCTGCAGAGGGAGAGGTTACGTTTATGCGATCGTCATCTCACAATATTCTTTCTAAGCGAATCCGACAGCAGCAGCTGATAGGACACAGAAGAGGACCGAACCAGTTGGAATAGAGATATAACAGGTTAGAACGATGCCGAGGAGATGGAAATTAGGATATTTAAAGCGGGTGATGGAGAGAGGAAATAGAGATATTTTAGGTTTATACAAGGTGAGATGGAAGGATAGCGGAAATTAGTGCGGCGATAGTTATCGAGTTAAAAAACAGCGGAAGGTAAGATAGTCAGTGAGTCACAAATCATTATTCGTACAAGTAACAACTAAATCAACCAACTTGGACATTACTCACGCATAAAGAAAATTTAAATCAATCAAGACCATCGAGGTTGATAAAATCCCCGCAGAAATACCTAAATGTTTATGAAAATGTGGAAGGAAGAGTTTTCATAAGCTATTTCGCTATTTTTGTGAGAAAGAACTTCGGCCGGAGGACTTCATCAAATCAGTGTTACTTCCTATTCCGAAGAAAGGGAAAGGCTACATCATGTGAGGACTACAGGACAATAAGTTTTATTTCTCACGTAACTACAGTAGCGATCAGTATCCTCAATAATAGTATGGAGAGTAGGATAAAATAACACGTAGGGGATGATTACTAAGGGTTCTGGAAGGGGAGAGGCACGCGTGATGCCATAGCAGTATTGAGGTCACTAATAGAGAGGACCATTGAATACAATCAGGATTTATTTTGTTTTGTGGGATTCGAGAAGGCATCGTTAGAATGAATAAAGTAGAGAGATTAATGCATTGCAAAAATTGAGCAGATAGGAGGGATTAGCGCTTTATACAAAACCTGTACATGTCTCAGAATACTCAGGTGCGAGTGAAGGATGGCGAGTCCGGATGCCGAGTGCCAGGAAGAAGAGTATGGCAGGTGTCCATTATCACCTGTGCTGTTCAACGTATATATGGAGGAAATAGTTGGAGAGGTATAGGAAGAACTGGAGATAGGAATCAGAGTCGGAAAGGGATTCATAAAATTAAATTTTTGGATGACTAAGCTTTAGTTTGCCAATCAGCCAAGGGGGGTTGCAAGCATTTCTGGGCGCAATGAAAAGTCAAAGCAATAGGTATGGAATGAGAATGAATGTAAACAAAACAAATTTAGATTTCCTCTTCGAGAAGAGTAAAGCTAAATTCAATATTAAGATAGGAGTTCATAATCTAAGAGCAGGGGGAAGCTTATATGTATATCTCGTAAGTGTTTGGAACCAAAATGTTCAAAGTAATAGGGCCGTACTAAGAAGAATTGCGTTAAGCAAATAAGCAATAACAAGGAGGAGAGATCTGATGACAGGGACGTTAGGTAAAGACGTAATGAAAAGATCGGCAAAAACTTTTCTATGGATTTTGATCGGCGCGGAAACATGGTCGCTGATACGTGCGGTCTCAAGACGATAAGAGTAGATACGAAGATTTTGAAATGTGTGTGAGGGGAAAGGTTAAAAAGTTAAAATGGACAGAAAGGAAAACTAACGAGGAAGTGTTAGACGTGGTGGGCGAGGAGAGTGTTTTTTAGAAAAATCCGAATGAGGCAGGAAAGATGGCTATAGAGCATTTTGATCGGCAATAGGAAGTTGAAGACTGTGATAGAGGGGAGAAAGTTAGGCAATCGAGAAAGGGGGGGGAACAGGAAGGGAATGTTGGACGGAATGAAGAAAGGAATGAAGTGTGAAGAATCGAAGAGAGGCTTATTGTAATGTCAGATGTCAGTTCGTTTTTTGGTTAGGAGAGGCAAAGAATATGTTTTTTAATCAGTGACCATCCGAAACCTGCTTTAAACAGTCCAATGCCAATAACAACAAATAATATCGCTAAATTGGAAGAACAAGTAATTTCATAACTATGAAAATGTGCGCACATATATCAAGATGGGTAGGTAATCCGAACCACTTCCTTAAGATCGGTGTGGTTTATACTGAATGTATTAGTCAGGCATGTAGAGTCCATTTCACCTCTTGAATGACGTAAATGAACCCGGTGAACTCATTCTGTAGCACAAAAATATTTCGAACTCCACAATGGCTGATAAACCCGCTACGTATCGGGCTGGCGCATTCCCCGTGAATCTCCTGCGCCTCCTGATATGTTCAAAAATATAATATAAGAAGCATTAGCATTGGGTTTCACGGAATTCTTTGCTTTAAAAACCTCAAATTCTCCGCAGATAAGGCCCAACCGGTTTTTTCAGTAAGGGCACCGAAACTGGACGTCTCTGACGTCAATGTGACATATGTGCGCATTTCACCCTCGTGGCATGGGAAGTTGAAACAAATGGAATTTTCCCCAAGGTCGGAGAGGTGGGAGTGTAGGGGATCATTTTAAGTCAGAAATGGCCAATGAATTCATTCAGAAGTGTGGAAATGTAAATATTAAAACAATACCCCAGATATGATCCTAATATTAGATGCACTTGAATGTAAAGAGTATAATTAAAAAAAAGATCCTTCAAACAAATTTGATTTATGTACATGTATCATTGTTTTTGCTCTACTGCTTGGAGGTAGATCTTGTACTTCTCTAAATCCCTTTACTTCGAACTGCATTGCAATAAAATCGTACTTACTTTTCTCAACTCCCTAACCTTCTCCAAGTTTTCATTTGTACCTTGGTCCTTTATGCAGTCTAAAATATTTCTTATCTTATTTCCTTATATTCGCGGACTCCAATCCAAGACACAAAGCCACATCCCTCCCCAAACATCTTCTCCATCCAATCTGCCGTCCACAAACTTGGCCAGGAACGTTCTCTTTGCACCAACCGCCACCAACTTCTCAAAAGTTACGTTCCAATCAACTCAACACAAACCATTTCTCCGCTTATCTTTCTAAGTCAATATAATAAGTGACATTAAAATAAACAGTGACGGCTTCAAAGCGTTCCGAGGTCCAAATCTATCCTAAAACTGTTTGCGAGGACAAAATTAATAAATTGCATCACCTGCTCCAATAGCAATCGTTCATGACAAACTGAAGACGCCCGACAGGATAATAAAAAAAAGGCTCCTTCGAAGGAGGGGAAAAAATGATAGTCCTTTACATATTATGTGGAATAGTCGCCTGATCACAACTCATGGAAACCTCCCGAAATAAACCCATGAGCCATGGCCAAGCTTGATGTTTTTTTCGCTTTTACCGATTTTGTTCCCCTTCCATTATGATTATACTTACTTACTATGCTAATAGAAGGGAAGCTTTCAAGAGGAAGACTGAGATAACTGCGCAATCAAGTGAATGAGAAATATACGTGGAGACCCTATTTTCTATTTCCATGGCCCATTCAAGGAATGTGCCAAGTTTATTGCAATTATAGAATAGAACACAAATTGTTTACATATTGAGGGTTCCTTCATATCCTTTTACGTCTACGGATACATTTATTATACAATTTTAGCATTGTTGCTATGCTAACTGTTTCGGTTCAGAGAATTTAAAGGAGCTGTCAATAGGAACGGATGAGCTGCAATAAAAAAATATTCGGAATGAAATTATGACGATGAACTGTTTCCCGTTGTTGCATTAAAATTTAATTATATTTCGAGATGGACATTAAAACCCCACGATCCTGATCATTTCTCGGGCCAATAGAAACATCGGGTAAAAATTAAATACCTTCTAATAAATGAACGAATAAAAAAATAAAATTAAATAAAAATACGTAAATAAAATAAAATGCTGAAGACTTAAAACTAGGATCAACCTGGAAAACAACCTCCACACTCCTAAGAATGTATCAAAAGACTACACAAGGAGATAAATTTCAAAGACTGAATTTCCATAAGCAGTATGCGGTCTATTTACAGTGATTCGCCGAAAGTGATTCTCGATTGGATTCTTCGCACATTATTCAAGAAGATGATTCACCATTTACTGTTTCGCCTATAGAGTTCATGCAACGTTTGATGTATCCCACCCATTACCTACATTTTGACCCGATATTGTTTACCAAATGCGTTCTCCCAGGGATCATAATCACTACGGGATGCTTACCTTCTTGAAGTATAGCGAGCCATTGGCCAGGAGGTCCCGCCTTTGGGAGAGCGAAGGCGAGATCTGAGGAGACGACGCCGACGAGATGACCACGGACTTCTCGTTGACTAGGGCCTCGCCATCGAGAGTCCAGCTGAGCCGGGCGGGTCCAAACTCGGGGTCCGAGAACACGGAGCAGTTGAGGACAGCCGGCTGACCTTTGGCCACCACAACATCGTCCGGCTCCCGGACGAAGCCTAGAGTTAAGTCGATCACACTAGTTCCTGTGGAGGAAGGTAAATGTACGGTGAGTGATCGGGTGACTACCGATGACATGGTATAATTACGAGGGTCATCCGGAAAGTAGTACCCGTTCGTGAAATAAAGACACAAAAGTAAATATTAACAAACATAAAAAATTTTATTTGAAAGAGGATACTTTAAACTACTTCTCAACATAATCTCCAAGCAAATTAAGGCATTTGTCATAACGTGTGACAAGTTTCTGTATTCCTGCTGCATAGTCCTTCGCCGCCAGCTCATTGAGATACGCGAAGGACCCATCTTGCACAAATTTTTGCATAATGCAGATGGTGTTTAACAATTTCATGAACAATTGTTCGAGAAACATTGGGAAAATGCTCACAGATGTCATCAATTGTGACGCGCCGATCGTTCCTCACGAATTCGTCAACTGAGCTCACCAGTTGGTCTGTAATGACAGACGGTCTCTCCGAACGCTCATCGTCGTGTGTGTTCCCCCTCCCCATGTTGAAGTTGCGACACCACCGCCGAACAGACGACTCGTCCATTACATTGTCTCCATACACCTCCTTTAATTGGCGATGAATATCACATGGGCGAACGTTTCTTGCATTGAGGAATTTAATCACTGCCCTCACTTCACAACTGGCGGCGTTCTCAATTTTTTTAAACATTGTAAACAATCACAGAAACAACACAGGCAATGCTAGCGTCACGCAACTTGGCTCAGAGAAGGCAGACAAGCCACTGAAGCTATCTGACCTCGTCCAGCGGCTACTCGCGTCGTCAGCACTTCATGCGGCACGAACGGGTACTACTTTCCGGATGACCCTCGTAATATAATTAATAATTTGCCTCGCACTGGCCACTGCTTTTAAACAGAAGACATTTGAGGTAATACTAGTTTTGAGTGTACTTTAAAATTTTTGGAGCAACATAGATCTTGGTGTGGGAAAGCATTGCCGCGAAAAAAAATCCCACTTGAAAAAGGTTCCAACATAGGATTCCCAGATTTCCGGTGAAACATGTTAACCAGCTATACCACGAAGTCACTCTCCCATGAGGCGTATTGCCGAATTCTAATTGAATTTAATAAATGATCAGTAAACTTTGACGTGACATCGAATTTGTTCTGCTACCGTGAACGCTTCACAATAATCATCCGTCACCTGTAGTTCTTACTGAATTAAAACATTACATCAATAATATTTTAGTGAAGCTCGAGCTTTGCTCTGAAATAAACGAGTCAACCACTCATATGCCGCTCAAATGTTCCAATGCGGCACGAAGTATCAAATCATCAATACAATATTATTACAATTTAATCACAAATATTCGTGACCTGTAGATACAAAATATTGATGTTTTAACAGCTTTCAACTTTTATTATTTAATTCAATTTATCATTTAATTTTATTATTTTAATTCCATTTTTGAATGAAATATACGGATGGTACAGAGAAAAATTATTTATTATTCGATTGGTTCCAATTTTTCCAAAAGTTCCGCTTTTGTTCCTTTCTTTCACTGTTTTTTGTTATGTCTATGAAAATTTATTTCTAATTACTGCTAATTATAGTCTTGTTGATGTTTATATGTTCGTGTCCTTACATGTTGCTGTTATACGTGTCACTATAAATTGGTAATCCTGCTGTATGTGCACAATTTTTACTAAATAAATAAATTAGTTTTTTATCGACGGAGGAAATTTTTAAACATTTCCACGACATGTTCTGATAAAATAAGACTCAGGTCAGGTCACAATCTTCAAATGCTGATGATTTACAGTTTACAAGATGATTAGAGTCGTATCGAGGGTCGCAATTAATTAATAAGATAATTTTTTGGAATTCCTGGACTTTTCCCGCTTGACTAATTTCACCACGCGAGGTTCCACATACGCACGATATATTCCGTACTTGAACACAATTTTCGTTTAGGCCAGAAAAATGATATCCCTACGACAGGTATACTGAATACTGGTAGCGATATTTTACTCTTCCGAGTAAAATTGGCCCCCGGCTTCCACGGTGATATATGCGTGTAGCAGACGGGGCAATAATGGGTCAAAACCACAAAACCAATTCCACTCCCTCCCTCATCTCATCTCATCTCCCGTGTTCCGTCTTCTCCACAAAAATATGACCCTCACTCGCTGCCGCATCGACGGAGATTTAGCCCTCATCCGCGATGACCCGGAACCACTCGCACGCTCCCCTACGATTCAGGCGAGCCTTCCGACACATCCTCCCACCCCCACTCCCGCTTGTCCGTCTGGTGACAGAGGCGGGGGGGGGGGGCGGAGACGAGAGGCGCGTGGGGTGCCGAGGAGGAGACGACGACGGCGGTGGTGGAGAGGGAGAGAACCGTCGATCTGATTAAATAATTAAACCTCGGCCGACGTTACGACAAGAGCGAGAGTGTGTGCGCGACTCGGGGAAGAGGGGCGGAGCCGGGCGCAAAGGTAAACGACCCGCTCGCAGTCACACGCTCGCACACACACAAGCTCAAGCCTCCTAAGGGTCACGACTCCCGCACACACGTACATACGACTCGTCTCCTCACCGGTGCCGCAATTACCTACTACCGAACGACGTGGGTGCATGACGTCACCACTCAAATCAACCCACCCCCACCATCAACGCACCCCTGCACCGCCGCGGAGGATGCCCGGCGCACGTGCCCAGATAAATGTGGAATCGAGACATTGGAGGGAGGGGGAGGAGGATTTCGGATCAAAGGGAAGAGATCTGATCGGGCGCGCGAAGAACGTGGGGCGGGAAGAGGAAGGAAGGAGGGGGTGGTTCCAAGGCGGAACTTCGAAGGATGTCGAGTGAGACGAAGTCCATTGCTGTGTCGCGGTTCCACAGTGAACACTGATATGCCCCCTCGAGTCAAAGGCCATGGGGCGTGTAATTTGGCAAGAATGACTAACGCTTTCCACTTGGAAAAGTGGGGTTCGAAAATTTCCTCGACGGACGCCCAGTTGGAACACTTGGGGACTTAATTGGGTAGTATTTCGGACGAGGGTAGACGTAGCGATGAGGGAATTAGGAGTAAAATCGTGACAGCGATAATACAAAAATTGAAAACGATATGAAACCGATAGCAGAGACTGAAAAGAAGAGAGCAAAAAAAAAGGATGGTGAACACTTTGATACGACGCGATGCTTTGTCCGACATTTTAAAAATTGAGTAGCCTTGATGAAAACGATAACCGCGCTAAGAAAACTGTGATGGCCAAATTATGATACCCTGTTAACGGGAATATAATTGTTTCCATCCCTTCCCTATTCCAATTCCAAGAGCAAGATGATGGCTGCAGTTAACCCGACGGGGTAGAATGTTCGGCCACTGGATGGAGGGGACCGCATCCAACCCTTAGCCTTTGGACAGAACCTTACTCGCTAAAAGCCGAACTGTATAAATTTCTTGGACGCGAGACCGAACTATGAGGATTAAAGTTGGCTGACACAGGGAAAGAAAGTCATCCCACAGCTTAATTAGTGCGATGCGGCAAATTTGCGAAAAAATGTGGAATGAGAAACATTTGAGAGGACCAACCTTTTTTTTACCTTTACGTGTCGTATTGCTGTGGAAACTACACATTAAGCATCAGTATGAAGTGAATTTTACTCTAAACTATCAAAGTAAATCTTCTGGAGGTGAAAAGAGAGATATACGATGGGGGACATTCCAAAAACATTCTTTTAAATTGAGTACCAGGTAAGATCAATTTCCTCCGTTTGCTCTTCACTTCCTCTTCGCCGTGTGCTCGCATTCCCTTCCCTAACCCGTTAGCAGCAATGAAACAATTTCTCAACGCAAGGGGTGAATTACCGTCAACTAATCACGAAGCCCGGGTACCGGTAACGTGAAGACATAACAAAACCCACGGTGACATCGGTTCAATAATTCCGTGGGATGGAAACGATGGAGCGGAACACAAACTCGTCTTCTGACGAAGGGAGGGAGGAAGGGTGGGAATGAGAGAATGACGCGGAGTCGCGCAACTGTGCGAAAAGTCGCGAAGAAGTCCTAAAGTAACATCAAGAGATGGGAAAACAATGCAGTAATTGCCGAGGCAGTGGATCGAGCGGAACGCTACCAGTGGGGTTGTAGGGGCGAGGGGGATGCGAGTGTGGAAGTGACAGCCTCCATTAACAACGCCGTGCCCTTCGATCGACTCCCTCGAAAGGCAGCGTTCCCACGAAGCGAATCCTTGAATGATTAGTGGCAACTGGGCATCTACGAGAGGAAGGAAGATGTCGCCTTCGGCACGCCCCCAACCAAATGCGGATTTCGAAGACTCGTAAAAATGTCAGAACGAGGGACATAAGTCAAAAGAAATTGTGCAGGCAACTGACTCGGGGTAACGCACATATACATAAAAAAATAATATACACATAAAACTCCATTTCGGGATCGTGGAGAATCATTTCCTCCGGGTCGTTTATTGAATGCGTATTTGATGTCTTGGGAAAACGCATGGTTTCATAACCTTTCGGGAAACAGCGAACGCGGTACTAACTTCTCCGATGTAAACGCTTTAAGGTTTGGGATAGTAGGCAGGAGATCGGTCGAAGAATTCCAACCACTCCCTTAACAACAGTCACGATTGCGGGTTACGATACGGGCGTCCACCATATTTAAGAACGATTCTCTACCACTAATTCAAGAGTTATCAATACAGAAAGACAAGTCCGTCACAGTGGCTTTGTTCTAGAATAAGGTTAAGAGTCATAATTTTTGCAGTTTTACCTCTTCTCGAGAGAGGTGACATTTAATAGGGGAGTTTCGGCCAGGAGGTTAAGTGTATTTAATTTGGATGGATACGTCGATAACTGTGGTCATATTACATCATCCAGGAGCATAAGTACATTCGTTTATACTGAGACTAGAGGAAATTATGCATTCAGTTTGGCACAATTTTAAACAATAACCATTGGCTTATGAAAGAGTTCCGATGGTTGAGATCATTACCATGAACAAAGCCAATGAAACCCCATCATGTAGCAACAAGGCATCTACAAAACAATTTCGAGGTACGTATAAAAATAAAATAGATCGAAACCCCAATCATATAAGAGAATTTGATCGCCAAAAGGTGTCCTTCAAGTGGAAGTGCTGGAGAGCCACGTCCAGCTAAGTTCGAGCAGTGATAGGAGTACGTTTTGTGATGCTTTGCTCGTTTCGCCTCGTCTCGCACGGATAGACCACGAATCCAAATTTTGCTTTGAAGGTCAATTTTCTGACGTCCATCTTCCGACTTTCACTCTCTACCACCGCCTCCTGCTAGTGAGCGAGACAGGTGTCTCCCCCTGGACGCGCACGCCGCAGAAAAACATAGCACTCCAACTTCCGCTCAACTCTTTGATGCCACGAGTCGATCGGAGACGAGCGACGGCAGAAAATCCACGATATCTACGCAAAGCCAAAATTCAAGCAAGCCCCGACAAGAGGAATCTTTCTTGAACGCCCGACAACTGTTTCGTCGGAGTCATCCGACGAAACGATTAATTAAGCCCTTCACCACGAGCGCGATTCGGCCGGCGGATAGGTCAACTTAACAGCTCGAGCGTTACTGGAGGGGGAATCGAGACGGAGAGGGATGAGTGAGAGAAAGAAAGAGAGAGAGACAGAAGGATGTGAACGACCTGGCTCGGTGGCAAAACGACACTTCTCTCTACTCCTTCCGAGAGAGGGAAAATAAAAAAAAGTGAAGAGTGGTGCGCGAGGAGGAATGGGGTTGAGCAACATTCAGACGATTTAAAACGTGACATCGGTGAGTCTACCTTCTCCCTCCCTATCCAATCTTTCCCCACTCCAACTGACTCGTTCTCGCCCCGTTCCGCCCCGAGCTTCCCCCGCCCGCCGCCCTCTCCCGAACCCTTCCACCCTCTTGGGAGGTGCATGAAAGAACACTATCTATCCCTCCCCATCTCCCTCCTTTCTCCCCGGCTCACCGCAGGGCTGTGACAAGCGACGCCCCGTGCGCCGAGGTGAGATGAAGAGAAAGAAGCAGGCCCTCTCTCCACTTTTTCACTACTACTACGACGACGACGCGCCGTCACGCTGCGGCATTTTTTCCCCCGAGGGGTTCCTGGGGTGAGGAGCAGGATGGGGGTGAGGGACGGGATGGGGGGGTGTGAGAGAAGAGGGGGGTGGGAGCCTTTGCGGGGGGTCACGGATTCGGCGGGCGTCTTCCGTAACCTGGGGGGACCGAAACCGATTTTCTTCGCCGCTACCTCACCATCCTCTTCCCTCCGGGATTCGATTAATAAAAAAAGAAGAAACTCGTTCGCGATGCAGCTGTCTCCAGATTTACACGATTTCGCGTCGCGCGCATTCCAACGGTCCGCGATCCCGCCGCTCGCTGAACCTTACCCATTTCCTTGAGCCGAAGGTGTGAGGTGAGGTGAGGGAGGGTGTGGAGAGGCATTAAAAAGGAAACTTCTTTCGAGGGTGCTAAAAAGAGTGCAGGCGGGTGGGAATGAATCGCGTCATCCCGCGATGATATGCGAACATCAGCGAACGGTGGCAAGCCGAAGTTAACACTTTACCCAAATTTCGAAAACGTTTTTTTATAAGTTCCGCATCGTTACTCAATTCGGGTCCGATACGATACTTTCGGATTGGTAACATTTACGAATGAAATTGCAATTATTGTCGTGAGTTTTTCTCTATTTCGAACACGCAGAAGTGGGCAATAGGAGAGGAAAATATTCTTACTTCATAAGAGAAAGAACGGCACAAAGATAAAAAAAACACTTTTCAGTCGTCATTTTTCCTTGAACTTGTAAAGAAATCTTCATGAAAATCTAATTTAATTCAGTAACGCAAGACTCACGCAGAGCTGCCAACTTTTTGAATCGGATAGACGAAATTTGCGTGGTATCTCAGGATTATTAAAGGTATCACCCCAATGGAACCAAAATATTAGAGGTAACTTTTAGGAGAATAAGGGGAAAGAGAAACTTGGCACAAATTGGCGAGGAACATTTTCGGTGACATCCAACGTAACTTTTATACAGATCGCCCCTCGCCTTCCCATAAAAAGGTGCACATGGGCAGTGGATTAGCATCATCAAGACTCACTCCGCTAGCATAAGGGGAATCCAAGGAGGACACCTCCCCTGCATCACGACGCAGATGAAACTGCGGAAAATACAAACACCTTTAACCGCGTAAATCTTTCTGAGGATCACCTAGCTCACCTTGCAGTGGGATCGCACTGCTGCAGTACGGACTCCACTTCGAAGCAGTGACGGGCGGGGGTGCAAGGTGAGGGAGGGGGACAGGCGGAGCTGGAATGGGGGAAGGTGGGGACGGAAAGGAGGGGTCGAACCGCGGGTGGTGGTAAAACCGTCGGTCGGCGGCGATGGAAGTGCGGGTGTTCGCGCAGTGGAGGGGGAGAGGGGAGTGATGGGGAATGCGGGGGGGGGGGAGATGGGGAGGTTGAATGGAGGACTGCGCTCGCGTAGCGACGGGTAGGCAATTTGTGCCCCCTCGTGCTCCAGTAAAACGACATTCCCATGGATCATACGGGGAGGGGAGAAGGAGAGAGGTAACTCGATAAACCGTCATTTACTCCTTGAACTTCAACTCCAGACAAACCTGCGAAACTTGCTACTCGACCAATTCCTTACCTACACATTTTTCTCTCGTCGAAGCAACTTTCTATCGCATACACTGATTGCGATCTCTTTTATTTGGTTCGTCGACCCTTTTCGATTGCACCGATAACATCACACCTGTCATCAAAAGCATCGAAATGGCTCGCTTCCAGCAAGGAAATTAGCAAAAATATACGCAAGGCGAAATCCATTTTTTAAACCCATGCTGAGTATTGAATCCGTGTCTCATCTCTCGAACCCAGATTAAAGGCACGCCTAGAATGGCCTTGGATACTATCACACATACGAGTATTCGTTGAATTAATACTCGTAGTAGTAGTTTTTAGGGGAGGCGACCGACAGCTAAGGTCATTTGCGCCATAGGGGATGGACAGGAAAGGATGAAGGGTGGAGAGAAACCCGGCGTCGGCATTAGCCTACTCTTTACGAAAGGCGCCAAGGGGTCCGCAGCTTAACGTCCCATCCGACGGACGCCGTACTCACTCAAAGTGCCCTCCACGAAGCACCTCAAGTAGGGATCGAGATACCTCTGAAAAAATATTCAACACCGCCGGGATTTGAACCCGCGCCCTCAGGGTGGGAAGCCAGTACGTTAGCCCCCGCACCATCTCGATCCCCAAATTAATACTCTGGCATACTACAAACATGCCTCCCCATACTCACTACTTTCTTTCCTCATAAATTACACCCTCCTCTCCGTTGTCCTAAATCCTTATTCCCTTCCTCTCTATTACAAATTATCCCTTTACATCGGTGGACAAAGGGAGAAAATGGAATATCCTAAATACAAACCAAAATCAATTTCAAAAAGCAAAATAAATCTTAAGAATCAAATTCGACTGAAGACGCCCAACCAGGGCAATGCCACGCGAAACAAATAATTTTTCTTAAGTAAATTATATTTTATGGCACTAATTGGGTTAAATATTTTGTATTTTCGATAATATAGGAGCTAACATAAAACCAAGAGCCACCTAAATCAATATGACATTTTTTGACATCAGAGATAAAGCTAAATTCACTTCCGACACAAACCCTAAAAAGTTTCCCGACGCGCAAGAGGATAAAATTGGCCAAACAATAATAACTATGCCTAATATTTACATTTTCGTGAACAATTCCTTTGTCACCCGAACGCAGTCAAAGGTTGTTCAGGAGGAAATAAGCCATTAACTTTTACAGCAGAAATTCGCTGGGTGTTTGTGTACGGCGAATGAATTCCGTTTCACTCCGATGCACATCATCACAGGGGGAGGCCGTGCATCGAGATTATCCCCCCCCTTGTCAACTAACTTAGGCTTAAGGAATGCTTTGGAAAAGTGCAGCCTCGGCACCTGCTGCAACGAAGACTTTTTTTCAAACCTGGCGAGTAAAAAACGGCAATATAGGGTTTACCATAAATCTGACGGTGCCTTTTAGCTGCCGGCAACAAAAAAATGAAAAGGGACAAAAGAACCGGACAGAGTACGCCAAAGGAAGGTTAGCGAGCATTCGCCCACCGCGCCACGATGAGCATCCACCATTGTCTTCGACAAATCGCGGCCCGGCCTTAGTCGCATTCCGAGCGAAAAAGAAGAGGGCGAGCTGACTCCTTCGATGATGACGCCTCGTACTCCTCGAACGCGGTTAACCCCGAGATCGCAACGCGCGAACGATCCGACCCCGCGGCGGACCGCAACCTGTCCGCGTTAATTACCTCTTTATGGCGGACGCGTATTTACGACATCCCCACAAACCATTCCTCCATCGGATTCAACTTCCTCCCGCCTTTCCACCCCAGCGCCAGGGAAATGCACGCGGAAGGAGAAGAGAGAGGAGGCTGTACAAGGGTGCGGAAAGAGTCTGAGAGAACATGGAGGATAGAGGTTGAGGAAAATTCAAGCGAGAAGGAGAAAACTTGGGAGGGGCGTTGGAGGCGAGGGGAGTCGGGACGAACGGCTTCATCGACGGCGGGAAAAGGGAAAGGAGAACGCGCGGAAGGGAACAGGGGTTGAGTCCCCACTCTCCTCTTGACTAACGCCTTACAATAATTGAAAATGCTTATATGATGAAAAGCACACACGATTGACTCGAAATATGACTTAAAACAAGACCGGGAGTTATCGAGAGGGAGAACCAGCCTGGTCACGAACGGATGCGGATTAAACCCGATCGGGTATGAGAAAGAAATCGGTCGCCGATCCACGTTTGGCAAAACCCATCCTTGCCCAACCTAAGTAACTACCAATGGTAAACTTGGTTTGGTGACCAATGCGGTTCGGGAACTTTCACTCGTTTTTTTTCGTGCTGAGCACCGATAAAAATCTCTTTCCCCGGTGGGAAGAGTTCAGGGGTCGTTTCCCTTCACCCCCCGTGTTGTGAAATTGAATGACTCATTGACAAGTTGCCACTGCGATGAAATACACTGCCTGTAAGGTGTCCGTCCTGAAGCTATGCAGGCGTTCGAAAAACGGAAGCTTCCTCGAGTCGTATACATTTCATTTGCACGGTGCTGGACTCATTAGGTTAGAACTGTCTCCACGAGAACTCGTTCCAAATGCTCAACACATAAAAAAACATTCGAAAGGCGTCATTTGCCTGCGTACATATCCACGTAACGATTTATAAGCGTTATCTTCAAATGATAGACTATGGAGGTGGTGCTTGATAGGATGTGGAATAGGATGAGGCCCTTGGGATAATTTCAAGGTGGCAGAACAGAGTTAGTAAAAATGATAGGGAAGTTTCAGGATTTAGAAGGAATTAGTTGAAGGGAAACGTGGCTTTAAGGAGAGAAAGGGAATATGAACAAATGAAAGGAGCTTGAAAATAAGGGTAACTAAAGAATACAATAGGGCAATGATTTTTAGTCATTTTTATCTCAAAGCACATATTTACTAAAATTCTATGTCTCGCCGAAGAAATATTTTCCCAATGTTTACGTTTCACATGTACATGTTTCACTGCAACAATGTTCACTGCTATCTGCGCCGTAGACTTATTTCAATCCCTGATTCCATGATAAACAAAAGTTTAATTAGCTTGAGTTATAAAAATTTCTTCCGACAAACATGTGGACCTCTCGCGGGATTCGAAAATCGTTGGCGTCGCGGGTCTAAGTTGTTTTTATTATGCAGACGTTTTTTGGAAGAACACGAGATTGATGTCATACCTATCAGTGCCAGTTCGAAACCTATGTTAGGACTAAATATCACGAATGATCTTCAAAGCATTCATTGCAAATTTCCCTCCAGTTTTCTCTTGAACAAGTACGAACTCAAAACCACGAAATTCAACTTGACGAATGGAAGTGACGGCAGTTCCCTTCGCTCCTCCTTTCCCCACTCAAGTGCACAGCTCTGACACAACAGCACGTCTACACCCACGGACCGATGGATTAAAATTTAGCCTAAAACCCTGCATTTTTGCCACAAGGGTGCACACGAACCAAGAGCAATCCTGGGACACCCTTCCGTTTTCTCCCCTCACATTTCCAACATAACGGCCGGCCACACGCTAACTCGGTGCATGCGGGGGAGAGAAGCAATTTCAAGCGACCGGCCGGCCAGAAATCGTTCGCGGCGGGCGGTGCGGGAGGAGGCCCGCCAAAGAGAGAAAACGAGGGAGGCGCACGAAGAAGCGGAGGAGGACAGGCAATTCCACGGAATTAGCAAGGTAGGGAAGAGAGAAAACGAGAAAGATGCAAGTTCTCTGCACCTCATCATGCACAGCAAGAAATAGAGAAAGAGAAGTTGCAACCTTTAAATACTGCTACAGTAAAAATCAGAGAAAATTACGCTTAGAAAACGATTTTAAGCTTTATCGTGTGGTGCGGCAAGAGAGAAAGAGAGAGAAGAGGGACGGGGATTCGGTTTTGGCTTGAACACGCATCAGGGGGCCGGGCGTTAGCGATTTATACGACATCCATCCGCAATGGAGGAGGAACAGGAGAAGGGAGTGGAGGAGGAGGGATGAAGGGTGGGAAAGGTGGAGGATTGAGGGGCGCGGAATGGCATGGATTTGGAGGAGGGGATAATTAAGGGCAATAAATTTTGCATAACCGAGCGAATCGATGGCTAAAGCGAGGAGAGGAGACGGTGGAGGAGGAGGACAAGGCACGCATACGGAGAAACGATCCGTCGTTTGAGAGAG
This sequence comes from Hetaerina americana, assembly GCF_022747635.1. Lineage (NCBI taxonomy): Eukaryota > Metazoa > Arthropoda > Insecta > Odonata > Calopterygidae > Hetaerina > Hetaerina americana. The sequence continues at coordinate 1,423,581 of NW_027287428.1, read as the reverse complement.
GGGTGGCGGCGCGAGATGGGAGGAGGGAGAGGGAACTTGAAAACCGATACAAGGCAAAGGACGGCTTTTGATGCAGCGGGAGCGGCGCACGGGAAATCCTTCGGCGGGGGAAACGACGAAATTCGATCGCGTGGCTGGGCCTAGGGAGGCGGGGCCCCAGTTCCTGTATGAGGTCCCTAACGAGGCAGCCGATTTCTCCCGCCGCTAACATGGAGTATGCAAGTGCGTAAATACACGCGATAATGACGCCGTAGCTTCAAAACGTCACAGAAACCCATTCGCCCGAAAATGGGAGCTGGCGCCCGGCACGTGACAAGTCGATGTCTTACGAAACTCCCCTACGCTATATTACAGCACTTTGGGGGCTCGAATTGATTCGGTCACATATCGCCGTTTACTCAATTTATGAGAAGACATAGATCAATATAATTTGCAACTCGAGATCCGGACCCATGACCTATGACATCACTGGCCAGATTTGGCTGGCAGGCAAATCCTCATCAGTGCACGAACTTCCCTCACTGAAATTAGAATCTAATGCAAATAATCGGAGTCAACAACTTAAGAGATGGCAATCGGCGATGGTTAATGAATTACATAACCATAGCTGGAAACCCGAAGGTTGGTTCGATTGCTGATCTAATAGCTCCCTCAATACTCAGCTCTAATGGGGAGGGGGATGCACTGAGCGTCAAATATACATGCCATGGCAATGTTGACAGATCCTTTCCCGGCGTTCCACCTGCGGTTTCCCATGAAATTTTGGCACCCGAAACATTACACAGCTTGTGAAAAGCTTAGATTGCCCAGAGTCACGCAGATTTGTAGCGAGAAACGAACGCGAGCAGCCGAACGCTCTGACCACTAACATATCCCTATCCTCATCGATTATATAGTATACCATATTTACAAATAAGTATAAACACTAAAGTCACAGAAAAATAAAAGTTCAATGATAAGGAAAAGTGATGTACACAGCTTGCCCAATGATCTCTGCAATATCTTGATGACCATTACGCGGAAGCCACATGACTGCCATAACCTTCTAGATTAATTCAGCAGTATAACTTCGCTCGAGAGTGCCAATATTCTCTGACCAACGGTTGAAAGTCGAAAAAGGTACCCGAGCTTTTAAAAGGCACGATGGTGCAAGACATACGGAAACAAAAGATTGTGACCCTTAAACATCACTCTAAACATGAAGTCTAACACGTAATCGACACGCTTCCTCAATTTATTCTTCTTAGTGCCCCCAATGAAAATATAAGGGTTACGTTCAGTTGATTAATACCACAAATAACTTAACATCTTTTATTCTGCTATTGGCATGGACATGCAAAGTGATTCAAATATCTCCAAGTGTGGACGTATTAATATTTTTACCAGCACCAATCATGACCATTCTAACATGACTCACTACGGGCCATGCACACCCTTTCACATTTGGCAGGCCATATCCTCTCTTTAACAAGCTAAAGCAAGGCACCCATGACGGATCGCATTTACGACCCCGTGGTTTTTTAAAATGGGGAAGAATTTCTTTTGACTGTCTCTACCACTTTCAAGTGCAATGAACTAAATGTGGCAAATGCCTGTCCCAAAAGACGATCTCCGTAATTTGACAAAACAAGGACAAACTTTCAACAATTGCAATAATGCTCGTCAGTTACTCGCATGAGTATGGTCAATGAGCGATAAACAAGAACACAAATGACGAGGACATCCGTTCATGATAGCCATCTGCAACACTGGATAACAATGAGATACGAGGGTCATCCGGAAAGTAGTACCCGTTCGTGCCGCATGAAGTGCTGACGACGCGAGTAGCCGCTGGACGAGGTCAGATAGCTTCAGTGGCTTGTCTGCCTTCTCTGAGCCAAGTTGCGTGACGCTAGCATTGCCTGTGTTGTTTCTGTGATTGTTTACAATGTTTAAAAAAATTGAGAACGCCGCCAGTTGTGAAGTGAGGGCAGTGATTAAATTCCTCAATGCAAGAAACGTTCGCCCATGTGATATTCATCGCCAATTAAAGGAGGTGTATGGAGACAATGTAATGGACGAGTCGTCTGTTCGGCGGTGGTGTCGCAACTTCAACATGGGGAGGGGGAACACACACGACGATGAGCGTTCGGAGAGACCGTCTGTCATTACAGACCAAATGGTGAGCTCAGTTGACGAATTCGTGAGGAACGATCGGCGCGTCACAATTGATGACATCTGTGAGCATTTTCCCAATGTTTCTCGAACAATTGTTCATGAAATTGTTAAACACCATCTGCATTATGCAAAAATTTGTGCAAGATGGGTCCCTCGCGTATCTCAATGAGCTGGCGGCGAAGGACTATGCAGCAGGAATACAGAAACTTGTCACACGTTATGACAAATGCCTTAATTTGCTTGGAGATTATGTTGAGAAGTAGTTTAAAGTATCCTCTTTCAAATAAATTTTTTTATGTTTGTTAATATTTACTTTTGTGTCTTTATTTCACGAACGGGTACTACTTTCCGGATGACCCTCGTACATTAACAAGAAGATGACAAGCCATGATTTCCCATATGAAAACATATATGTCGTAACAACGCGGGATTTTCATGTGTGTGAGTGTGTGTGGAGACAGTAAAAATACTTGGTAACTTCCACTATATAATCTTTTATTGTAGGTATTATCAGTCAGTAAAATCCTCCAGGGGACGATGGTTTCCAATGAAGTATGAGACCACGCGAAATTATAATATGCATGTTTTTAAACCATGGCTGTGAAATAAAACAACGCATAGACATAAGAGCACTTAAAATATTCAAACACTGAAATATTTTGCACCTCCGTCCACCCTTGAGCGCTAAATTTGGCAGACACAAACCTTCCGAGCTATTTCCCCCACCCTGACGGAACGCATACATCCGGCCGCTCCCAAATTAAATACCTCGAATGCGCCACCGTCCACTGATTGCAAAGAATATCTGGCGCATTTCTCAACAAAAAATAAATTTCTTACACTGAGAAATAAACACGAGACCGAAATCTATATCACTAGGCCTCGCTAGCCGGATCCTGCAATGATAGCTGTGGTGGGAAATTAGCACAAAATACACTAAGTCGAGTATCGATATTTTTGCTATCAAACTGGTCGATCCAAGATCAGGTGAGGATAGAGGCCAACGGAAAGAACCGACAAGAAAAAAATGGGAACTAATTTGACGTATATTAAGGAACAAGAAAGAAAGAGATCAAAGACTTTACAGGGGGAACAAAGGAGGTTGGGGCCCCACCCGACTACGGGGAAAGGCCAAACATGAATCACGAGAAATAATAGATGGTGAATATTAATGCCGTAAGCTATGACGGCACGAAAGGACTTGCGGAAAACACAACAGAAACGTAAAACGCTATAAATCAATCCTTATTTTGTTTACATTTCCGGAGGAAGATATTTTCGGTACCTGTTGGAGAACAAATTTATCGGGCAAGCTTATCGCATACAGTAGTACTCGCATACATTTGCCGTGTCTAGGGGAAATATGGGACATGAAATTAGTATTTTTAGAGGGCAAAAAACAAACAACATTTCCTACAAATCTACTTTTATTAGATTTCGTTGCGTGATCTTGAATAGGACAACACACGAATATTCTTTTCCCTATCAAAATCTTGGTAATTCCAAATTTTTGGTTTTACCGTGAAACCAAATTGTTCGAGTTATTTGACAGACGCGAGAGGATGAATTAAATGTTAATTCCGAACGGGATGATTTAAGGAGGAAAGAAAATATCAACACTTTTCTGATGTCGTGCGGCACCGTGGAGTGACCACAGACAACAGAAACGGACACACGAACGTAGAAAGACATTCTAGTCGTCAAACACACCCAACAACCGAAGAGCAAGAGCGATTGGGTAAGAACCCAAACACCAAGAATGTATCCGCATTCTCGAAAACGTCCCACCTGGCAGATATATTTTTTTACTTTCTTCGATTACGGCCTTCCCCCTCGCGACCAACGATCTGCAGAGAGCCGCACGCGATGGCGAGGGCTCGGAAACGGAAAAAGAAACTAAAACCCTCCTACTATCCCCCTCTTCCCCCTAACCCCCACCTTACATCCTCCGGTCGCTGAATACCTGGCGATGCAAACTGAATATCGCGAAAGTGTCGATGCGTCAAACTGGGAAAGCAGATGGACGGCATCGCACTTAAAAGAGAACTGCCCGATTTGACGGCACCTAAATGCCCCACTACACGCCAATTTTTACCTCTTCTTCCTCCATCTGATCTTATTGCAAAATCTATCAGTTTAGGGTTTGCTTTCGACATTGAAATATCGAAAATAAAATCCGTCGTCACAGCGCCTTCATCACCACCTTACTTTTCTTGTCAACATTCTAGGTAGATACCGCGATAACATATTGCATTCACTCTCCGAGGAGGCCGTATGCTTGGTGGAATAACATCACGCATCCTTTGCGACAGTATCTGGTAAGATGAAGCAAAAGAAATCGATATTCGCCGAAAAGGACCCAGTGCAGCAAGCAAATTTATGTAGTGTAAGACTACATTCTTCTTTAAAAATATACCAAAACATCTGCTGCATTCACTGAAAATTTGAATGAACAGGAACTAACGCGTTGTTATCATGACGCAAAGAACTATAAATGCTATTTTGAGCAAAATTGGCCCATCGGGCATGACATTTCATTTCAAGTTGACAGTGCTATTCCATAAATTTTCTAGGTTGAAACTCCAAACGTTTGTGGAAATATTAACTTTAAAAATTGTACATACGTTTTACTTGTCATGCCAGATTATTTTCTAATACATCAATTAAACTTCAACTATGAGCAGGACATGGATAGCAGTTTCACAAAAAGGAAACTACCACCCATTTTTTAATCAAATTACTTCTCAATTAACAGGTTTTACAACAAATACTATATTTCAATATATCGAGAAAATCTTATAAAAATACGGCAAGTAATGCCCAAGTTAAGAATCTACTGATGAAAACTAGCGACTGGAAAAATTACGCTTGAAATTTTTGGCCAAGCAAATAAATATTTGTTTATTAATTAAATGATAGTGAGATTTAGCAAGAGAAAACCTATCGTTCCGTATTGTACGTGAGAGGAGGTCAAATTCAGCGCAGTTTGCAAATGCAAGAGAAAATTGAAGAATGAATATACATTAACGTCCTGGAACTTCATTTAAAAAAGAAATAAAACTCCTGGGATTGAATTAAAAAGCACTTTAATCGTTGACTTTACTTAAAATGTATAATTTCTAATTCGCAATAATACGGTATAAAACCGAATGAAGGAGGATAAAATTAACTATTACGCTGGTCTTAAATAATATGGTCAATGGAGCTAATGACGATTGATATTTTGTTACTTATGACATTAAATTAATCACTCCAAAGATTTAAGGTGAGCAATTTCAAGACAGCGCCCGATTTTTGCTAGCTAGGGCTGATTGATATTGGAAATGGAGCATGGCAAAAATAAAAATTCACAACGCAATTTCATCTAACCCCGACATCGAGCTGCCAGTTTCCACGGGAATGCTTCACGATGATACGCGGTGAAGTCGGAGGAAGAGAACCCTGCACGCCAGTTCCCGTTCGCACGGACCCTCCCTGATATTCCCCTTCCCCTCGCCCTCAACGAGAGACTTGGATACCCACCCGCCCAACCGCAGCGCGGGTGCCAGAAAAAAAGAGACAAAAGAATAACGCCAAGGGAAGGGAAGAGACGGAGAGGAGAAACAAAAGAAACGCGGCAAAACCGGTGCGTCCCCCTCCCCATCCCCCCATAACCCTCGGATCTTCCCGAACCCCTGCCGTGGTTGGAGGTGGGGAGAGAGGGGGAGGAAAAGGGAGGAGTCGGCGGCTCCTTCCACACTTGTTTTCCGCACGGAAGCACCCTTTCTCGCAGCGAGGGAAGAGGGAGAGGGTGGGGTAACATGGGGGTGCTGGAGGGGTGGGAGAGAGGAAACTGAAGATTCGGAGTTGACCGAGACCCTCGACTTGTCCCTCTCGCGGCCGCCTCCCTTGGTCCACGCCCACAAAATATACCGCTGACACCTTTCGGATTCCTAACTCCTCCACTACTACCGCCCACCTCTGTAAACACATTAAATCTCGAGGTAAAAGGGTGGCAATTCTAGTTAATACACCTTTTAAGTCTCGGTGAAAAGATGAAAAAGTTAAGCATGAAATTGCAAGGAAGATAAAACTAATTTAGAACGGAAATAATAACCCCTGAGATCACCACGTAGGTGCCCGTTGAGGGATGGAAGCATGACCATCTGGATTTTTTGGAGGCGGATGATGGCTTCACTCCCAGACGAAATTGAAAACATTAATCATGGCACGTCTGGCAATCTTTTATCAAGGGTCGGCAATGGAACTTGTGAGCACGAAAGTATATATGCGACGACCCATCTACCCCTGCGTGAGGAGGAGATAACAACAAATATTTAGACGGGCATTTTAAGAAAGAGCAACGACTAAAATGTGGATAAAATAGTAATTACAATTTTGTAGCTTCTTCCTGGAAGTATTAAATGGTCATATTGTTTTATGAAAATACTTAGGAGTTAAAGTTAGCAGCAAGTTAGCCACTTTTCAAATGGAAGCGATTTTTTTACAGGAAAATAAAATGCCTGAACTATAGGGCCATTGTGATAGGATGGAAATCGCGAGCTAAACCGCCATTATTTCACCTAGCAGAATTGGAATGCCCTTGGAACATCGAAAATTCATGTGGATCATACATCAAGACAAAAAGGTGATAAAAAAGCTTATGGGTTCATAACCTCTTTAGGAAAGTAAAGAGCACATTAATTACAGGAACAGCAGTCTTCCAAAGCAACGCAAATCAAACTTTACTTCGATCATCTAACAGATAATTGCGGCAGTGAAAGACAGTAACTATGGTAGTTAGTAAACTTTTTTTGAAAACTACGAGGTGGGCAGATGAAATTCACCGAACTCCTGAACGTGGAAAAAATACATAATGCTGAAGTAGCTTACGACGTTTGCTCAGCGTGGCTCATTTGGTGACGATTCTTCCGTGATGCAGTCCTCGCTTCTGAAGACGTTCGCTGCAACGCGACGGAAGCTTTGAGGCGCAAAAATGCTCCGCAAACAACAGTCAATCGAAAGCCACCCAGCATCAACGAACCGACGCGAAAGCCTACGAGATCAGTAACAGCAAAATATAGAGACGCCATAAAAGTCAAATAAAACCAAAGCTTTACGTGATCTGCGCACTTCGGTCGCTCTGCTGTAAAAATGGGAAAGTCGTGATTATTCCTACCGCAGGAAACTCGTGATGATAATTCACGGGCGAGAGAGGTGAGATAATCCAAAACAAAAAACCTTTAAAGGATTAGACAACTATACGTACGGGGACCGCTAGCGATGAGACGAGAGAGAAGGAGGTCCCATGTATCCTTTTAAGTCTTGAATACTGTCCGCTAGTCATTTTTTTCGTTCCCGGGCTAACACCTAGAAGTATTGTGACCAGCAAAAACAGCAATGAATTCCCTCCGAGGCGAATACCTCTCGTCTTGAAAGAGGGATTAAAAACTACGGATTGCGAGCGAATTTGAGCGTGTCCGGGGCTTAAAAAATGAAAAAAAAACATAATCCTTCTCAAGGGGCAAAGCAATGACTCTAGCCTAGTTCATTGGTCGCTCCCTTTCCTTAATCGATTCCCATCTCGAGGCCTTGATCGCTTCTGCAGCCTTCGCCTTACTATGATAGCGGTTTTTAACGAACGAACACTCAAAAGCGCCCCCAAACGCGGAGACTTTTAAAAGGATAGCGGAGCTGCCAAGGGAACCATTATCGTGCGATTATGAGCCGCCAAGCAAAAAAAAATGGCGGACTTCTTTCACTATCCCATTCCCCACTCTGAAGCGGAGGAGGCGATCTGGAAAATAAGTGGAAAATGGAACAACGGGATTACGCGCACTCCATAGAGATAACAAAAGTTTGTTGCTTTCGGAACGGCAAGTCTCCACTCTCACCGAATGGATTAGTTGAGGGGTCGAGAATAATCCCAATTTCAGGGGATCGACTCCCGGAATGCACGCGGACGACAAATCTTGCTTGCGGTGACGAAGGAAACCAGAACGTAAAAATATTTCAAGACACTTGGAGGAGAAATCATTAATTCGCGAGGACGTTGATGCTACGTTGCCACACAACGGATTTACATGTAGCAGTAAGATTACACGGGGTAAAAATTGCGCTTTCGGAGAGCGAAAAAACTCAAGGGCAACTACGGGGTAAAACGATTTCCTGAGCGTTAATCTTAAAAGTTTCTACAAATACGGTAGTCGTACAACCTGTAGTTCCATTTAACTCTCGAGTATATCAAAATGACACCAGATTATGAAGGACGAAAAGAACGGGAAGATTCAATTGTGAATATGCTCACAATGGCCATACAGGTATGTTAACAACTAAATCAACATTTTGTTTGGTATGAATTATCGATTAGCAGCCAGTTCATTCTCTTCTACATACACCATTTTACATATTTGTTTGATTTTTACACGGCAGTTAAAAGATACTCCAATATATATTTTTATGTTTCAAAAAAGACCATTTTTCATCCATCTCTAACATATTTTTTGTTCATTCTTCTCCACATGAGGGATTAGGTCCTGATCGACGTATTTCGGAACACATCGATTCCTCAGTTTAGAAACGTCTCTCTTTCTTAAAGGTTTATACTTCATCAGAGTCTGCTCCTTGGCATAAGATTTAAATCTTCACACCATTTTCCTTTGCATAAATCAAGAATGGATCTCTAAAAATCAAAGATAGATAAAATAACGCTCATATCACTCTTTTCAGGGCAAAGCTGCCTATAATCTGTGGAAATATAATTTTTTTTAAACCATACTAGGTCAATTGACTCAGGCTATGAATTCTGATGAAACAAAGCAACCACTCCAGACCAAAGGGATATCGCTCTTCCGGAGGTGATCATATAAACGCCATGTAACCCGTAAAGCGCGATTTCCTAGATATCTCCCTCCCCTAACGGCTCTTTCTCCCTTGTGTTTCTCCGATTCTGCCATTAGCGCTCGCCAGCCATTCACGGCTCCAATTGATCTCCTTAATCACCGAAAGGGACAATCATGCGACGTCAGATACTAGGTCAACAGAATTGAATCCCACGGGATGATCGCTCGTGGCCTAATCCACGGACCGACTTCCGCATTTCCGGCATCGCGGAGGGAGAGTGTTGCAGGGAACGGGTGAGGAGGGCGGTGGCTGGGGGGCGGGTGTGGGGGTCCGCGGGTGGGGAGGATGGGAGGGTTGCAATCCCGCCCTTTATTGGCCAAAATTGGCGAAGCTGGGGCGTTCGAGATCCGGGGAGATTTATCCGACATGCCAACAACGCCAACTCTCAACACACCCCTCCCCTTCACCCTTCCCCGCGAATATCTAGTTCGGACCCCCGGCGTCCGGAACCCCGCCGACTCGGCTTGAGGGCGAAGAGCGCCGCGGACTCGATTACCGCGCCGAATCACGACCATGGGGGCAAGGGGGCGGGAGGAGAAGAGAGAGAGAGTCCTCCGCGGCGTCTTTTGTTCTCCTCTCACCAAAATGGCGGAATATCAGGCGGGCGAGAAGATTGGACGAGTGGAGGTTGGTGGAGAGGAGGAGTGGCTTTTACGGGGACGAGGTAAGGGGAAGGGAGGAGGGGGCAGAGAGAGAGACAAAATACCCCCCACCCTACCCCCTGTTTACGTCCCATACCGTAAACCACTCGACGAATCGTTTCCGGGCAACCAAGTCGGGCCGCGTTTTGCGTCCCGGACTCTCTCAAGCCCACCCCGGAACCCACCCGACGACCGAAACCTCTCTAGAAAATTCTTCTCTTCCTTCCACTCACATCCTTTCACCACACCCTCTCCCCCTCCATCCCTCTCTTCCAACACACACATCCCCGAAGACCAATCCACCTCCCACCCATCTCTTCGTGCATTGCAGCATGAGCCAAGTGACGTAGGAAAGATGGAAGGAGGAAGAGAACTGAGGAGGGGGAGTGTGGTTCTGGGATGCAGGGGGCTGAGGGGGTAAAGGGAGAAGGGGGGGAACGGTTTTCCGTAGTATATAGTGAAGCTACCCCGACCCTTCCATCCCTCTCGCCCACGACCCTCAAAAACACCGCCACACACACACACAGATGCACACATGCGCGCTCACTTCGCATTGCCCCGAAAACCCTCCCTACCTCCCTTCCCTGAGAACCCCTCCCGGTCCCCACTCCTCTCCTTCCCCGCGATTCCCGGGGGTTTGATCGATACGGCGCCAATCAATAAAGGCGAGAGAGGAGGCGGCAAGGATGGAGTGGAGGAAAAGGCGTGGGAAGAGGGAAAACGCGGAGCGAAGAGCGAGGAAGAGGAACGGAGGAAGAGCGCGGGGAGAGGGGGTGCAAGGTAAGAGGGAAGGGTGTTGGGAGGGGAGCGATGGGGGTGTGAGTGAGAGGAGGGGGTCAGGAGAGGGAGAACCGTGGGGGGAGGCGTAGTACGTAGCACGGCCGCGCGGTGCGGTGCGGAGCCGCATCGTAATCCAGGGGTGTGGTCCACTGGGCGGGAGAAGCCGGAAGGAAGCGTGTTTTTATTTTTCTCTTTTATTTATAATTTTTTTTCATTTCGCCTCGGTTTTTTTCTCCTCTCAGAGGGGGTAGGGTCGGGGGGGGGGGGGAGGGACTGGAGGGGCTAAGTGGGGTGGGGAGGAAAGTAGGAAGTACTCCTGTGGCCCCCTTTCCTTCCACCCATCGCCCTCACTCATTTTCCTACCCCCACCCTTCCCAACCCTCCCCTCACAACGTCGAGGGCTTGCGTCCACGATGGTCCTCCAACCTCGTCGACGTCGCCTTTTAACCCTCTCCCTCCCCCATTTTCTCCTCGCGCGAAATCTTCATATGCCGCGCGCGCCCCTCCTTCAGTTTCTCTCTCAACCTTTCCCTTTTCATCCACCCAACCCACCCCCACCCCTCTCCTCACGGCATCATTCATACTCCTTTTTTTCCCTCTCCCTCCTTTTTAATCTTTCCCTCCTCCCAGTTTTGTCGTAATGACAACTTGTTCGATTCGCTAAATTCGCCCTGAGGGGTTTCAGGAATAAAGGAGGAAAAAATAATACCCCCGAAAAAATAACGTCCACGCGCTAATTGTCACGGGGCCATCAATCTCCCGCGTCTATCACTATTGTTCAGAGGGGCGACGCGCTCGTCTTCTCCCGCTCTCGTAACTGGGCCACCCACGCGATAAATATTTCCCGTCGACAAATTGCAAAGGAGCCCTCCCTTTTAAGTGCATCGCGCAGTGCGTAACTTTGAACCGTTTGCTGTAAGTGACACTAGTAAGAAAACCTCCATAACACAAAATGTCCGTCCTTTTTTTAATTATTGTTCACGTCTCAATCTAAAGCTATGAGACCAATTTGCAAATTCATTGGCCCATTCTCTTCACCTCAATGCACCCGAAAAATTAAATACATTTATTATTAATTTTTGGATCTTCGAGGACGCGAGATGTGAAGACTGCCCGATTACAAATTTTACTTGATGTATCCTATAAATTATACTAAGTGGATTCTAAAAAAAATGGAAAGAAAGAGAAACAGCTGAAGGAAACAGCAAAGGGCTATGAGGGAATGAATGGCAACAATAGGCGAGTTTAGAGATCTGGTACATACCAATCCTTGGATTAATAACCGGGGCAGTTGATGGATTCTTTCCGAGAGCGGATTGTTTCAAAACTATAAACAGATTCACTGTGATCTTCCAACTCTCCTCACAGCACACCCCCCCCCCCCCCACCCGCTCCGATGGAGGAATTTTTCTTCTCCACTAATGACTCATCTTAGGGGAACCAGAAAAACGACACCCAACAACCATTTTCCCTACCCACCGAACTTGGTTCGCCTTCCCGTGTTTCCCTTCGTGATTCTACTTCCATTCACCTTTCGTCCTTCAAACGCTGAATGCTTTATCTCATTCTCCTCAATTTTCAAACGAGAAGAGGTGTCGACGTCAATTTGGCTCAAGGGGTCTTCTTCCATTTTTTTTTAAATATTTTGTTTTATCATCAATGTTAAACGATATGCTTACCTCGGGGAAAGGCCCGGCTCTTCACTTATTTTCTATTCACGCTGTTAATCTAAAAAAAAACAATAAAGAAATCAAGAAAAAATACCGCGCCGAGTTTTTCATTTTAAACGGCGGCTCTTCATTTAATATTTGTCCCCTTCCTGTACATTCATGCGACCAAGGCACGCAAATTGAATGCAAGCCCCCGCCTCTTAAGATAATGCCGCAGAAAAAACTCGATTTAGAAGCGTTTAGTGCGCGCTTGAAATCATTACGATGATCACGCAAAACTTTTTTAAGTCTTGGCTCTCGGGCAGGCTGAAGGTCTCGAGGCCAAATAAATCCGAGCCCTGTTCCGGAACGAGTCCTGAGATCGCAATTTCCAAGTCGATTTACGCGACCGTGTGTATCCCACCGTGCAGGAAGTTTTGACTAGGCTGCCCTACTTTCTAGTTCCCCTTCCACGCACACGAGGATTCTTCCCTCTCCCTTCCCCCAGGGTTTTGTGCTAGTCGACATTTCTATCCCGTGCCCTGAATAGCTCACGCTTCCTTTCGCTCCCCAAGCCGGGAAACGGTTTGTGTGCAACGGACGGAGTGACGACGATTGTCACGTTTGCCCACACATTCCTTTCCCTAACGTTCGACCTGTTTTGTACTATTTTCGCACACTCTTTCGCCACTTCTCGCCACTACCGAGGCCATTCAAGAGTCTCTCTTACACGTTCACGTGCGATCCTGAAAATCTAGGGATTTTCGTAAATTCTCTTCGGCAAATGACACGAGGAGGTTCGTTACGCGGTTGACCACAATAGAATAAGTTTAAAATACATTTTGTTATTGCGTATTTTATCTGGGTCAGATGAATTACACGCAGGATCACGAGCAAGTTTGAAAGCTGAACAGACAGTTTTGCGAAAAGTAGAGTTATAACATCATCCAGTAATAAGCGAAAATGCTACTTGGGAGTTTATGTGACAAGGCCAAGATTTAATTACACAAACACTCCTTCGTACTAACCATAATACACATCGAAAAGAATTATTTTAAGCATTCAGCATTATTTTAAGTATTCAGCAGTCACCATTCATGAATAAATTGAAGAAACCTTCAAACTTCCTATTATTCGATAATTACAAAAGAAATAGAGTCAAATGTTAAGTGGAGGAGTTGAGGAAGACCCCGCCAGCTTTAAAAGGCATGACGTGGAGTACATGAAGCGGCACGAATAGATTTGCGGCGGATTGAGGACTGGAAGGGGAATCATACCGGTGAAACACTTGCCAATCGATTAACCACCATGAACCAAAAATTAAAGGGCATAATCCCTAGTCATTAATAAAGATTCCACACAATTAAAAGATGCTCCGCTTAAAAATAGGATCACGACAAAACAACAGAACGACACGCCGACGCAAAATTGCGCAGAGCTGGGAGAAAGTAGGGAAGCCGAACTACGAGCAGAACCCTCCGGATGAGCCGATGGAAAACTTTATGCAGCATCGGTGACCCTCCTCGAGGCTCCTCCATCTCCGACCCCCCTCCTCCACCCACGCAGAGGGCCCCACCCCACCTTCCCCTCTCCTACCCCCTCGCCGCGCCTCCACCCACACCTCCGAGGGCCACCATCCCACTCTCTTCTCTTCTACCCACCAGCGCCCGCCCCCCTCTGCCGATTCCCTTCCTCCGCGGCGGTGGAGCCCGACTGCGAGCGCCGCAGTTCCATTCCCCGCCGAAGCGAACACCGTGAGCCTGCCAGCGCGCAAATGGACGCATCGAATCCCCGATGCGTGAGCGCAGACTAAAATGCATTTTTAATCAGCATGCCGCCAGGGTAAACATCTATTTCCTAGGTTCCAATCGCCGAATTTATCCCGATTTCCTCAGGAGTGTTTGGTAACTGTTTAAGTAGGTGCATTTACGTGAATAATCGTCTCAACCTTTCGCGGGCCACTGGTCGAAGTCGATCCGATACCATGGTTTTTATCAAATCCTGCACGCACGATGGCCTACGTGACTCATGTCACAACTAAAAGGAATATTTCATTTTTTTACTAGTTTTCCGAACTTGGTGGCCTCCATAGAACATTTGGCAAGAAATTCGTTCGCGTCTCCCTGTTTGCGGAATGAGGGGGTGGCCTGAGTGAGGAGAAGAGCGTTCGCCTGCTCTCAGAGTCCCGGCTTCGAATCGAGTTGAAACACTTGAGCGAGTCCGGGGCTAGATTCGTGCAGTTCGGTTCTATGGGCAGAAAAACATTCTCAGGCACCGCGGGATGGGAAGAGAGCGGAAATGCGCAACCCCATTCCACACCAGAACGTGCGAATTTCACAGGCCATAATGTTGAGAAAGGAGTCTTACGACCCCTTATCGTACCGACCCTCAGATTGATGATAGTGGTGTATCGCATTTTTTTATAATATGGCTGCGCTATTGGACGACATAATTCCCAACCATCGGCCATCAGATTCCGACGAAACGACTCATCATTTCACTGAATGTCCATCTTAACTTCTTCGCCCCTCCACATGAACGACATAAAAACACGATGTTGTGGATAAACCCGATGTAATAATTACCTACGCATAATTATTTAGATTAGGTAGCCATATATATTGAAACTGAAATAACCGCATTGGAGACTTCACTTAGCGATTTAAATAGAGTAATATAATAAATAAATTCCTGAAAGGAAAGCAAACGATAAGTTCTAGGTATGGCAGGGGAAGAGAAGACGGCTATTGAGAGAAATTCGGTGAAGCCAGGGCAGGCGGAAATACCGAGAGGCAATAGGATGCTAAAAGCGGTAATACAGGGGAGAATACGCTTTTCGATGGAATTAAGGGGGGTAGAAAGTATGCAGAGATAAAGAACGAGTTACTGTAATGTGTAACATACTGGCATAAGGATAATTTATTTTCAGATCATAAAGGTTTAGAATCCCAGTAGTGGATAGTAACAGGCTCCGTAGAAAACCCACCCTAACCCGGTAGACTTCAGTTCATAATGATAATATTGTAAGAGTGTATCACACTTGAGTCGATGCTCAGGTTTTCTACGCGGGAAGATGTTCGGGAGCAACCGAACGGAATGAGAGGTCAGGGGGCTGGACGATGGCACGGAAGAGAGCATGGAAAAGGTAAGAGAGGCGGGAGAGAGGAAGGACTGGTCTCCCCTCAGCGATTAGAGGGGGAACAGCCGAGTGAAGTTGCGATACATCGATACGCACACTGCATCGCGTACTCATCGATTCTCTCTCCCTTCGCCATTTATTCGAAACCTCGCATGTGCACCTCTCTCTCTCTCTCTCGAGGCTAGGTCAGATCGGACTGCAAACCTCGCACGGAAATGCTACGACACCTGACGGCATTCACAATATTATAATAAAATTTAGCGAAACGTCTGATAAGTTACGGGGTAACTATATTGCAACAAGGCAATATTAGAGTAGTAGTTTTAATGGGAGGCGACCGACAGCTAAGGTCATTTTCGCCATTACGGATGGATGGGAAAGAAAGGTTGGAGAGAAACCCGGCGTCGGCATTAGCCTACTCTTGTCGAAAGGCGCCAAAGGGTCCGGAAGTTTTATGTCCCGTCCGATGAACGTCCATCGTACTCACTCAAAGTGATCTCCACAAAGCACCTAAAGTAGGGATCGGCATAACGCTGAAAAATTTTGTTGTGCCCAGGATTTGAACCCGGGCCCTGTCTGTGGGAAGCCTGTACGATAGCCAATTTCCGCAACATTCCGATCCCCGGCAATATTAGAGTCGCAGTGGTAGTCTGGGGGCCAAAGTCAGGGGAACCGGGAGAGGCGGTAAGTGGGGACGAAACTAGAGGAGATCAGATTCTCGAGAAAGGTCTTCGTCGGCGAGACGACCACGAGTGGCATAACGAGTGACTCCGCTCCTCTTCCGCCAGGTATACAGGGGTGGACGCGTATTACCTTCCGCCGCCCACACGTATGTGGACAATAGCACCTCACTTACATCCAGAACACACGGCGTCGAATGGAGTCCTTCACACTCGAGTGTTAATCACCTTGGGAATGGATAGATATATTGGTTATCACGTACGCTTCTCCCCATGGTGCACATTAGACGGGATTGCTAGATTTTTTCAAAGCCTCTATTAATGGAATATTCACTATTTAAGTGTCGACTGAAAATAGATGCATTGTAATCTTATAATGCGCCTAACGGCCTTTGGGTTGGGAACAATATCGGTACGTAAGCAATATGACGCTGAATGGAGTTGCAACTGATGATTATCGTAAGAAAAGTACCGTAATAAACGCCCTTTCCTGTACTTGTGCTATTTAAACTACAAGCTTCATTCAGCGTTTTGCGAAGAAAAAATGCCACCTAATCTAGTCGTATATTGATAAATTAAATGAAAAAAATTACGTGTATTTTTTGGCTGTAGTTTTCATGCATATTGAATTTATTACTAAATGATCAACAAAACAGTGGGGGTATACGAAGTTGTATATTTTCATAAGGTGCATTTCGCCATAAGGTGGCGAAAAAGCTGACATTATGCTTTAAACATCGGATTCGGCCATTTTCATCTACGCCCTCCTAATAAATATACAATCATTATGTACAAATAGGTACATTATGATTATCAAAACAAAACACTATCAAGTAACTAAAAAGCTACTTCACAAAAATGGAGAACAACCATTATCTTTAGTGACCATCAGTGCCGTATATGCACTACTATTAGTCGCCGGAAATATCGCAAAACAATGTTGAATGATTCATGAAATATCGTAAAATCCAGCCAACGAATACCAAAATCTCCACACCAATTGAAATAAACTGCTTTCACAAATGCACTTTACATGAAGAAATTATTTACACGAAGAAAAAAATGGACCACATTACAATTACTGAGGGAACGAACATCTGAAAAGGCAATTTTTTCCCGTGATTCTCGCCGATTATTATTTGCGATACAGAATACATTGTGGGTACAACCATCGTATTCGCGAAATGGTTCGCCTGTAGTTGCAGGTTCCACTCGCCATTCGTACGTCACCTTATTCCTTCCAGAAAGACAAACGCTAACTTTCGCCAATAGATGTGAGACGTTAATAATCAAGACTGATCATCGCTCTGCATGAAAGGTGAATGTTTTGAACAGCGATCCACAGTGACGTAAGAATTCTTGAAGCACACGCTGAGAGCGTGAGAAGTCCTCGGGACATGACGAAAACCGATCACAAAGAAATACGTAAAGGATCGCGCGAACGAAGGATAAATAGCCAAATTAGGAGAAGGACATCAGGATAGGACCACGAAAGACGACAATTACGACAGACATCAGTCTCATCTGATGTAACATCTCGAAATAGCTGTGGTTTTTACAAGGACTTTTATAGTTTGGGACGCTTCTCAACTAGCTAATAAACTTTATATTGGCAATTTTTCTACACTGCAATGGTTAACTCTTCTTTATGACTGAGAAGAGAGGATTGAGCGACGGAAACAATCAATACTGTAGTTTCCAATTGATTATCACTGTACAGAAACTTAATTCGAATTAAACACGATAATAAAAGATACTACGTATAATTTAAACTATATGAGTTGTTTGTCATTCAATGTTTGCAAAAGACAAAATGCTGCTCATTTACTGATATTTAGCCCGCGCAGCTGTCCTGTCTATTGCGATGAATGATAACTGAACAGCATCAATTACGAGGTGAATATTAAATTATGTTGCCCATTGGATAGAAAATGGTACCATAACGGATGATACAATGCTTTTTCGGCTCAGCTTCTAGGGGAATTTTTTCATCGGGAAATGGAAGACGTGCCTCAGAGGAAATGCCAAGGAGAATTTACTTATAACTGAAATTTCTACTTGAGATAGGATTCATCTCTACACTGTCAATTCAAGACCCCACTCCACGCCCAAGCTAGGTAAGTGTTTAAGCTGCTAGGCACGTAGCTTGCCCAGGCGAAATAAAAACTTCGGTGGGCCAGGAAAAACTTTAAAATAACGCATTTCGTAGTAACGCATTGTTTTTGGTTATGAGTGAAGCATTGTTATCATCGGTAAACATGCAGAAAAAGTGAACAAATCCTAATTTCCTTCCGGTTGACTAATCCCTCAAATCCGGATTCAATAATTCCGACAAATTATCCGAATTCCAATCGAAAATCATCATTGCTCCGCGAAAAGCGTTCTTTCAAGACGTCAATTCGTCTAAGAGTCACAAGGACCAACTGCTGAGCCTCACCGGAACTGGACATTTTGACGACATCAGCCCCTTCACGAGATTGGATCGCACCCGACCTTTATTTCCTCCGCGGTTCCCACTGAAATAAAATGATGATTTTCGCCTACCTAACGCGTGCACGAGACTTCTAACGAGGTAAACGTGCGCGAAAGAGAAAGAAGGAAATGGACAGGCCCTCTTCGGGTTTGGCGAGGGGTGGAGGAGGAGGAGCAGGGATGAGGGATTGTTGTCGTCGTGTAGAACGTGTAATGCGAGGAGAGGAGATAACACGCAGAAAAAATGAAGGGAGAGGCGCGGAATGAAATAAAAAGGGAACGCTGGAAATTACGAAATAAAAGGGAGGGAAGGAGGGAGGGGGTTTAGGGGAGAATGAATGGACCCAACTCTGAAGGGGCTCTCTCTGAACCGGGGGGAGGAAGTACGGATGAAAGGCAAGAGCCACCATGGAGGATGGGGGATCCACCTTAAGACGCAGTTCTTTCGGCCCACTCTTCCCCTCCTTGTCGTCCTTGCGCTCAAAGCGGCGTCGGTTCCGAACCTCTTTCGAGTCGTGAACCTGATTAGACTAATGCTTGGCCCCCCGAGTCAATACGTTACGGAGGGAGTTATAAATAAAAGGCGCGCGAATCAATGCACATACATACCAAAACGTAACTCTGATTTTAAAGCATAACTTTCTGTCAATTGCATAGCTGAAGTGATGATTAAAGCGACCTGGTGGATAGAAATGAATACTAATCAAAGATACTACATAGGCGAAAGCTCAAGCAAAGCTGAAGTTATTTGAAGAAGAACTCAGGAGGATGACCAGTGAATAAATATTCGTACGTAAATAGCCTTACGTTCTGCCAGGAGCATTTTCTGGCTCCCTTTGTCTTTTAATTTATCAATGGTCAATGATCAACATGACACAATTAATAAAAGTGAAGTATTTAAGTAAAATAAGAAAATTTCATAACCTGAACTGGCTCATGATTAAGACCTTTGATTTATATCAAAATATGCAGTTTTTTAATTTCAGTTAGGAAATGGGAAGAAAAGCAGCGATCGATTTTAAACTCTTGGAAGTCCTCGAATAAACGGAAAGGCTTCCGGAGAATTTAGCCAACATAGTAAAAGGTACCTTCTTTGTTGCAGTTTATTAGCCCGGACAATCACCTTAAGACACTCTTTAACGTCTTTTGGAAGCCTGCCTCATTCCTCACCTTCCCCTACATCAAATAATAGGTGGAGGTGAGGAATGAGGTAGGTTTTTCTGAATGACGCCTCACGGGAAGGTATATTTTTGGCGAGGGATATGTGGGAGGCGAGAAAAGGGAGATAGACAAAAATTCATATGCGTGGGAAGGGCAAGGGGCAACGGTCGACAAGAGACCAAAGTATAAAGGACGTGAACACTGGACAGCGGACATATGAAACGTCCTCTCTGATTGATCATGGGAACATTAGCAATTAAATCCAAAATTTTTATCAGGTAAACAATTTGAATCCTAAAAGTAATACGAATACATACTTTACCAACCACACGGTGCGGAATCTGAGCTGCAGGTTCTAGTGACGGTAATTGAGAGTCGATTTACATAGACAAATACAAATAGCGTGCATAGCTCAAATTAGTTGCATACACTGCAGAGCCAAGTGCACTCATAGTTCTTATGCTCGTTTTTCAACTGTAAATGGCCCGATCAACTCCTCAGAGAGCATGTATCTCGGAGACTGTGCAAACGAGTTCGCATTTTAAATCCTTGCCCTCGCTCAACACTATTTACGGAAATAAATTGAGATGAGAAAAATATCAGTTCACTATTGTGGAGATAAATGATATTCGGATCAGATCATTGTGGGGGGAAGGGGGGACTTCATACACTCTTAATGGAAGGAAAGAGCGGAAACTGCAATGTTCCAATCTCCAAAAAAAAAGAAAAGGGAGCAATGTACCCACAATGGAAGAAGCGACCCGACCCAGAATCAAAATATGAAAATCGCTTGAGTCGAGAACTAAGGTAATCAAGATCCCAGCAATTTGAAGTCATTGAAAATGGAAAGAAAAACTCTTCAATGTGCAGGTGGAAGCCTAAAGAGTCTTTTAAGTACCGCAATAGTATCTCATTTCATTGTATAATTCATTGCCCCCGCATTTTATAATCTTTTTCAAGATGACAACCGACCTCGGAATCTAATCGTTACGCTTGAAAATAAGAATATCGGAATGCAAGGCCATCATCGTTCCCTCTTTATACACACAACGGTCGGTTTCCTGCAATACGGGTGGCGGTCATTCATGGATAAAAACGTTCTCTTCAAAATCGACTGGCGAGTCACTCCCCAGGATAAATGCGAAATTTAATATACTTTTTCAACAAATAATTTCATACCAATTATTACAACCCGATTTGCTAAAATGAGTTTTAAACTTTTATTTTACATTTGAGTTACTTTGGACATTAAAGTGAACTGATTACATCGGAGTAAAAATAACTATTGCTTTCTAATCGTTAACTTAAGCCATTCAATGTGAATTGTTTTTCGTTTGCAGCCTCACGTTTTTCACAATAATAGTTATCGATAATAATTTCGTGATAATTGAAAATGGGAGCAATTCATTGGAGGAGATGAAAATATTACATTTTTAAAGAAAACCACCAAAAATAAAAATATTGAGTCTTGTTGGGAGCCACAAAATTCTGTTTCCAATTGTTTCGCAATTTATCTTATTACCTAAACCTTTCTCGCTGCGGAAACATTTTTCAAACTATTAAATGTATTTTTTGTTTAAGTTTTCCGTACTCGCTGGTAAAGTTTCAGCGATCTCTTCTGAAAATAACTGTCACAATTCGTTGCTTGATATAGTATCTCGGGAAATTCGTTGCTTCAATATGTGAATGAAACGGGGACTAAAAATTATATTCGCAATTAATAGCGAAATCAAGGCGTAATCAACTGGTAATCGAGACGTGATTTACAATCAAGTCTGACAACTTGAAAGGTCTTAATATTTCGTATTTGCTTGGCCATGCACTACAACAAAGCTGTTTTCACTCAGAGACATTTGCGGTGTGTTGTCTGGAGGAATTAACGGTTTATTTTTTCCACATCTATTTATTAAATATGTATAGGAAAATGCACTTAGTGCCCTTTCCTCGACAAAAATAAGATCTATGAAACGGTCAAACAAAGTTCAAAGAGTATTCAGATTTTCAGGGTTTGCTCGAGATAAATGCTTTTGACAACAGCCAAGAAGTATCGACGTGGGATTCCTGGGTGCAACCTAAACAAATTAGTTTCTCCAGTTTGAATGCTAATAAAACTTTGTTTAGATAGCCCAATGAATACCGTCTTCTTTAAATTATTAGGTGGAAAAGATGATTTTTTTCAATGTACCTTGCCCTATTTTAGGGATATAAAAAAATAAAAGGGTTAAAAAAATGTTCAATACAATCGCAATAAACAATTACGAATAATATGGTCAACGGCCGTCTCAGACATATATAAGAATGACAAGTTAACTTTTTCAGGCACATCCAACCGACATTCTCAGTAGAAAGGACGAACCGTTGATTAATAACAAATGCTCACTACGCAACAGAATATCCGGAAACAATAACAGAGAGAAAACATTAATCACCGCGAAAAACTTCGTTAAAATTTCCAACATAATTCTTAGGAGGGGAAGAAAATCTTCCTTATGAAGGTTAAAAAAATTGCGAAACTAAAATTTCGACCATATTCGTTGAAAGTTTTCAAACTATCCCTTACTTTTCCATTCCACTTTAAAATTCCCATTAATCATTTTGAAACATTTCCTAGAATTTATAAGCAACGTTTAATCGAGTTGCTTAATAAATAACCGTCGAATTACTTTAACTATTTATTTATATTGGGAACTCGTGGCTATAGTATGCGAACGAAACAGAGGAATAAGAATAAAATAAACCATTAAAAGCAAAAATCATTTGTATCGTGAATTGTATTTTCGAGATGTGATCTCTCTACGAGTAATTAAAACCAGCTCCTCCACAAACCGACATTTAAGCGTGTTCCGGAGCTTCACAGTGCTTTATAAACTGATGCTTTTACCGGCAGTTGAAAAAAATGACAGAGAGCAAATAATATAAATGTGTACACTAGTATGAAAAGTAGGTGAGGCGACGAGAAGGGGAATGAAGAGAGCGGAGGAGTGGGTAAACTCAAAACGAATGAATTCCCGAGCATCGCCCGCGCACTCCGCGGCGGGAGAGGACTTCTTTGAATAGCGCGTGAGACGGTTCGGATTGGGATGCTGAGAGAGAGAGAGAGGAGATGAGAAGGAGAGGAGGAGGAGAGCGCGGAGTAGGGGAGAAATACGGAACGTGGGCGAGGTTCGGGTGGGAGGGGGGTAGGGAAAATACACCTCTTGGGAGTGTGTATGAAAACGGGGAAAAATCACAAGTGGGGCGGGAGGGAGAGTTGGAGCGCATTTACGAATACCACCATTCATCGCTTCCGCTTTTAATCACCTTTTTCATTAGTCTCTCCCTCCCCCCATTCACGAATCTCTCCTCTCTCCCCCCTTCACTTTCACCTTCTCTCTCCTCCCCGCAAAATAATCGACCCATATTCCTCCTTCCCACCTGCCCTTGTTCACCGACGATGACGGGAGAGAGTGAGCTCGAGAGAGTCTGACAGAATTTTATTTTTATTGCCCTCGAAAAACCCGACCTTTACCCGAAAAAAATATACAACTTAGCGACTAAGTAAGCAGCGAGCTGTCTTTCTCTCTTTTTTCCCTTTCTCCTCTCTCGTTCTCTCGCACAAACTTTCTCTCTCCCTCTCTTTTTCCGAGCTACCGCTGAATGAAGCTGGCTGATAAATGGGAGAAGAGGGAAAAGAGGGAGGGGGGGGGATAGGGGCGGGAAACGGAATGACGGAAGAGCAACCTCAGGCAAGTGAAGGTACCCGAGTGAAAAATTCAACACTCTCCCTGACGAGAGATAACGAAATGAGCCCGTAGTTATGCCGTTCCGCCGAGGCACTTCCTTCACTTTTTTCACAATTACCTCCCGCAGGGAATTCATTCTCGCGTGCCCAGTGCCATGCCATGGGGAACCTAATCGTCACCACGGTTAACCGTGCCCCAGTACCGAGGAAAATATGAGCAATGTGATATAGCACATGAACATTTTTTTAAATCCTATTTTAAAATTTCCAATTTTGTTCAAATGTTTTGAGAGGGAGACACCATTCAAATTTCGTCGTCGGGATGGAAAAAGTGATTCTCGTCTGGTTTCTTAGGAATGAAGCCACTAATCACAAACACCCGGTATCTATCCACGCAGGCTATTACCTATGCTGAATACTATGATCATTATAGAAATTGAGAAATGCATTAGGTTTTTCATGAGTAAAAATTCCATAGCCTGATTTTATTTAAGTATCGGCAGAGGACAACCTTTAATAAAAAAAAATTATAGAAAAAAATAGGCAAGCTTCTTTTTCAATTAGGGTCGGATTAAAACAGAACCAAGCAGTATTTGGCAATCATATTTAATTATTAGAGCTTAGCCCGTTTTACATTTAAAAATGTAAAAAAAATATCATTACCCTATTCTGTTTATGGTAGGTTATCTTTTTTGTTCAACTTCATTTTAGAAATAGAAACATTCAAAATTCTCCCAGTACACAGAGCGAAGAAACAAAGATGTCTTTGTGGAAGAGGTTCGCTAGTATGAAAATGATCTCAACAACAGTCAGATTAATAAAACCACCACCACTCCCATGCACTCCCTACTGGTGTAGTGATACTCAATAGCAGAACCGCTGTCTCATTCACAGCCATTCAAAATACGTGCCCGACTTCGTGAGTTTCCGTTCTCATTCGCCAAAGCGTTCCGGGCCAGCGCTGCAACACACGGGGAGTCGAAAAAATGAAAGAAAAGGATGGAAAAAAACTAAAGAGGCGAGGAGAGCGACAAGGAGTAATGCGCGTACGGCACGATATCATGCCGGGCTCTCTCCGTGACCGTACGACTTCAATCGGCACGGCGGTCGAGGTATAGAATGGAGAGTGAAGTAAGGGGAAGGGGAGAAGAGGGGGTGGGGGAAGAAAGAGTGAGGAATGGGAGGGGGCAGAGGGTTATCACGGGAGGGAGTGGCGGGAGAGGATGTCGGGAAATAACTGCTGCGCGCGCCGCTGCCGGAGGGAAATTTGAAGACGATGCTGAAAAAAACGCCGCTCTTTCCCGGAGAGAAATCCGAAATACTAGGACAAACTTTGGATTTTTCACCGGAACGGCTCCAATGGGGAGGGGGGAGATTTTGATGCGAACGGGTGATGATGACTTTCGTCTTTTTTTTCTTCCCATCAAGTGGGAAGCGGATGAGTAGGGGATAAGATCTACAACACCTACTGCCACCGCGCATGAACACTCCCATGCCTCCGGTGAAGGATATTTTTTCCTGAATGGTCGAAAGGAAAAACGAGCAGTCATTTCATTCACTGCGGGCTGTTTTCACACGGCGAAACATTTACACGTACCCATTCATGATGACGTGAATAAACGGAGGAAGTATTTTTAAAAGTAGCATGCGAGGTTCTTCTCGGAAGCAACTATTTTCCACGGGGACTTGAAATCCCGCAAGTTCCGATTCATATGCTATAGATGGAACAAAACATACCCATTTTAATGTGAAAACCGAGAAGAATAACACGATGGCAATAAGGAAAACAAGAAAAAATTCCGAGAAAACTAAGTATCGCAGATGAAAATTTTCTCGAGCTCCACCAATGAAAACTTTCCCACAAATTGGAGGTGGTTAAAAGCATTTCAACTCCAAATAAACCAAACACTGGGTCGATGGTGGTGAACTTTGGGTTCACCACTGCATGGTGAACATTGGGTGGACATTTTCATGATCACATTGTTTGATGCTCCGGTGTTTATTTCCGGTACCGATTAGTCAGAACCCGGGATGTATCTTGACGAACTAAAAATTAACAAAAACACGGATCCAACTGAAAGTTTAGAATCCAAACTCTGATGCGAGTGTTTGAACACAAAAGAGTCTGGTAAGAAAGAAAGTGATAAATCGCAGCTGTAGTTTTGAATCAAATTCATCTTCAGTTTAAGATATACAGGACCACTGTTATCATTATTAATGGAACGAATGAAATAATCCACGCACGGCGACACAGTGTAGTATTTAACAGAGCATAATGCAAATTGAGAAAATGAAAAATGTAGCAAATATTAGTAAGAGCATATGAACTCTTTTTTGACGGTTAAGGCCGAAACTTAGACAAATCTTGGAAACTTGGAAATATCCATTTCGATGGAATTTTTATAAAGCATCACCCATTTACAAAGCGCCCTTGAATTCTTGGACATAAAAAATAAATTTAAACTATAGGAAAATGTAAAATTTGAGCACATATAAGAATGCCTAAACAATAACGCATAACGCGATAAAATTTACTGGGAAAACGCCATTCGTAAGTGCAAGAAGCTCGATTGCTGACCAACAGGCGTCGTTGATTTCAGGAGGTACAATAGCGCACACAATTTTTAAGTCGACCTCATAAACACACCAAAATGTCGACACGCATCGATCAACTTCCCAGTTCAACTTCGAAAGACGAGGCCGTGAACGAGACAACTCGTCGGCCCGTGTAATGCTGAGGGAAATGCGTGGAGGATCCATGCCACCCGCCCTCTCTCCCTCCATTCCACTCCACTCTCCTCACCCGGGACGGCTGAAAACAGCCTCCCCCACACTCTTCCCCGCTTTGGCACGCCCCTTCCGCTCAATAATAACACTCTTTCCCCCCTTAACCCTCCTCAACGTCCCATTACTTACGCGCTCCCAGAACCCCACCAAAAGCTCCCGCGGCAGCCACCTTCCCCCTATACCATGCTCAGCTCAGCTGCCGCTCCCCCCCCCCCTCCTCCACACACCCGCACACACCATGAACACCAACCCCCCCCCCTCCACCATTGCTGCTGAAACATTTAGCCCACCTATCATCCCCGTTCCTCAAGCCCATCCAATTGGCACCCATCAGCGCCGGACGCCGGCGAGTGTGTGTATATATATATATTTATACATACACACACACACACACATATATATATATATATATATATATATATATATATATATATATATATATATATGTGTGTGTGTGTGTGTGTATGTATATATATGTCTACACATTTTTTCCAGCGACTCTGCCATGACCGGTACGCGCCCTGCAAGGCGTCTTCGGGGACCCATCACAAAGTCTTCGTCACGGCTGATTGGATATCTTCTATGGACCAAAAACAGGTTCCTTTCAGGGCTGCCTTAATCCGAGGGAACAAAAGAAGTCTGCTAGGGCGACCTCAGGACTACAGGCGGGGTGGAGCAGCGCTGACATCTGGTGTTTGGACAGGAGCTCGCGGAATCGTAGCGCGTTGTCGTGATGGAGTTGCCAGGTAGCGGAGATTTCTTTTCTCGTCCTGATGACCCTTTTTCGGAGTCTTATTCCAGCGCATCCACGTAGTAGGCAGCGTTAATTGTCAGTCCTTGAGGAAAAAACTCCTTGTGGACCACTCCTTTAGTGTCTAAAAAGACAATGAGCATTGTTTTCACTTTTGATTTGGTCATTCTGGCCTTTTAGGGCTTGGGGGACTGATCGGTACACCAGAGCTTTGGCGTTTTGTTTCCGAGTCGTGTTAAAAAACCCAGGTTTCATCACCAGTGATAACGTTGTCCAAATAATCAGGTTCATTTACAATGCATTGGAAATGTTCACTTGAAATTTCCGCTCGGTTGGTCTTTTGGTCGTCTGACAACACCTTAGACACGAGCTTGGCGCACACTTTCCTCATCGCTAAATCTTCAGTTACAATGCGAAACACAACAGTAGACGACAAGTCCAGTTTATTGGCAACCATCCTGATACTCAATCGACGGTCAGAGTCCAAGAATTGTTGAACACGAGCCACATTAATGTCGATTTTGCTGGTTGACGACCGCCCAGAGCGTTGTTCGTCGTGAACCTCTTCCCGGCCCTCTAGATCGCGTAACGTTGCTCGACCCTCGATTCCATTTTTGTCGTGATCCGGTCGGTGCGCAAAGGCTTACAATAACTGATGTCCTGCCGCTTCCACAGCTTCGAGAACACTGAGACCGGTTTCTGTACCATAACCGGCACACGGAAAGGAACTGGCCTCCCTACCCTGATATGTGAATTTCACACGCCGTCGGGCTTAGTACCGGGTGAACTCTACCATCACGACCTTCGGGTTGATTACTGTGTTTATGGTTTATATATATTTATATATACACACATCATCATCAGTATTTCAATCCTAGGATTGGTTTACGGCAGCCCTCCATTCTACTCTATTCTCTCAATCCTTGACACCTTCCCTGCTTCGTCCTTCTTTTGTCCTATGTACAGGTATCTTGGCCTTCCTCGTGGATCTTCCCTACTATTTTTCCTTCTATTATATTTCTAATCAATCCATTGTGCCGCAATGTGTGTCCAACCCATCTATTTCTTCTTTGCCGTTGCGTTCTCCATTTGGCTCTATCCTCTTCTGCTCTTCTATATCCTTACTATACTTTGTCTGTCCATTTAATCTTCAGCATTCTTCTCCAGCGCCAAGGTACAAAGGCTACTATTCTTCGCTGTCCACTTTTCCAATGTTCCATGTCTTGGAACCATAGAGCGACATGATCCACACATACAGGAAGTCTTGTAAGTCTTGACGAATTGCTTCCTTATTTCCAGCTTTTGGTTCTTTGAACATAGTAATTGCCTCTTCTTCATGAATGCGCTCTTAGCTCGGTCTATTCTTCGCTTAATGTCGGTCGAATTTCTTCCATCCCATGTTATGCTGCTGCCCAGCTAGATGAAGGATTCCACTACCTCTAGTATCACCCCTCGAATTGTGATAAACGCATTCAAATTTTCTCTTCCACACACAAAAACTTTAGTTTTCTTCTTGTTGATGTTCATATTTTAGTCCCCTAGTACTGGATCCATAGCACTTGGAGTTGCTTGCAGGTCCTCTCACGTTTCCGCCACTACTGCGATGTCATCTGCAAACCGGAGCATGTTGATTTCTACTCCATTTACCTTGACTCCTTTGTTTCCTAACGTTCTTCCATAATGTCTCTTTTCTTACTCGTAGTCTGTCTTGTCTGGTAACGCCTTTAACTGATCTGAGAAATTGCAATTTTGCGGCTCTTTTCCCCGCCATTTCCTCTCTGTAACATTCAGGGATATATGGGATCGTCGGAGCTACGATATCGCTATGAAATTTTAATTGTCTCTCTTATATTGGTATATATTTTCTTGCTCTTTCAAGTGTTCCTAAAATTTCTGATCGGTTTAATTTATCAATATTTGTTTTTAAATACTCAATGCCATTTCATAAATACTGAAAATTTAAAACCCGTTCTTGCTGTTTTTGATTACTCTTTTCGTTCTCACCGACTACAGGTACATACATATATACATGGCGACGTACTCGCAGGACTTGTGGGCTTCCTTTCGCCTCCAGATGGCAAAAGGCTCCTCAGCGTTGAGAAGAATACTTGCAACTTAAGACCCCAGCGAACGAAGGGGCTGGGGTCCTTGGGCTCCGTCAGCAGCTACCATTGAGAGTGAACTGACAGACAGCCTCGCGCGCGGGTGTGCACTTCGGCACGATGAACATTTTGTTTTCAGGGAGGGATTCGAACTGCAAAAATGTGAAGCCGATCACTTGCGGCGAGCGCAATTAGATACCGCGCTGACGCCGCTGACGAATCGCGTCCGAGAACTTCAGATGAGCATTCGCATCCCGAAAAATACCGAATAGGTACAGCATTATCCAATGAGACCCAAGACGACCTACCAAAACGCTCCCACAAAACATCAATGAGCAGGTCACAAGGCTCGAGGGTTAAGCTGGAATTTTCAAAGAATGAAGCTCCGTGCGCAATCAATATTTTCTCTTGAAATTTTCTATGGGTGTGAATGGTTCATACCCTTAAAAATCTCTGGATTTAGCCATTTTACATAGCATCACTTAGGATAAAATCTTCTCGTAATCACAAAAATTTCAAACCTTTCACACCGAAACGACTTCGAAATTATACGTGCTAAAACCTTTTATTTTCGAAATGCAGTGTCCCACGGCCGCTGTCTCGCAGCTCAAAAACATCGAATGTCTCGAATAACATGCCATGAGAATGGCGCGGTTTTGCTCGGGAATCCACATGAATGGCTGTAACTATCTGCACCGTGATAGCGCACCGCGTAGCCTCAAGGGACTTCGGAATATCGAGTGGTTGGCATTGTTTCAATAGGGCGAAAGGCAGCTCGGCGAATACTGCCCTCGATACATTTGGGGACAAACCTGAACTGCCACTCTTCGACCGCAGAAATGTTTCCTCTAAAAGAGCCATTCGTCTCCCATTTCGATTATACCTCCAGCGATCCGAATGAAAACTAAAGACAAGCTTACTTCCCCTCTATCGTAACTTTGTGATAGTTTCTGATACCCACAGCAGCAAAAAACATGGTAATTTCTCACCGTCTTACTTGGAAAAAAAATTACTGAAAAACTTGGAGAGTACATTTATTTTACATCAATGGATACAAATAATCAAAACAAAGTATTTGAAATCATTCGAAACGAATACTCAAATAGGTCATCCTACGATGTAATTACTAGCATTTTCTATCTGCCTATTAGGGAAAATATCTGTACCCTGTTACAAAGATGCTAGAGAATTAGTTCTGACATTATCCATGAGCTCGTGTATAAAATACATATAAGCCCAGTTAGGAAAAGAAAATCAAATCCAAATCGAAAGCAACTAAATTCTTCAAAGTAGCATAAGCGCTATCAAAAATGCTGTCGCGACTGAAGGACTAAAAATCACGACCAGACTCAGGAAAACTAATAGATTTATACGACAGGGGGTATTTGAATACAATTAAAACTGCTATGTTTTTTGCCCTGCCACCACCATTCTGAATTATTACAAGACACACAAGTTTTCCCCTGGATATTTTTTCTACAAACCCAATCGCCCTCCTTTGCTGGGCATAGGGCAAGATGCCAGCATTAGACGTAAGCAACATAAATCCTTTAATGTGTCCGGGCAGCAAACTGCGGCACAGCTTATCGAATTGAACGAGAAGGAAGAGGCATTGGGATTCGAGGAAAAACACTTAAAAACCATTGGTGAAGGGAGGGGCTTTGAACACCAACGCGGAAGAAGAATATTAATAATCTATGAGGACGGAGATAGCTATCTCGAGGGTGTCGGGACCGGAAAGGCACGTAGTACTACTACTTCTACTCGTAACGACGACTTCAGGGAAAACAATTTTCGTGTGATTTTTTTCGAAGGAGTCGCGGATGTGCTGTACATTTAACGAAGGTTATGTACGTTTTGCGTGATTCTTGCCAATCAAAACCAGCCGCCATATTGACTTCAGTCGGTGCGCAGTAAGTTGTGATGTATTGCATAAAATGGACGTCATAGGAATCCTCCATATTAAACACCATCCTTAAACTGAAATTGCACGGACTATAGTAAAAACGAGCTACGTAGTACAACGGAATCACAACCGCTATACACGTAGATGAATATACTAACCGTTATATTAACTGGTATAATTGTTCCTTTGATCATTGATTGTCATACTATCATGTGTGCAAACGAACCACCTGCACTGTAGACAAAAAAATATATAGATCGACTAACTGTTATCAAGTGGCGCGGTTAATGATAACTTTAGTTACTTTTGAACATTTAGACCATCATAAATTGGAGTGAATACATTAAAATATTATACTTTTCAGGAAGGCGATTGTGAAGTCGACTTTTAAATACTGAAATATAACCAATACGGTTATGAACGAATTCAAATCGAATAAAATTCACATAACTTGGTGCACTTAATTAAAACAAATTTCACTGTGAAAGACAGATAATCCAAACCAAATCATTTGAATGAAGCTGACTATTTCCAGGACTATTGCAAACAAAGTCACGTGAATGGTAATAGTTAAGATGTTATATTGCTTGACTTCTTTTCCTACGTTTGGGAAAAACTTTATCTGAGAAAACAAATGTCACCACATCGACCGTGATCTCATTCTCGTGACTTATGTCCACGGTGAAAAACTTATGACGAGATCATACTTTTCCCGAACAACTGTACCATCGAAGAACAAATTTATTCGCACACACATATCGGACGAAATGATTAATGGGAGACAATTGTAAATGGAATAAATATCAGAGAAGGCGGTAGACATGTAATATTTAACGTGCAGTGCTCGCATCTGTAATGCTCATACGATGTCCTACTGCCATCGGCGAGCGCGAATCGAATCATGCGAACGCCATCAACAAACGACGTACGCCGCGGAACTCCTCGTGCTTGGAGACGAGCCTTTGGGAAAAGCCAAATACGACGTCCTGTGCCACGTGATACTCTGATTGACCAATATTTCACAGCGAAGGGAAGTGAGGGAGGAGAGGAGGGTCGGGTGGCATGGTGGGCACTCCGGACAGGACGGGAAAAAGAAGTTGAACCAGAATGCTCCTAAGCGCGACCCGGTGACGTGAATTGGTAAAGGGGAGAGGATGATGGGGGAAGAGGGAGCTTGAGGGAGTCGGGAGGCCCCAGAGAGAAAGAGAGGGACCGAGAAAACGGAATGGCGCAGCTGCTGGCTGTCCCCTCCTCCCCTTCCCAAACCCCTCGTTCCCATCTTACGCCACCTTCGATTGGTAGGTGCGGGGGGGGGGGGAGAGAGGGAAGGAACTAGCAAGTGAGGGAAAGGAGGAAGAGACCATTTCTTGCTCCTCGCAGGGTTAGGGAGGATGAGGAAGAAGAAGAAGCGGAAGAGACCGCGGCGTTGGCGGTGGAGGGAATTGAGCTAGTTCGGCGGTTTTGGATCCCTGGCAATAATCCTCCCCCTTGGGGCCCGTTAATTGGTCATGAAAAATACACCCTCCTTTTCCGGTACCGATCCCTGAACGCGAAAAAGGGATCGCTTTTACCCATTCGGCGAGTTCCGCGTCGACGACGGGCTGTTTGTTGATGGTTTCGGCTTTTAATGAGTGCGCACTCGGGGCCAACGCTCGGGACTGGGGAATTTTCGAAGGTGAACAGTTTGGGAGGCGACGAAGGGGCTCGCACTCCAAGGTTTCGCATTTCATGGTCGTAGAGCCAGCGGAACCAGCACTCGAATTTTTCAAACTCTATTCACACAGAAAATTCAGGAAGTTAATGCACTCTTCAAGTGTTTGCGTGCTATTATTTAGCAAGGTTTCTAACATCCATTAAATTCGGTATGTGCACGATAGACTTCGTGGGTAATTGCGTTGGTGTTTCGGGTATAAATAGTCAAAGAAATCACACCCACGTCGCTGCTTTATGTTTGACTTGCCCACATTTACATATCGACATTTAGAATCAATCGATATCCATCAAATTCGACATTCATTGACATGTCGACATTATTCGACCGGTTCTCATCAAAGTTCCATCACCCATTTGATGGATGCATTCAAATTTCGATATCACATGGATCCACCAAGACTAATTGTTCGAAACAGCAAAGTTAGTGTTAAGGAGTGAGGAAGTTTGAACTGTCACCCTAGGGTCCCAGCCACTCACATTTTCAAAATAATTACTACACGACCTATGAGACAATTCAAAACCGTTTGGTTTTCGCGAAGGATATACAAATTCCAACCAAAAGCGAGGTCAGAGTAAAGCAAATATGAATCAATTACACGTTAATCGAAATCGTAAACGGTCTACGTATACTCTCTGTATCCGACGCTAAAGATTTCCTCGCAACACCTATTGTACCCAATTCTGCAGTTTGAGCGCAAACACATTCCTTCAATTATGGAACGCGATAAACAAGCGTGAGAAGACAAACATTTGAGAAGTCCTCTTGCGTCATAGAACCACCTTCATCACGTTCTCATTTTGGCCAACTTTCTTTGCTCTGGAGAGGGGTGGGGGAGCTGGCGGATTGAAGGAAACTACACACTCCGGCATGTCCCTGTCGGCTGCTGAAGCATATCACAACACTTTTCGAGACCAGGACTTGTCTATGTGGCGTAGGTTTAGATTGACGTCACGGATTATATTTTGGACGAGATCGTGGCTTCCCTCCAATGTAAGAAAGAGAAAGCTCTCGGAGGGCCTTGATTAAAAATTAAGAGAAACGGAAATATACGATAACCCGAACTTGATTAATGAGTCGATGACCCGGTCTTCCAAAGTCGAGTTCTGTGATTTTTCTCCTGAAATCACAAAGAGTGCTCTCGGTGATTCGAAGAACTACGACTAACCTCCACATTTTCCAGGAATACTATTTCATTTACTGATTTATCCTTGTCCCCCATGAACTCAGGGGCCTTAATCTATGGACAATACTGATAATATGGGATGAAAGGGAATTAGTGTAGAAAGGGGACTAACATAGGGATAGGGTACATTTCAAGCTACTTTTGAGTTTAGTTTGGTATGTTTGATAATGAAAAAATAACCGTGTTACCGTTTACCACGATGCCATGTCAACGCAAATATTGTCCTCCGAGTACACACATGGAAACACCTGCCCGCGGGTCCCCTGAAAATTATGAGGACCGCTGAATACCATGTGACCGTAGGTACGCAGATTAGTGTACGCCAGGTTTCCCTCCCACCCCAATTATCCACGCCCACCTAATCCCGACGGCGCAAATGCCTCATCTGTCGAGCGCGCCCTCGGTGGGAATGGCTCCGCCGTGGTGGAGGGTGTGGGGACGGACGGAGGGGGCGGGAGGGAGTGGGGTCGGTAGAAGGAGGGTGGAGGAGAGGAAAGAGGGGCGCAAAGATGAAAGGGAGGCGGATGAGAGATGTCTTCTCCTTTCCCTCCTCCTCTCTATCCCCCCCTTCGCGCCGACGAAGAAGAGAAACTACGATCAGGGGGGGGGGAGAAGTGGTGGGAGACTAAGGGGGGCAGAGGGGGGTGGAAAACCAACCCACCACCTCACCTCGTAAACCACGGGGGGACTCTCCGCGTCATCGAAGAGAGGGAAAAGGAGAAAGGGCCTCGATTAAAATTGCATCCCCCGGGTTTTAAAATATCGATGGCGGGGGGGCTCTTTAAGAATTTCGGCAGGGGAATTAATATTCAAAATTACCCTCTACCACCATCACCTCCCCCACCCTCTCTCTGTCTCCTCCCGCCACACCACCGAAGGTAACGAGAACAAGGGTTCGAAAGAGGTATACAAGCAGAGAGGGATGGGTTGGAGAGGGTGGGAAAGGGGGGGACGAGAAGAATCTCATTTGTCGGAGAACGAAGCACTGAAAAATTAGGTACGGCTAAATCATAATCAAGCAACTCGTCGAAGAGGAGGAAGGGAGGGGGAAGGAAGAGGTGGAGGGAGACGCTCTCCGTGGGAAGGAGAGGTTGGATTCCCGTACGAGGGGGTGGAGGGGCTTTGGGCGAGGGGCGTCGAGCAGGACGGGGGAGAGGTCTTTTTATTTCCGAAGGGGAAAAGGAGGGGGGAGGAGCCTGAGGAACAAACGACCCCTCTCGACAGCTCGAGACTTTGTTTTTTCTTTCTATTTCGCTTCGCCTTATCGATATTTTCGCCGAGTACTTATTACAAGCTCGCAATGCGTGGCAGAGTCGATCTACCACCCCCATAAAAAAAACGATTAAGCTAAAGCGAGGCGCGATCTCATAATCTTAATATTCGTCAATAAATACAGCACATGGGCCAGTTTTTCTCAACTTGCTCACGCATTATAGATTTCACTAAATATAAACCTTATGGTCGGCGCCGAAAGAATAGCTCTAAGTTTTGACTATAATAACTTATTAATTTAGATCTTTAAGTTTAGGCGGGCTTTCGACAGATTCTGACCCTAGCAAGCTACTCTGCTCCTAAGCCTTGACTAGCATCATACAAAATATCCTTAAACCACATATTATACGGTACGATAACTCGTCTTTAGCTCTGCATAATTCCAACTTCACTTAATTTCATCCAAAACGTCTATTCTTTTCCTCTTTTTAACTTATATCCCAGCATCCGTCTTCAGCATATTATTACCTCTCAGTAAATCTCCTGCATCCATTAGTCCTGTCAACTTCGAATTTCTCTAAACTGCAATATCTCTTCCACCATGCCGAGAACTATATCATTTATTCTCTCCGTTCCTTTTATTTTCTTCATTCTGCACACCCATATCTCTTATCTAAAGGCTCTTATCTAAGCTTATCCTCTTCCCCCAACGTCCAAGTTTCCAATCCAGACACAACTATGCTCCATATTTAAGATCATACGCTCCATATAAAAAAATAATTCAGACAATACATACATTTCATTGATAATGACTGGAATGATAATAGCACGTTTTTAAAGGTAGCTCGACTCTTCTCTGTCACAGACCAGTATCATAAGTGAGACTGGAGGAGAGATCAATATAGTTTGTACCCATAAAATTCATACCTCTAAAAACATGCTAAACATTTATTTTTACAGTGCCCAATACGGTGGCACAAGAAGATAGTCACGGTGCGACGTAAGTTTTGTCCCACCGCCACATGCTTACCAATACACACGTGTGTATAATTATAATCAACAGACGAGAGCTTTTTTTTTAATTTTTTGGAACCTACCACTCTGCTGCATAACGACGGAGAACAATTACTCTTCAATGTGATGACAGGAATCAACACTAAAATGACGCGGGCAGACAGATGCACTTAATTTCCAGATTACAAGTTTCCATGACATCCCAGAACATTTTCCCCAGCCTCCTTTCCATATGAGAGACGAGAAGCAAGCCGCTGGCTTTATGTTTTCAATATTAGTGACTTCATCATTAATTCGATTACGCGCAAATACATACATTTCTACTCCGGCCGTTGTGGGGCTCAATGCCTTCCCACGCAATTTATCGACGTTACCCATTCCGCCACGCCTCCACCCCCCCCCCCCGAGGCAAAGGGCTTCGAACAACCCGTGCCTGTAGGCTACCCGTAAGGAATGCACACAAAACACTCGCTTTCGTTTCGCGAGGAGCGAGTGGAATTGAATTACAGCAGAAAAGAGGTGGGGTGTGAGGCACTTACGAGCGGCCTGCCGGCCGGCTTAATCGCAACAGATCCGTCATGACGGGGCCGGGGCCCCTGGCGTCGGGTCTCCAAATTCCCTCTTTGACGGGGCACTCTCCGACTGGTTTGGGCGGGCGATTAATTTTGTGTTTACACGCAGTTACCGGTGACTATTGGGTTATTTGCGCCATAAAGGGTGTTATGAGGCGGAGGATAAAAACCAAATACTGGGAGGAGGAATAACGGAAACCAGTCAGCTTCCTCCGACCGAATGATAGGAGGGGGGCATCATTTCATTGATCTATACCACAAACTATATGGAGTACACCTGGAAATATTTTACCTGCCGAGCTCAATCCTACGAAACGACCGGTGACGATTTTAATCTCACTATTAGACATAATACGACACAAAAATGGACGCGGAGGCCAACTACGACGTTTTGAAAGAGAGATGAGAAATCAAATCGAGTGGCAAGCTTAATATAAATCACACTATAAAACCAGAACGCTAACATGGCGATCATTGAACACAGACATCAATGCGTGATGTGATGTTATAAGATCATTAAATGCAATAAAATACGAATTTATTGCTAATTTATACTATGCAATCGATTTCGTGCGATGGAAAATTCGAAAATTTTGGGGACATCGCTATCAACAATTGAAATCCTGTTTCACGGCTCTTCGCTTAATATAAGGGAGAAATGCAATGTTATATCACAAGCGGCATATTCATACCAACTATCTGGTACCCTTTGAGGAGCAACATCTGTAGAGGAGACCAAATGCAGCGGTCAGGTCGACGGTTCTTAAACCCCGTGCCCTTCCCCGCCATTCGGCCCTGTATCTTAAAAATTGGCCGCTCACCGATCGTTAGGTCGCCTGACCGATTGGACCGCCTCCGTACTGAAAGAGCGCAAGCGACCCAATAAAAAGAACCTGACGGCAGCGAATTCCATCGGACGAGTGCACGAGTCGACTGGATAAACATTCGCTCCAGAGGCTTCAATTCCATAACTCATCGAATCTTA
Source organism: Hetaerina americana (assembly GCF_022747635.1). NCBI lineage: Eukaryota > Metazoa > Arthropoda > Insecta > Odonata > Calopterygidae > Hetaerina > Hetaerina americana. Next base: position 1,386,073 of record NW_027287428.1, on the reverse strand, counting down.
TTGGTAGAGACTGAAATGCAGTCCATTTTTTTGTTACACATGGACGAATCTTCAGGGATACAATTAATAGGAGTGGTATATTAGTCAAGATAATCGTACCTTTCGCTCGAAACGAACGGGTCGAAAAGTCACGGAATCGAGGCGCAGGTTTGCCGGAATCACGGGAGGGGGTCGATGAAGTTCGAAACGCCAGCTCCCTCAGAAGTTCGGTTCGCAACCTCGTCCCGCTCAGCCCTTCATTGTAGGCAATCCACCACCGCGTCGAGGGCCTGGACGATCGACAGGGGCGGTGGGCTCACGGCGCCACGCGAAGCCTGCCCTTGGGAGGCGGGAGTCACGCGAGAGGCGCCAACGCCACCATCAGCTGCCCCCCCGGGGACCTACCCCTCCTCGAGTTAATAGCGTGCCCCTCGGAAGTTCTTTTCCATATACCCACCAGAACACCCCAGATAAGCACGCAATTAAGTGCTCCCTTCAGCCGGCTATTGACAATTATAATTCAACCCTCTTTCTCGAAAATGATACGCCTTGAAAGACTGATATGAAGCGCAAATGGAGAGAAGTCAATACTATTGTATCTCCGCCACCCTCTCCGAAGAGTTGAATGGATGGGCACGCCTCGGAGTCAGTGCTTCGAATCTGCTGTAACGTAGGGCCCGTAGGTAAACAAAGAGTGGTAGCTATGAGTAATATTTAGTTGAATCCATTACAAGAAGTCACCAAATTAATTCATTAGTGGAACACTTAAATACAATGCAGTTGAACGACTAAAACATTAGTCTGGCAACACACAACTGCAATAAATAAATCCTAATTCGGAGGTCACAACTCTCCAACATTTATCTTGTATGTTTCACCGATAACGAAACATACTTTTACAAACCAAATAAAATCTTAATTTGATCTCAAATGAGGAGTTCATATTAGCAAGAGCCTCCACGCATGTGTGGCCCGAGGGAAGTTGGATAAGCCTAATTGAAACATTTGACGTCGAGTTTCTTATGCTTACGCTAGTATGTGGCACCATATATGTTATAAAATAATCTACCGGTTAAGGTAGGTTTTGGATGGACACAACTACAAAATAAACACTTTTTTCACTCATAACGAAAAACAGTTCAGTTCATTTAGCTTGGAGAGGGAGGGATGCAAGAGTATCCCTCCCTCCCCAAGCTAAAGCTTTCCGGCTTCCCGCTCGTTTCGTTACGACCGCCGTTTGGCGTTCCCACTCCACGACGACTTATATGTACTGTTGGCAAGCGTAAAAATGTTTCCCGAACCCTCCCGCGTTCCGTTCGAGAAACAAGATCGACAACAGAGTGAGACGAGCTGCCTTATCTAATGCAAAACTACTTATCACATGTGACGTAAGAGTTTCATATCGGTCATCTATGCGGGTGAACACAAGAAAACTTGGCCTGCGTTGGCGTCCGCCCCTTTGAATAATAGCTGCTTATGTAAGGTATCATAAATAAGCCTCAAATGTACAGCGTTCGCCGCTCGACGGACGCTATCGTTGGACAAGTATAGATTCTCTACAATTGAAACCAAAACACAATTACGTAGCGCCTTACAAGAATTTAAACGTAAAGCACTAAGCAAGTATTTGGACACTGACCCTAAAGCTTTCTGGTCATATATTTGGGAAGTAGAAGGGGGTAAACAAACCGTGGCTTGCTTAAGGGATTGTAACAATATAATTCACACAGACAGCGAGGGAAAAGCTTAACATTCTACATACATTCTTCCAAAGCGCTTTCACAAACGATGTTGCCACCGCGCATCTCCAAGAAACAATACATACTCAAGCCATGGAAAAAATAACGGCGGACCAACAAGGAATTGTCAAAAAGGATAATACCCAACAAATACCCGGGTCCCAAAAATATACCGGTTAGGGTGATAAAACATTTAGCTCCTAACATGGCCCCTACCTCGAATTTATATTTGACAGATCCCTCACTGAGTGCAAAGTCCCTGAGAATTGGAAAACCGCGCATATAATGCCTATTTTTATAAGTGGTGACAGGGAGGACCCAAGTAATTAAATACCCATTTCTCTCACTTCTACATGCTGCAAAATTTTGGATCACATTATTGTCAGTTCCATAATGAGATACCTTGAAAACATTAACTTTTTAAGTAACAATCAACAACGATTCAGGAAAAACCACTCATGCGAGACCCAGTTACGATTATTCACACATGACTTACTTTTATCGGGTGAAAGTGGTAGGCAAGTGGATGCAATCTTTTTAGATTTTCAAAAAGCATTTGATAAGGTTCCCCAAGGTAAACTTATTGATAAATTGAAGTTCACAGGTATAAACAAGGGCAGTCTTCGATGGCGCTAGTTCCTGGGAGTGACCTGGGAGATATCTCAGGGAAGTGTAATCGGGCCGTTGCTTTTCTTGATTTTTGTTAACGATGTGAACCGCGAAGTGATAAGTAAGATTAGGATGTTCGCAGATGACATGGTGATATATCGGGAGATATTTGTGGATGAGGATCGTATGTTTCTAGAACAGGATCCAGATAACATTACTAGGTGGTGTTCAAAATGGGGACTGTCATTAAACCTTAATTAATGTTGGGTGGTAAATTTCTCTAAAATATTAACGGGATTTGTTCAGAAATTAGCTGGAGTTGATCTATGTAGTTGGTACGGTGAAATACCAAGGTGTTACAATCACTTAAGACTTTACTACGGGACCCACATTCGTAACGTCTGCGGGTAAGCATATAAAAAATTGGGATTTATTAGACGCATTGTCGGCAGAAGTGACTCCAAAGTGAAGAAACGTTGTTACCACACTCTTGTAAGGCCTCATTTAGAATATGCACGTATTTTATGTGATCCGAGTGAAAAAGGCCTCATTCGGGAAATTGAGAAGGCTCAACGCCGAGCAGCCCGTTTCGTTAAAAACTGTAACGATAAAAAAAAAGCGTCACTGAAATGCTTATGGAGTTGGGGTGGGAATCATTAGAAGAAAGACGATTCAATTCTAGGCTGAAGTTAATTAATAAATTCAGATCCGCAAGTTTCAGCGCCGAGGTCTCGCAAATTATTCCCACTCCAACACACATTGGCCGCTTGGATTATGTACATAAAATTCGGGAAATAGAAGCAAGAACTAGCAGACTTAAGGGCTCCTTCCCACGGACAATACAGGATATAAACTGTAGGGTTTATAGATAGTAAAAATTCCACTTGCCACCCTCAGCGTCTAGGGAATAATTAGTCCTACTCATTTTGAGTACACTTTCACTAACCTAGTGCGTTTTGTTAACAAAACCTTTCCCGCATTACTGGATAATAATGTAGAGCTCTTTATAGTATTGCTTACTCTGCTTTGCCTGTTTTTAAGTTTCCCATTCCATCCCTTGTCTCTCTTTGTGGTCTCCTCCCCCTGTGTACTAGGGTGAGGAGACCGTTGTTTGTTGCATACCCAAGTGGTGGAATTTCGCCTTAATTTTCAAATTCTATCTAGCACGTTATTGGCTAAATATTTTACTACAGCCTAAGGTACAATCGTTTGATAGCTGATAGTATACGTATCTGCATGCGTGTAAGTTGAAAGGATTTTTGCATGAATGTATACACCACTCGGGCATAGGTTTGCATGGATGTGCTGATTTTGCAAGTGGCTTTGTTCCCTTTTACAGGCGGTGATCTAACAACCCCCGCCACACGCCCTTGCGGCGGCTTGCGGGGTATTTGGTAGATGTATCCAAATGACAATTCACACGGATCTTTACGATGAAATACGAAATGTAACGTAAATGTACGCTTTTCCCTTGATGAATGAGGTGTGCGGCGAATTAATGGCCGCGATGTCTTGCACTGGCCATTAACACACAACATTTCCAACCAATGTTCTGGTTATACCAAAAAGAATGTCGACACGCTACTATTTTAATTACTTTATGTATCGGTGAATGTGCTTGATCTTTAAAGAAATATGTTCATCAGGGAAAATTTACAGATTAAAAAAATATACGTGACAATATTTTCCTACATACCTAATTACCTTAATGCCCATTTAATGATTCTTTCATGATTCAAGCTAAAGAAGGGTAAATGGGCTAATCAAAACGGAGGTATCAGGAGTAAACATAATGATTAGAAGACCCAATTAAAACGTAATATTTATTGGCTTCGAGGCACCGCGAACTTCTTTTCAAATACTTAACAATAACATGAGTTTTACTTCTATTCGCTTCAATATCTCCTGGAAACATTGATACAGGTACCAGTAAAATGAACAAAAAAGTATGCAATGGTGCACAGTATAACAGTGCATGACGCGTAATTGGTCCCTACTATATTTATTGGTAATAAACTTTCACTTTCGGCACAAAACAGGGAAGAAACTTTCTGATCCATAAACCAAGCATTGGGTCCTTTTCCTTTTAACTAGGCCGGAAGTAATTTAATATACTTCCGTGTAATGCACGCGGTGTGTAGTTAATTTGAATCAACTGAAGTGAACCGAAGAGACATCAAAGACAATTTTAAATGGAATACTTTCAAATCGCATTAATTCAACGTACATTTTAAGTCCAAGTTTAGGCATTAACAATCACATTTATTCACACTGTTGACAAAAGCTGCCAAAAAAGCTTCCCTTCCTATGCCAATTCCCTTATTAATTTGGGCAGCTCGCATTCAAAACGCAATCAGCAATAGTTTTTTGCGCCGACCAAACACTAAAATTTCAAAAATGCACGATTGGAAAGCAGCCTTCCGTTTCTATTTACTTAGCTTGGTCCTCCATATTTCCGAACGACTTCCTGTCGGCACCAACAGTTAAACAATGGCGAGTCACGAGGATGCGAACTCAACAGTGAGAGGGAGAGAGCTGTATGGCGACCGGTCGAGCAGAGAACGCCACGTGTCGACACCCGGTTTATTATTTCACGCTTTGCCCCTCGTCTTCTTTCATGAAATAAATCGCCAGCACGGCTTCGACACCCTCACGGGACACGAGGCGCCAATGAATCGGCGCTAACGTGCTAAAATGAATACGACAAAACCCGAACGTTTGGCGGATTTGGAGGGTAGGGCAGGGAGGGAGGTTCCGACGCCTTTGGCAAGGTAATTCATTAAGTTCTCCAAGACTTTGTCCCGACCATGAAATTAAAAAAATAATAAATGGCGCGTCGGCTCATGAAAAACGATCGCGATCAGAATAAAAAAATACCTTTGCTATATTTATTCTATACAATATGGACGAAAATTTTTCCCTCACTTTACCGTTCGTCCTCTCCGAGGGCCGGTCGTCATGGGAATATTGCACGGGCCAGCGCTCGTTCCTCGGAAAATCTTAGGCGTTGATCTTCGAGTTCATTAGAGTTATGGTCCACCAAATAAGGCCTCGGGATCATCTTCAATACATTTTCCATAGCTTATATTTTATCATTTCTTTAAGATTTAAGTTAATATAACGGTGTGAAGGGTGAGATGGTTAAATTCACTAGAATGTCTTACACGTGTCAAAAGTGCAAATAACACCAACGACTCTCCCGGGCCTATTTTTGCGAAGCTTTCTACGTGACAGGAACGAGTCGAAGTTTCGACTGGCCCTGTTCTTTGCGCCCCGTTGCCACCGGCAGCAACTCATTCCCCTGGATCGCACAATCAAAATTTTTGGTTCCTCGCCATCACAGGACCTTATCCATCGGATGAGTCTGCCCAGTTCACCACACTTGTGGCTACGATGAGCACGTAACCTATAAACGTATGTACGCTACAAGCCATTTCCGGAGCTATAAATGGATTACGAGAGGAAAAGGCGAGATGGGAGGGAGGGTGCCCACGATGTTTTCTTCCGAGCAACGCTCACGCGTTCTTTTACGCGCAATTGGGTGTGTTGCTTCGGTTACGTGCTCTTCGCATGCGAGATGGGGGGATACGTGGCAAGCGAATCGAATGCACCTCGCGCCTTTTGTTTCGCGTTCACGAGGGGGAAGAGCCCAATGAAGCCTTCCTCCAAACTGAAATGACCAATGACCCCCCATCCCATTCCCTGGCACTCTGGACTAAAGGAAGAGCTCGTTTACACGTGCGAATCGAGCAGGCTGGGGTGACGGGTACCTGACGTCGCTTTCTAGACTGGGGTGAGAGAGGTTTGGGAGAAGACATGCGCCGCCTGACTGGTTCGTAATCAGCCCCTTGAATCAAAAAGTAACGCTGAAATGTCGTGTTAGCACATACGACAAAAGCACTGACATGTGAACAAATATATTCTTCCAACTTCTTAACACAAGGGACCTTTACGGAGTACATATTCTCTTGTAAACTCTCTGTGCATACTAAAATATAACTGTTTTTATTCACTATTCCCTAGGCAACAGCATGTCAAGAGAAATTGTTTCAATCACTGTTGATGCGAGCCATGTTACATGATCAGTGGTCACTCAAATCTATCCTTTAACTATTTCACCAATTGCTTGATAGGTGACTTCCGATTCGTTAAATGCACTCAACATTGACCACGGAGACAGGGCTTGTTTCAAAGTAATTTGGTCTCTCAAGCTGGATACAAAATTTGCAGCTTAACCCGTAAAAAAAATCGGGTATCTATAAAACGTTATTTTTCCTCATCTAAACCTCTTTTTTCCAATGATTTTAAGACTGCGATAACGGCTCGATACAGTACTTCAAGACAACATATTTCCGGTCAACCAAAATATGTCATTTCATACCACAATGAATTATTTATTTACGAGTATAAATTTTGACCATGGAAAATAAAACTATTTGTCAACATATCACGAATGATTCACATAACATCAAGTAAAATGATTATTACTCAATCCCATGTCGACGACCCGAACGTTTCTCTCAAATCAAATGCGGATCGGTATAAGTTTTCGCAGGCGTTGCGATTGAGTGAAGTAGCGCGCTGAGTTTCTTTCCCGCCAGAAAATCAACCTGCTTAAACAAATCTTTTCATGGGGCACGATTATGATTTGAAACTAACATTCACTGACTTGATCAAAATTTCAGGAGCATAACTGGTGCAAGAAATAACGGAAAAATAATTAATTCAATAGCGATTTGAAGATTTCGAAGAGTACAATTTCTATACATAAAATGGAAGAGAATTTGCCAATATCCACATGCTTACGGATATATTTGCGTACAAACTACACGACAAACAGGGAAACTTCAACCGCCGAGATTATATTCATAATATCTCAATTTTTTAATCACAAGTGAAAACAGACATCGAGAAAAAGTGAACGGGAAGGACTACAGAGAAAGATGCCGGATGAGATACACGGAGAAAATAATAACATAAGTTAACGAGAAGAAATATGCGTAAGCAAACAGAATAGAGTGGGCAGGTGCATCAAAACAATACTAGGACTGATAGCCCGTCATGCTGACGATAAGAGCGATGGGTTTTTAACTAAAACTGCTATTGCATCAAAAATAAATTATTTCAAGTTACTCGAAATGTAACTCCTCCAGTTAGCTCTAATTGTGAATCTATCTATTACTGCCAATTACTGCAGTCAATCAAAGGAGGCAAGCACATACGTGAGGACAACTAGAAAATTCTGGAGAAAAAATTGAGTACTACTATCTTTACCCACGATTATAATAAAATTTCTTTACATTTAATTTCATAGAGACTAGATTGCTTCGGCAAGAAAATCAAAGATCCTTCAGTAGTCAATGCTACCATATAAATTAATTTCATTTATTTCTGAAACATTATAATTTATTTGTTTAACTTTAAGAACATTTAAGGTAAAAATTCACACGATGAACTAGTTAGTTTACCATACTCACTCCATAGTGTCTGAAGAGACAATTAATAAATACCGTGTAATTAGAGAAAGCGAGAGTTAGAGAGGGGACAAAGGGACTAATGCTGAAAAAAGGCAATTCTACGCTTCAAAACGTACCACCCTGGGGCCAAACAAAGCTCTTCATCTCAACATCACTCGACGAAACCGAAACTGAGGGGCGTCGAGTCGAAAATCAACGCACTGAAAACGGTGCACGTGGGCGAAGGGCATCCTTGAACCTATAAATCGGAAAATACATAACCCGAGGAGAGCAATCGACGTTCTCGCGCGAGGAACTCCGTGCCGCGGACCGATTATTCTTATCTGGCGGGAGGGGAGAGGAGGAGATGGGGGAGGTGGAAGGAGAACGCGATCTCGGGCGTACTTGGGCCCGTCCATTATAATATCCCTTCCCGGAGCCATTGCGGGGAAAATTCACACCTACTTCTCTCTTTCTTCCTCCCTCCTTCCTCCCGAACGACGCGAACGCTTCATCGCCGAAAATTCCCCGCAAGAGCGCCCATCTGAAAGATGGCGGTGGAGCCGTGGGAAGTGGGGAGAGGAAGGAGTGAGTGACTGAGTGGAAAGGATGGGGATGAGGCGGCGAAGGGGGGAGAGAGAGGTGGGAGTAGGAGGGAGAATGTGTTGGGGGCCCTCTTCCTCCCTCCCGACTTGCCCCATACTCCCTCCTGCTCGCCCCGACGACCCCCCCTCCCCCTTCCCCGTGGCGTCCCGCACCCCCGCCCTTCCACTTCTCGCCGAAAAAGAACTACGCAGTAGATTCCCACTTCCTTAACGATGTTCCTCTCTCCCCTTCCCGTTCCGAATACCCTCATCTACCATTCTCCCCATCTATCCCTTCCCTCTCTGAATTCCTCCCTCCTTTCGCCTCCCGAAACCCCGTCGGAGAGCGAGAGAGAACCCTCCTCTCTAATGTCTCCGAACTCCTTGCGCGCCCCGCCATCACTCGGAAAAAAACATTCCTCCTTACCCCACGACCCTTTCGACTCGAAATACAACAGCCCTCACCCATCCTCCACCCTTTTCGGAACAAAAGCGAAAGGGATTACGCAAGGAGAAAAGAAAAACACCCTCTCGCCACAAACTTTCCTCGGCGAGTTTTGCCGTCGTGGTTGCAGAAAGACGCGAATACTGCGCGAAAGCCTTCCCCGTCCGGTGACTTGTTTTCGCGGACCCCTGGTGCCTTCCTCAGGGGTTGCGTCTGTGGACGAAGGGTGGGAAAAGAAGGGTCCAGGTGTTCGGCGATCCACCAAACACAACGCACGACTCCCTCCCCCCCCTCGGGTGTTGGTCGACTCCCCCGTCCCGCGAACGCTCCTTCCGCAAACAATCGACTCTCCTCACCACGAGGTCACGATTAACGGGTCAGTCGATGCCAATACACGAACCTTATCCACTGGAGACGATGGTAAAAATAATCCCTTCCGAATCGAAGGTTAATTCGCTCATAGGTACTTACTTAGTAGTGTTTGCTTTTCGAACAATTTCATACATGCTTATTTACAAATCGAGGCCTTAAGCCAATTCATTATGTCGAGGAATACATGACAATTTACACGCATGAAGCCATCGGTAATATGGAAATAAGTAGAATATACCTTTTATTTATTCTTCCTTTGAATTCAATGAGGGTCAAATGCTCTTAAAGTGGTAGTTTTGGGGGTGGCGACCGACAGCTAAGATCACTTGCGCCATTAGGGATGGGTGGAAAAGGTGGATGGGTGGAGAGAAACCCGGCGTCGGCATTATCCTACTCCCGTCGAAAGGCGCTAAGGGACCCGCAGTTTAACGTCCCATCCGACGGCGTACTCACTCAAAGCGCTCTCCTGTGTGTAAATACCTGTATGATATCATTGTAGGTGAGTAAGGCGTGTGGTTTTAGATTTAAAATGTAAATGAAAACAACGCCTTTGCGTCAACAAATGTTGATCTGACAGTCACCAGGAGGGCGGAAAAATTTTGGATCTAAAAAGTTCAACCTTCTTTATCTTACCCTATCGGACATACATACAATTTTCAATCTACATTTAAGTATTAACGCTATCATCGCGCTTTTGCACAAAATAGGATCGCTAGAAATATTAACATAGTTTTTAAACTAAGTCGAGAGAATATCAGAGCTCATTATCAAAGCCCATCAGGACCTATGAACGCTCACAAACACATGACACGCTGGACTAAACGCGATTAGAAAAAGGAACGATGCCTTCCGGGAAAGATAACAGAAAAATAAGCCTATCGTACCTCCCTAAATTATACAGCCGAATGAAACTTTTCTCAGGCGTGCTTGGTGCCACAGTCGACAGCTCCATCGCACGAAATGCGTGCATTTACTTTTTCACCACGCTATAGTCGAGAAACTGTGATGCTCTCCGTAATGTGATGTGAAACCCACAAGCAATATCTCCCTTGGGGCAACCGGTTAACCACGACGGCATCTCCGCGACTGCGATTGTTCCCTCGTTCGCCTGCTCATAAATCGAAGAAATGAACTCATTTCGAGAGAATAATGTACGCTTACCGTCGCAATCCTGAAAGGTTAATTGCCCACTCCACAAACTTCCGAAGCCACCTCTTAAAAGCTTGAGGAGTGCAAGGGCTCTCCTGAAGTCTCCTCTCCCGCCAACGCTTTTAAGATGGCGACGCTACCGAAATTCTACCGCACACTCCATTCCGAAAACTGCTTCAAACTTCTCTCACTTTCACCTCCCACGTTTCCCCCGTCTTCCCCTTTTTATCTTGACCAAAAAAAATCCCGCCATTCTTATCACCCTCGAACCCACCAAACCCTTACCTTCCAATGTTTCTCGCCTATCCCTGACATCCTCAATGCACGCCCTACGATTCCCCCACTTCTACGCTACCCTCATCTCCTGTTCATGTTTAATCCTCTCTCCCACACACACACACACACACACGCAAGCACGCACCCTCTCAACCTTTCTTCTCCGCCATCCACACTACATTCCCTCGCTCTCCCCTATCCCCACGCCTCCCTCCACTGCCGACCATGTACACCGCCTCCCGCCACCAGCCAACTTAACACGCATCTCTCACTCTCTGACAGCCTTGTTTCTTATCCCCTCCGTCATCCTCGTTCCCTCAATACAACCGGATAGCCCACCGCATTCTAAGCGTCGCGTAGGAAGGGGCCGGACGCTTTTATCAAAGGAGGCGCGGTCAAACCGCGACTGAAGAACGGCATTACTTCGTCAATCTAGGAGGTTAAGTAATATCTCTCACTCACGTCGCGGAGTGACTTGACTTATTCGCACTTGCCCTTTGAATGTCACGCGTGAGATAGCGCCCATCGGAATTCTGCGAGCTGCCTCGGCCAACTCTCAAGTTAAATATGATAGGGTTGGGATTGTGCAGCACCCAAAAATTAATAAATGAACGCCCAAAATTCGTCATTTTAAGATTTAAATCTACCAAGAATTCTCATCAGCGGAATCTGCTGGTGTTTTCGGAGATAGTATTAAATTACATCATTAACTACGAAGAAAATTTAGTGATACTTCCTCAGACCATAGCATGACATTAAACATCAGTTACGTACCCTATGATTTCGCTTTGGCCTTGAAATTTAAAATGAGATATAAACAATTTGCCAACAATGCAATCGAAACGATGAGTCGCGAAGTCACATTTTTCAATTACAAAAGATATATCAGATTAATAGTAAATATCGCCTGCTCGATTCTTCGTCATTCTAAACAGATAAACATTTAAAAACCCATTTTGCATACAATAATAATTCCTTCTACGATCAACTTCAATTAAGTAAGTTATCGGCCTATATGGTTTCCATTCAAATCCAATAAATCTATTTGGGATATTGAGGATACTGTCAACAAGATACTGTCGAATTTACACGGTTTTTGAGCGGTTGAGACAGCAGATGAGAAACCCTGCACTTTGGGACTCTGGTGACCTCAGCGGCTAACAGTTTAAGGTGAGCCAATTCTTAGTGTAACTAATAACTTTCGACAGATGTTCTCTAACGTGGCGACCGGCGAATATAGGCGCGCTCACCGGAAATTCCAAACGGAGCCAGCAGGAATTCCTCGAAGCCCAACCACCTGGGGACATGATGGCCTTGCTCACGGGCCGCGACGAACTTGTGAACGTGGTCGGCCGTTAATGGCAAATTTTATCAAGCGGAAATGAATAGTTCGATATCAATTTTTTTAACGAACGGAAGAACCGACAGTGTACTGGGACTGTGAAAACGCTCGTGATGGCAATGCACGACCAAAACAATGCGGCATGCTGAGCGGACACACTATTCAAAACACACCGATGATCACCAATCTGTAGAAACTCGCGTTATAGAATCAATGACCATGGGATGAATATCCGACATTCTGCGATTTCCGTGACTTCGATCCCGTTTCCTGAACCAGTTCCCTCGCCATGCACACAGTGCCACCCTACCCTGCCGTGCGGCTACCCAACCGCACGCCCTTGGCTCAAATTATACATAAAAAAGAAGACTAGCGCGATTTTCGGAAACACTTTCCGCGAATTTTCGTAGCGTAAATTAATCACGTCAATGAGCCTATTGGATACGTTCTCGTCCCGGGAGCGTTCTAGAAACGGGCAGAGAGCGAAATTCGCCTCTTCGGAAGAAGGATGCCTGCGTATTGGTTACTGGGAAGATTGGGTTTATTGCCACGACCTGACAAATAAAGGCATCTTTCTTTCTCCATCTCTCATTCCTTCCAACCTCCCTGCCCCCTCGCCATTCCACTCCTGACGCATTCCCCGGGACTTCCCCATCCCTTCTATCACTCTCTCTTTTCCTTCCCGCTCATTATCTTTCTCTCCCTCGATCTACGCCGCCTCCCTCTCTTCCCTGGAGCGCGCCTGCATTCGTTCCCAGCACACTCTCATCCATCACTTCTTTTTCATCAAATTCCCATTCCCTCCCAGGCCTCCCCATTCGCAAACTCTTTCGCGCGCTCCTTCCTCTCATTCCTTGCCACTCTTCCCTCCTCCTTCCTTCCCCCCGACACTTTTCCCTTCGCCCAAAAGGGAAGCCAATATCATCCTCCTCCTCTTCTCACTCCCTCGTCCTCATCCCGATCCTCGTGATTCGCCCGAAATCTATTTTTCTCGTTCGCCCTCGTCTCTTCTTCATCCACGCCCAGTGGAAACACTCGCCTCTCTCACCGCGCTAAATTTTTTCGTTCCTTTTCGATTCATTCTTTCTCTCTCAATCTTCCCATCTACTTTTGCCCAAGATTCCGCAGCTTCCTCTCTCTCTTTATCGCTGTCGAAATGTCCGATTCACTCCACATCAATGACGGAGGTCATGTCTTAGCAAATGAGCACGAGAGTTTTCGTGAAAACCCTATTTCTGGCTCCACCGCACATGTATTTTGCGCAGTATCCGAATTTTGCCAACTTCGGGAGATTGCCGAGTCGAGTCCGACCGTTCGCACGCGAGAGATAGTTCGCTAGACTGGAAGGAAGGACTATCGCGGAAGTCCAGCACGCCACATTTTGTCCATCTGCACAACTACTTCAAATAAAAACCACATCATTGCAGGAATCACAATTGCGGGGATGACTGCTTATGTGAGAATTTCCGGAAAATAATACACGCATACCATTCACGCCGCCTCCTTTCGTTGAAGGAAAAGTCTAAATAGACTGGATTTCTGGATTAAGCCAGAAAAAAATTTTCTTCTCTACTAATCCCTTCCAAAATGCCCTATCCACCCACTATTTCATACATTCCCTGCTTTCCTCTTCACAAAAGCGTTCAAAATATTTGGACTATTTTTCCCAGTTGTATTTGATATCGTAGGATAATCACCAGCGCTAAGGCTCTCAAAACCTGACAAGTCATGATATATTTCGTTGTTTTTTCCGCATACCCGAAATTACTTCGAAAAAGACCCTTGGATATTACAGTTTTTTGATCGCTGATTAGTCTCAGGGCGTGAAATTTCCTAAGCCTCGCCAAAGAAATTGATTCGACCGAATGCCTCCGCCGGAACATCAAGAACCCTCAAAACAAAACTTTACCGGGAATAACAAATATACGGAGAAAGAAGCAAGGGCGACCCACTGGTCGACACAATTATTCCGCCAAAGGGAGCCGATAACGTTGACGTTCCTCGAACTGACGGCAAAAAAAACACGAACGCTCTCCTTTAGCTACCTATGCACCTTTTTATCTTGCTTATAATTTAAATGCGGGTCTCGAAATTCGCCAGGCATTCATGGGGGGAGAGAATCGTGTACTCCATTACCGGGCGCACCCATCTCTCCTCCACCCAACTTGTTACAAATTCACCCCCTTGCAATCAACCCTCCCTCGCGACCGGCGGGTGGGTAATCACGAGGCATAATAACCTCGAGAATCGTCTCCGCTCCGTGGAAACTGGGGAGCCGAGAATGCCGCTTCTCCGTCCGTTCCCCGCCACACCTATGCGCGGCAGAACAGGCACGTACCTACCTCCCCCAACCTTCCCTTCCCCCAGCCAAACGCACTCGTCACACTTCACCTTACTTCCCGTTCGCCACCTCCTCCCACCCCCCTGCACACACCCCTCCCCCTTCATTTCCACAAGCGGTAAAAGTGTCGACTCAAGTTAAAAAAAAATTTTCATCTCGTTTTCCCTAGTTCATTTTCCCACTTGCATTTAAAGAGATAACGGAACAGGTTTGATAAGTTCGACAGAGAGATGGCGGTACCCCTACAGGCGAAGCCAGGTACAATATTCACGTCACGGGCGTGTATGAGAATGTAGCAAAAAAATTACTTGGGTTTATAATTCATTTCCCGTCACCTTCGACAACCATTAAATATGTTCAACCAAGGTACTCATATACTACGTGAGGAGTCATTACGCCGCACAATTCAGATCTTTAACAATGTAGTTAAGAAAAAAACCTGAAGATCGAGGAAAAAAATTGAGAAGCATTAGTTACAAGAATTTTAAATATGTTGAAGACTGGACCTGTTCAACCAACTGACGGGACGGGCATTGTTGGGAGCCCCTTGAATCACGAAGAAAGCAGGCAGAACTTATAAGTTTTAGAAGGATACAGAAAACCTAAGTTTTCTCGCGATACCGAGGTGATCATTACGGCACCTAATTAATTATGTGGGTAGATTCGACCACCGGGACGAATTCAAGTACTCGTTCTCCCCCTTGCACGATACGCAATTACAATAAAATCGTAACCAGGCAGCCGAATATTTTCCCATAAAATCCAAAATTCAATGATTTAGCCAAAGATCCCTACTATCGCACAAGGTATATATAGTAAATTTGGCATGTACGTGAACATAAGATCATGCTCCCGGAAAAAATATATATTCATTTGCATGTATGAACTAACATTTATGAATATATAGTATGACTGACGCCTTAAAAATCCACGCAAGACGCCCTACCCTAGTCGCCGTTTGCCACACATTGTGCATATGTAGACGAAGGTCTGAAAACAAGACAGGATTCAGCACATTATTGCTGCCGAAAAAAGTGGAAATTGAAAACCACACCCTCCCGAAGAAGTTTTTCTCAAATTGACAACATTTAACATTCACGCCTGGCGCAAGAAAATTAAAGAATGATTAAATCGAATCAACAGATATCACTTTACAGAGCAGAATTTGAGGAATTAACATCGATTAAAATCAAGGTTGAGAGGGCTGGGATAATTTATGCTTTCGAAATGCCCAACGTCTAAGCGCGTCAAACGTAATAGCCTGAAAAAACCCATTTCACGATTTCCCTGATTACATATCGCTTTTTTGTTGCCTTTTGCTTTTTGAAAATGGCAGCGCGAAATTAGTTCAAGGTTTTTGAACACAAAATGGGTCAAAGAAAATTTAAAATGCGAGTCGAAGAAGGCATTAAACTAAAACTGGATAGTATACATGGCATACAGAAAAACCAACTGGGAAGCTTGCTCTCAAAGACTCCAATTCCAAAATCAATTTACAATAAATCAACGAATTCCTCCCCAGCCAAGAAAATATGGATAAACATGTTTTTAAGACGCTCGCACATTCCAGGGGAGCACGGATACACGGCAAGCTGGACGTCGAGGAATGAATACGGCGAGGTAACGGGACGACAGATTTCGAGAGCTTTCGCTACTCCGAACAAGAAACATCTTAACCGATAACCTTATCCCCATGGCAACACGACGCTTCCCTCTATTATGACAAAAGCCACTTCCAGCCCCTCTGTGCAATCTTCCCCCTCTCGAGGACCTAACCCCACCCTTTCACCCCAACCCCACCCCAGGAAAAGCCCTCTCTTCCTTACGGACGCTGCTACGCATCTCTTGATTCCTCAATAGTCCCCACTTCCCATACCCCCCCCCCTCTTCGCCGCCTTATTTTTTTCAATACACACTCAGATTGCCATCTTATTGGCGTTGCTACCCCAAAACTTTTCGAGGCGTTGGGTGGGAGGGGGGGGGTGGAAGCCGGCGATCTGAAGACGAGGATTACACACTCCTCCCCACTCCTGAGCGCGTCTATTATCCGACCGCACCGGAAGAAAATCGTCCACGCTTGCCATCCGCCCTGCCCGTCCGCGGGCGCGCGGAATCACGCGGGAGTGCGGACGTTAAGCAATACGATAGGACGTAACCCTCGCGTTACCCGAGTGCGATGCGCTTTACGACCCACTCTCGGCGGGTCACCTGCGCGCCTTGCCCGGAGGCGGTTCTCTTTCACGGAACGGACACTTTCCCATTCTTTGACAAAGGCGAAACGTGGCGGCACTGCGAAAACTTGAGAATCGATTCTCTGAGAAAAAGGTAGAAAAGAATAGTGGATAGTTTCTCATCCTATTCAACCACGACAATAATTGTAGGCCGAGGACAGATATAGGAAACTGGCACGGGCGCCGTCTGATAGTCTTTTACCTTCCTCTAACAGCTTCCTCGTAAAGCCGAAAAGGTCCGCTTATTCATGGGAACACGACTAGAATAAATGGGCATAATTTTCAACAAGTACTGAACAAGATGAATGTGGCAGATTTTACAATTTCATAGCATGAAAATCTCTTCAGCAGTCAGGTCACTTGCGTTGTTGCACTTCCCATTACGGTCCTAAATGGTTTTCCGTGAGGTAATTCGACTTAGGAATGTATTCACTACCTTCAATGATTAAACAGAATATTTTCCCCACCCTGGAATAACTGTTAGTACTTAATAGAATCATTTCCTTCGGAATATTTTTTAAAATCTATTCACATCTGTATGGTACTCTCAAAGTCACCGCTGAGGTGTGTCACTCCTATCATATTGGTAGGAAGATTTCTCCGTTTTTACTTCTTCAAAAGGGTTGGGATAATGCAGTTACTCAAACGTTCTAGAGGGATTTTGATCACTCCCCTTCATAAGTTGTCCCATGCATCATCGATCCTCCAACGCAGTGCACCGAACATAAACTAGACCTAAAAAGCGATCGACTCTTAAGTGAATAGCACGAGTAACGTAAAAAAATCCAGTCTCGCCTGCGTCCCCAGAAATCCTCAGACCCACCCGTACGCGCGCCGCTCAGTCAACTCCAATCCTGCGTATACTGCCACTCTCCGAAATACGCATCGGAATGGTTCGGCAGGAATCGACTCAGATTACTTTCCGAGAGGATGAAAGGGCACCCGATGCGAAATCGGAAAAGAGTATTAAGAGGGGAGGGGAGAGAACGAGAAGCTTTAGCGTCGGAATCATGTTAATAATCCATGAACGTGGATACCGAGTCACGGCAGTGAATACAACCGCAGCGTCACGTTGTTTTTGGTTATTTTTGATCCACCAATCCCGCCCCGCCCCTGCTGCAGTCACGCACAGACGCCCAGGGAGAAACCCCTTCCCAACCCCCCCCCCCAAATACCCTTCCTCTGCCATCCCCAAAATTACGTCACGCCCAGCCGTCCGCCGTCCCTTTCAAAATCCTACCGAAACGTCCCTCACGAGCTGATGTTCCCTCTCTCCCGTCTGTTTAACGGTCGGCGTGAACTTCGTGCGAGGCGAGTCAAAAAAACTGCAAAATATAACGCCCCACACGGACGCAGTAAATCCCCGATGCGTGCGCACCAAGCGAGGGCAAACATTTTACCGAAAACAATACGTGACTTTCGCAGGAATAATTTCTTTCTTCCGGTACTCCGTTACTCTTCGCGGGGCGAGAATCGGTAGGGAAATCAGATTCAGAATATTTGTTTACGCAATGAACAGCGTGTAAGCCTCGTGACTGCATGACGGAATGAGCATGAGGATGATGCCTCATTCTTTTACAATGAAGATTTGTAGATTACATGACATACTTCCCACCACCACCCCGTACCCCTTGGCAAAAACTGGAAACTTTCCACCCCAATCTTACTGCCGCTGGAACTAAAATACCACTCCGAGGAAGATTAACGGCAGATATTCAACCGAACGAAGAAGTGCTTCCAAGTGAGATCCCTTGCGGTACCTGAAGAGTCAAAATTTACACAGGCGCAGGAACAGTCAAAAGAGGGAGCTGAAATAAGGGAGTACACAAGCCGAGGGCAATTTACCCACGGCAGTGACACCTCAACATGATACCCTTAAATTTTCAAACGAGGAAAGTTGAAATTGCACCCTCGGAATTTCTATCTCTATACCGGCTGTCTTTTAAGGAGGTCGTATCGTGACTCCACAAGTCAGTGCCACCTAAGTCTACGTATTAATGGCGTGTGATGACATTAACTAAAATCCATTCATGCGTATTTCGTAAACATTCATGACGTGAACACACTGTACTGAATATACATTCCACTATTTTTCAGAAAATTTTCCCGATAATTTCTATACAAACCATGCATATGTATTGCAAGTATTTTAAAATAAATTGTACATAACACTAAATACAAGAGCGGTCGGCTAAAAAACAACAGTCATTAACATTTACAATTCTCGTGAAGTACATACCTACTTCTCTAAAAAAAATATGGCACATTATTTACCATTATCATTATGCATGACAGTCCGATAATATTGAACTTCAAAGCTCACCAAAAAATCAATAGATTAGAACATTGGACCATTTACGCATTTTTGATGATTTCACTCCATTACTCCAATCCATTTACGATTTGTAGTGTGCAGAAATGCAACCAATACTCCCAGCGAAAGTGACAAATTCGATATATTACATTCAATTGCATCAGTAAAGATCTATAGACATTTGTCCTCATTAATTAAGTTTTAACTATTTAAAAAATACTGAATTGGGGAAACTACTTCCATCTTTGGCTAGAAAGCCTAATTTTTGGCCTTTCACTGCAGTCTCGGCAACCGATATGGAGCAAAGAATAAAATTGTTCATATGGTGCCAATTTGAAGCATGCACGTTGGGTTCTTTTCGTTTAGATTAGGTCTTGCACGCGATCTTCGTGCATCGCGAGGTTCCTAACTCATTTGAAAAACATTCGTGCGTGTGTGTGTGTGTGTTATGACTTAAGCTCGTTCATAGCAATTTTTAACGAATCACGCTGCTGATCGCAAATTCACAAGATAAACCATTCTGCGGTAGGCAAGCTGAGACAGATTGAAAATGCGGTTTAAGGCTAACACGAAATAACAGCACTCACTCTCTCCCTCTCTCTAGATCTTTCTTCGAAAGTTTCCGAGACCTTCGCTGGAGAATTGTACGCTTCGGCAAAGGTATGTCGTGGACTTGGGGAGCAATGGAGCCTAAATAATGAAGCAGCAGTGCTTATCTACAAAAATAATGGGAAAAATTTCCCACCTGGTGCGGACGTGGGCTGGTGTACTCTTACCTCCACCGGCAGGCGGTCGCTGATCAGTCCCCCGACAAGCTTCTAAGATCCGCTACCCCTCCCCATCTAGTGTCAAGCCCGCACATAACCGACTTTAGATAAACGGAGAGTGCATGGCTACGGTATTTCATAATCCTAACATACGCCACCGCGCCTCGTCGCATAAACGTCTTTTACGCTCGAACGAAATTTCACGAAAGCCTACCTCATATCCGTAAGATCGTTATTGTTTTACTATCAGCTCTCCTTATGCGCGCATGCCTGCTTTACCCTCTGCGGGTACAGGTATTGGAGGCTCGCTCGCGAGACCCTCTTCCCTTATAATTGTCTCCAGAAAATTTGCGACGCTCAAAAGCGGTCCCAAATCACGTATGCCTAGAAAGTCGTAATAGGCTGGTTGCTTACCTGCCTACCTGCTGCTGTTGCAGTACAGTTATGCATCTGTTATTGGCTATGTTTAGGCTTGCTATGAATAGGTGGGTTTCAGGTATGACGCGGAACGCTCCCGGGAGAACGAAATTCTCTAATCTCACCTAGAGACCATCTTAAATCCATCTTCGGAGACTCGTTGGCGCCTCAATAGCGACACTTTTCGATCGGTAGGTAACGAGTGAACCATCATCCGATTTTGTCGCATTTCTACCGTATTTGCGGATCCGATCCCTGAGCTAAAAGCCGTGAGGTGGGAAAATTCTAAACAAAACACTCCCTTATTATCCGAAACTAAAATGCCCGAAATGCTCCGTTCCATGATGGACGCTCCGACCATCTCTCACCCCCTTGCCCTACACCGCCACGACATCAATCACGACGACGGAAAGGTTTGGATGGAGAAGGTGAGGGCGAGGGGAGACCCCAACAGAATGCCTCACACAACAAAATGACGGCACCAATGAAATTTTTCGACCTCGCCGCTGTGTCAACGAGGGCGGTGGCCATGCCTCCTCGTACTCCGCGTGGTGAGTCGTCTCCTCTAGCGGCGCCAGAACCGACAGACGATGAAATCTTTCCCTGCCCCTTTCTTCCCTCCCCGCCCGACAACACCACCGTCGCAACCACTCTGGGGGTTCCCGAGAGACTAGCGGGGGCCCCTTAGCGCGCGCGCGTGGAAAGGGGCGCGGGGAGAGGAAAATGAGGGAAAGAGATGGATCGTCCAGGCGGAGAGTACAAGGCGCGACGAGAGGGGCACGGAAGCAAGGTACCCGGGGATCGATAAAAAAGATAAATAAATAGGGCTCGGGGCTCATTTCGGGGTCCCGACGTCCACAAACCAACCAGAATTCTTCTATGCGAAGTGGAGCGCACGCGGGTCGCTGGGACGCACGGGGCAAAACACGATATGATGCCAACAACACTGACAGCAATAGGCATGGGAGGGATCGGAAATCTATCCCATCTCCTTCCGATCGATTTCCGGAGAACCGGAGCATACGCCGGTTTTGCCCTTGCGAATCGGGGGCCACCCGAGGACCAAGTGAGAAAGCCAACTAGGAACATGGCTCGACGCTGGAAAAATGAAGAGATGTTTTCTCTATGGAAATTCGGGGTTTCACAGGGGGAAGGTTTAAAGATCGGACAGACAGGTCGAGTGATCGAAAGAAAGATTTTCCTATAACAATAATAAAAACTTCTACGTGACGACATACTGCACTGGAAAATTACGTAGTTGCTATATATCTGCAATGAAAAGGTTGGTTTTATCTTCTTCACACTCAATGTGGAATGTTTTTTTTCTGAAATGTTTGAATGATGACACAAGCTTACTTCTCATGGTTAGGTCGTCCAACAAAACATCTTGCCATCTTCCAAGGCACTGTTTTCAGCACACAATTACGCCTAACAATTGGCATTTATTTGCATCCAGCAATCAACAACGTAAAATTGTGTAATGCCGCTGAATAGTACAGCGTGGTTTCGCGAATCAACTGTTGTCTTCGTTGCTTTTCCCTATGAAGTAGTAGTAGTTTCTAGGGGAGGCGACCGACAGCTAAGGTCATTTGCGTTTTCCCTATAAATAGACCGTTTCTTGTGAAATTGATTCCTAAAAGCAAACTGAAATTAAAAGTTATACATTTTAGAAGCAGGAAAATGAAAAACAACAACAGACGCTGGCAAGGGCAGAATTTTAACCTTCTCGCTTCTGGTAAGCATGAAACGTCCGTTCATTTCCGTGTCCGAGCTAACAACGAGATTTGATAAACAGAGCGAAAAAATTCTTCATTGAAAATAAAAGGGCGATAATTACTAAAAACGGGCACAATTGCGTCCACACCTTTTTATTACGGTACATCCGGTTTCTACAGTGGATTGTCGAAAGAAACCGGTAGTGCTGCAGTAAAAAAGTGCGGAAAATCACTATTCATTACTGATTAGTTTCTAAAACAAGGAAGGATTCCATAAAAGCTTGTTTACATTAATTACATAAAAAAGAGCATATAAAACTGGCGAATACAATGAAGAACTACTATTAAATTTAGCCAAGGAAACAGACGTGACATGACGTTCGCGAGCATTGTACAAAATTTCACAATCTTTTCAACTTTTTAGTACCCGCCTCATAATCAATATCCAACAGGCTCACCCTGTAAGGCTAATTACTGCTCAAATTACCAACATTTTCACCAAAAATGATAAAGTTTTTCTCCCCAAAGTTTCACGCGAACCCTTCCCATTACTTAAGAACAGGTTTCAACAAGCATTCTTTTTCATATTTCACCTCTTCTCATGAATAAGCTTCAGTTTTGGTATTTTCCTTTAGGTCAAGTCTTCTTTTTTTAAAGAATAAACGAACTCTGTCATTACCAATAGGTAAGGATTGAACTGAAGACGGAAAACGCTATATAAACTTCTTTCCTTATTACCACGTGAAGGAAAGGAAAAAGCTAGGTTCATCACTTCGTGGAGAGATAAAGATGACGCTAATTTCATGGACACGGCACACCATGTAATGGCACACACGCATGATGGAATCTTCTGAACCAACCATGGAATATTTGCGAAAAACTGATGTTATTTTTTTATATTTTAAGCAAGGAAAACAATGTAGTATTTCCAGGAACTATGGGGTGAAATTGCTTCACCATATTAGAAATATTTTAATAGAAAAACAATATGCCAATATACTGCCAATGGGACGAGCAAATCCGCGACTCTAACTCAAATCACACCGTTACATAAAACATAAGCCTGCCCGATCGGTTGACCCTTCTGAGGAAAGGTTATTGCCCTGAAAGTTTATTAAAAAAAGAAACAAATGCAGACGTGGAAGTCATTTCATTAACGGCGTTAGGCTCTCGTTAAATACAAATTAAGTGAAAGCTTAGCGACGTTTAAACGAGCTGACATGTGCTATTCTTCCGTGAATACCTTCGCTCCAAAGAGCATTCATAACACTACTGGTGCACTCCTTTTCTCAGAACCGTCGCGTGATAGCGTGCTCCGATAATAGCAGTCATAAAATTGTTTTTAGAGTTTGGTATTATTTCCAGATAAAACTTAATGGAGGTGAGAAGCACAGACACCCACTCCACTCGAATCAATTCCACATGGTCGTTTTTTATAACATCGCTGAAGTGCTTCGTGCCCATTATATCCGCATAGTGCACCTAGCGTTAAATGCACGTCAACCGCACTGTTGCCAAAGCCATACAGCGAGAGTTACCCCGGCACTTTGCTGCGGCCAAAAAAAAATCCCCCAGCGGTCCGAGATAACTAACTCCTGCTCGACGGGCGTGCCAGGTTATTGTGTACCAAAGTGCTGCCCGGCTGTGTGAACTCGGCGCGATAAAAATTGCTCGAGAAATAGTTAGGAGCCACGCGAAATCAAAAGAATGACTCTCGTTCCACAGCCCGAGTGGTATTTTCCAGGAAATAATTTATTCCCTTCCCGAGTCGCTCTATAAAGGGTAGGAGAACAAGGTCTTATAGCCTGAAGTAATAAAATCATTTATTCATAAAATTCCGAGATATCAAAAAACGTGGAACGAAACGGACCAAAATTTACTCCGAAACGAGAACTATTGATAATCCAAAGAGAGCGGAAAAACTAATTCCCGACACTTATGGTGACTCTTCTGTGCCACATTCAGCATCTTGGAAAAAAAGCGTTTCTATTATACTTACATGAAAATCATGCCAAAAACTTCGGCCTTGGCATTTTCCTATTTAACTCGACATCATTTTTTTGTTTTGTTTGATTTTGCCCTTGCTCTGGAGCCTGGATTAATCCACGATTAATTCAACCACAAGTTACAAACAATGTCATAGTCCGAGTAGCACTATTTAACAATGTGATGTAATGGGGGATGTTTGGAGAGTCTATTAAATGAATTGCTAAAAACATTATATTTGCAAAACATCACAAGTTGGTAAAATAACAACAACAGGAAGCGAAGAGAACACTGGAAAAGATTTACACGTTTGTTTTAACGTGTTAACACACATTAGCATCTTTAGACCCTCACACAACGATTAAAGAATAGCAAGTTTTCCTTTCCATTATTTCATATGCAATAATTAATCTTCCCTTCAAATGACACAGGAAATACACTCGGCACTCTTACAAGTTCGTCACTCAACACCAAGGACTGAGAGTGAAGAGTAGTTTTCCTGACAGTCATCATTTCAAGGAGCAGTGGTCATAATTTAAGCAGTCACTAAGTGAGTCCCCCTTGTTCGTTTAGGGAAGGGGGCTATCCCCCTCCGTGCCACTCCATTTATTCTATAATGGCTTTAATTAGCATCTCGAAAATATATTACTTTTTGAACATCATTGAATACAAGAAAGTTTTACACTTATCGGTTCATGGAATAGCATGTTAATAATTTATGCATAACAATATTTTGGCTTTCAATCTCGTCCGTTAGCTCCACTAATTTACTTCACGGAGAATACTGGTCAAATCATGCCCTCACCTCACGTTTACATAACTCATAATTAGCCGAGATGTAGAGTCGTAAAATAATTTTCCGGTTTCATTAATTATTAAGCTAATAATAACTAATGCTCCCACTCCAAAAATTATTTATCTCATCACATACTAAGATGCATAAATGAGCGAACTAAATGATGGGCTGCATATTACTCCATCACTGATTCGCTACACGCTCTCAGGCAGGAAATAATAATTATCACTAGGAATATTAAACACTTTAATGGATGCAACGAAATGATATAGCTTTTGTTATTCCTTAAAATACATCAGAAATATTCCACAGAGTAACTCCTGAACTAACCAACCTACTAATATAAAAATCTTCTGAATGGCCATTCCAATCATCATGCATTCTTGAGATTAAAATGCAGTAATTACCGGGAGAGTTGAAACCGACTGCATCTTGACAATTGCTTCCGACTACATTCCACAATTCTGACGATGTAACACATTCGAGTTCGATTCAAATGGTTAAGAAAGGTCTTGGTGGGCCTGCGACTCCACTGTTTGGGGCACGGTGAAGGACCGAACGCACGCTACCTGGGAAAAAAACGGCGGTTCACCCACGCGGACGATTTCAAAACTCCGAACCTTTGGGTGCGGTACCGGCGGAGGAAAAGGCGCGCGAAAATAAAAAAAACAAGCTACGGAGGTGGAAAAGAGGCGGTCTTATTCCAATTCATGCAAATGAGGCACTTGCGCTATGCTAATTGCAGGGACGGCGGCACGCCACCACCACCGTCGCCACGCGCGACGCGGAAAACAACGCCGGGGCCGGAGGGGCAATGATTGAAACAGGAGCGTTTCCCAACCATTATATGCATGCGAGAACACCGGTGAATCCGGCAAAACCTTGCTGATGCGGCGGGCCCCCAGCGATATGTTAATCGTCAAAAAACAGCAACGCGCCACGTTTTACCGGAACGTAAACACGTTACCCTGAAATGTTAAACTCAGCCATTTTAAAAATCATCGTCCTGCAGATCCCCCATGAACCTCTTGGCGTACCTCTGGGAGAACGCGTGACCCCAGCTGGGAAGTAACTGGCTGGAGGACCATACCCGGGAGACATCTCAGCTCAGCTGACGGAAATTTCGCACCCATTGAAAACGTGTGGGCATTCTTCCCCGGCTCTTAGGACATCTGATTAGATCCGAGAAGGCTTGGAAACTAAATCGCCCCTATTTCAAAGACCTGAGAGAAGAGCAAACTTACGAGCATATAATAGCATATCAAGAACATAAACAAAGACTGCCTTTATTCACAGTAACTCTATAGTAGAGGTAGTAGTTAAGATTTTCTGGGGAAATTGGAGTTTATGATTTATCTTAATTCATACATTTTCCATTTCGCGCAATTAACATAGCCAAAGCAAATCTTCAAAATCTAATAAGAAACAGTGTTTGCACATGTTCTAACTCTAATCTCTCAAGTCCTAATCAAATGACCAAGATCCGCCGTTATAATGCAGTGATAATTAAAATAATATTAAAAGTTTAAGGTGAACTTTAAAACAAAGCTTGGGCTTTATTCATGGTTATATCCTGAAGTGTTTCACAGAGCGAAAAACTAATAATTTATTCCTCAATAAAACGACGCATTTCTATAGAAATTAGAAAACATGCTATATCATTATGACCAATGACATGCGGACCGATGACTAGAAAAATATCACGTATGACTGTGGCCGTTCATTATGTCGACAATAATTAACAGCAATAAAAATACATTTGAACACTAGAAGAAGAGGTGCGATGCATAGAATAGTTAAAAATGAAGAAGCATTGGAAGATTAGTGTAAGAGGAAAAACCAAATTTCAGGGAAAAAACGACCACCGTTTTAAATTAAAAATTAGGAAAAACAAATAGAATAAAGTATTCATTTTTCAATAGAAGTATTGTTGAATGGAACCAGCTTCCCGGAGGAACCAGATGTATGTTAGAGCCCTTTCCATCAAATTTTAGGAGTTTTAAGAACACGTGTAAGGAAGCCACCGGACAAAGAACTAGGAGATAAACTTAACTGGTCGGTGATTATTATTTTATTCACTCACTTTGTAGGACTCATTACAATCACCGTTTACGATTGTTCATGGCAAAATGTACGCTCTGCAAATAAAAAAATGCAAAGAAAGAAAGGGAGCAGAATGCTGGCCCTCGGTACGATCATGACAACCGGTAACAAACTCGACCCGGGCCAAACAAAATATGCCAACGTCGGCAGCCCTATATAATTGGTCCGAGTGGGCAGGGGGATGGAAAGAAACGGAGGGTGTGGGAGGAATGAAAGAGTGGGCGGGGGTGAGATGTGATTAATATATTGGGCGCTTGGGCCCGAGAGATGAGAATAGGAAGGAAGGAGGCGGGGGAGAGACGAGGGCAAAGAGGACTGATATCCTCCGCGATCGCGGAGACATCGGGATTGAGGAGATAGTGACGTCTACGGGGAGGAAAAGAGGCGCGATATGCACGGGGTGGAGGGATAAGGAAATGCAACATCACCTAGCTCCCAGCGGTCCCCACTAACTTATGCGGAAACATCCTCCGCCTACAAAAGCAAGCAATAATATTTACATACTCCTAAACGCTACAGGAAAAAGGAACAGAGAAAAAATCCAATCTCGAATACATGGATATGATCGAATACATGGATACGTCGAATCATCTCGAAGGAGTAGCACAACCTGAGATGAGCTTATCTCCTCACGAATGAGTTTAATTCGAAAACCAAATGAATAGCAAAAATTTAGCAATATATTCAATCATATCTTTTTAGCACTTGTATAAGGAGGTGGACAACTAAATTCTTTGCGAATTTCGAAAATTCGTTACGCTTCTCCATTCTCTTTCACATTCAAACGTGAGTACATTGTTATTTCATCGTCGATGTCTGGGCACAAGATCAATCAACTCCTTCGGTTTGAAGTTTCTCACTTCCTCCCGAGAGATCATTGTTTCTGAAATCCCTGAAGTACTTAAACGTTAGAATGGGATTTTATTTTTGCTATTTAGAAAGTGGCTCTAGGGAAAACACGAGCGGTCAACTATACCATAAAAAGCAAAGACAAATATTAAATATTATCGACCGTATAGAGCAGCGTTGGGAGAATGGGCAGCCTTTTGTGCTAAATATTTGGCGTCACACTCCGAAAACGCACCGAAATCGCCAACTATTCAGCACAAAAGTATGATAATTAAGGACGTAAGAATCCTTCACGTAAGTAATTTTGCATATACCCTACAAAAAAAGCAATTATTATTATTATTCCGTGAAATAATCACTATCAGAGGACGTTTCTTGTGAGTAACTAACTAACGAAAAATAGCAAAACTGCGATGCGGATGGCTTGACGTGGCGGGCAGATTTCAGGTGGCATGCCCAGTAATGCACGCAGGTTGGAGTCGCGTGCTCTTCAAAGGCAGCCGCAAAGATTGTTTCGCTGCAGGTTATTTAAAAAAAACATGCAAAACAGCAAAATACTTGAATAATTACATAACCATTCAAAATTCTGGGCGTATCCCAATCATCGGGTTACGAGGGGCATTTTCCTTTTTAAAATGAAGGAAGGTTTAACGCTATTTGGAACGCACAACTCGTTGACAAAGTTTAGACAGGCAGCGAAGGATCTTGATCCACACGGCTACCTGCCTACTTCCCCGTCTAGGTTTCCGGTACGGTCACTGGTAAGTAAAACTGGCAATTTTGAATAATCCAACCCCTCTTCGATGAACTGCGCATTTCTGAATTGCCACTGCGTCGTTTACGCCAGGTCAACTTCACCATTGGCCAGCATGCACACGTTTATTTTTCATGTCTCCCTTCGCCTCAGTGGATAGGTGGTAAAAGAGACTTCATAGTCTCAATCTCGCCCGAAATAAAGACGACTATCTTTCTATCTATTACGCCGATCGACAGTTTAGGAAAGTTACGTGTTATAAAGTAGCACACACTCATCAATCATTATTTTTCACGCCGGTGCTTGCATACGTGGAGGAACTCCTGAGTAGCGGCACATAAATCTGTCACATCAAGGGCCGGAGGTTGGCCTACGTGTATAATAAATTCAATCACCGCGGGCAACCCAACACCGGCCCAAACGAGTGGAAAGCCAACTCCTGGGTGCAGATCACGGAAGCTTCCTCCCTCCCGCCTTTGGTGCATTGCGACTGGCCCACGCGGGATACGATGCACCGCTCATGACAGGTTATGTCATTCTCCCCACCCCCCCCCCCCCCGCTTTCCCATCCCTTCTTACCCTCTTCACGGGTCTTCTCTCGCAAGGTCAAGCACCTCTTGATTCGCATCCATCCCACGAAACATCACGGCAGTCTGACCACAGAAGCCCCACACTCCTGTCTTCGAAAATGACATTAACCAGGCTCAAAATAAACCTCGGAGGGATGAATAAATTTCAAAGTTAGGCCAAGTCTCGGTCGATGGGTGGTAGATCGAGAGCTATGCTAATTGTACAGCAGAATATCCTAATTGTTTTCAACTTTAGAATAAAAATATTTCTGCCTTCATTTTGCGGGATACCTATAGTCTTTAACTAGAGGCTACCGTCTTAATAAATAAAAAAGTGCGATATAACATCTACAGTGTATATGACCGTGGTTTGGTTACATGTCAACATCCTATGTACTGGTGAAATATACGAGGGTGGTCTGAAAAGTTTCCGACCTAACAAAGATACAAGACATTTTTTCTGAAATTTTCTGAGTCGGAAACTTTTCAGACCACCATGTGTGTGTGTGTGTATATATATATACATATAAATATACATATAAATATATATATATGTATATATATATGTATATATGTATATATATATATATACACACACACACACACACACACGAGGGTCATCCGGAAAGTAGTACCCGTTCGTGCCGCATGAAGTGCTGACGACGCGAGTAGCCGCTGGACGAGGTCAGATAGCTTCAGTGGCTTGTCTGCCTTCTCTGAGCCAAGTTGCGTGACGCTAGCATTGCCTGTGTTGTTTCTGTGATTGTTTACAATGTTTAAAAAAATTGAGAACGCCGCCAGTTGTGAAGTGAGGGCAGTGATTAAATTCCTCAATGCAAGAAACGTTCGCCCATGTGATATTCATCGCCAATTAAAGGAGGTGTATGGAGACAATGTAATGGACGAGTCGTCTGTTCACCGGTGGTGTCGCAACTTCAACATGGGGAGGGGGAACACACACGACGATGAGCGTTCGGGGAGACCGTCTGTCATTACAGACCAACTGGTGAGCTCAGTTGACGAATTCGTGAGGAACGATCGGCGCGTCACAATTGATGACATCTGTGAGCATTTTCCCAATGTTTCTCGAACAATTGTTCATGAAATTGTTAAACACCATCTGCATTATGCAAAAATTTGTGCAAGATGGGTCCCTCGCGTATCTCAATGAGCTGGCGGCGAAGGACTATGCAGCAGGAATACAGAAACTTGTCACACGTTATGACAAATGCCTTAATTTGCTTGGAGATTATGTTGAGAAGTAGTTTAAAGTATCCTCTTTCAAATAAAATTTTTTATGTTTGTTAATATTTACTTTTGTGTCTTTATTTCACGAACGGGTACTACTTTCCGGATGACCCTCGTGTGTGTGTGTGTGTGTGTGTGTGTGTGTGTGTGTGTGTGTGTGTGTGTGTGTGTGTGTATATATATATATATATATATATATATATATATATATATATATATATATATATATATATATATATATTCAAACAGGAAATCCCGCCAAACGGCGAAAAAATACTCATATATATATATATATATCAAGCGTACATTGAATGTTAAACGAGATAAAGAAGGGCTATTTACTTAATTACCAACCTTACATGCCTTTTCCATTCGCCCCCATTTTTTAGGCATGACAGAAAACCTCTTTCCGTAACAAACCTTCAATACCAACCAGCTTGTACTCATCAACGTTCGTTCCTTTCACGAAAACTTCATAATTACCCACAATTAAATAATTACAGACGGGAGTCCAAGCCATGTAACAAAACTACGCGGCAATCGAAAGGTTAACACGCAGACAGATGCAGGGAGAGTACTCTAGTCAAGTTAATTATTAGACCTTGTTTGAGTCATTATAGTACCTCCAAAAAATCCTTAAAAAACCACTTCCACCACCGAGTGTGGGTGTACGTATACGCGTTACAATTCTCGGTTATCGTAATCCACCACGCTGGTGTGGCAGAGGTGGTAAGGAGGGTAGGGAAAGACTGCCGAGGCGAAGGAAGGAAGGGGCGAGCGATCGAGGGTGTCTGCGGGAGCTTTTGAGGAACGCAGCCCGCAAACGTTACGACGTGCGACCCGCACGCATGGAGTAACTTTAGACCGTGTATATGGGGTTCCGCTGGTGCGTCACATTCGTGGGACGGATGCACTTTCCCTCACTCACGAAGGGGTGGTGGAACGGGGAGGGGGTGAGAGGAGACGGAGAACGGATGCATTTACGCGCGCGGAAAGGAGTGGGAAGGAGGACGGGGAACGGCGAGAGTGCACGGAGAGGGTGCCCTCCCCTCTCGCTTGATTCGCCGTCCGCGTTCCCCCCGCCCTCCACCTCCCCCTTCACGCCACCCTCGTGCATCCGTGGCTGGACATGCGATCCTGCAGCAGCAGCGGCCACCCTCCTTCCTCAATCCCCTCCGCCCCCTTCCCGCCATCTCCTCACGACGTACCGTGCAGCCACGCATCTCCGAAGCAGTTATTTTTCCAAGTGGTGGGCTCCTGGGAGCGGCCGGGTAGAACGCGGTCCTTGCACCTTATTGACTTACGACAATCACATATATTGTTTAAATAATATATATTATATATATATATATATATATACACACACACACACGAGGGTCATCCGGAAAGTAGTACCCGTTCGTGCCGCATGAAGTGCTGACGACGCGAGTAGCCGCTGGACGAGGTCAGATAGCTTCAGTGGCTTGTCTGCCTTCTCTGAGCCAAGTTGCGTGACGCTAGCATTGCCTGTGTTGTTTCTGTGATTGTTTACAATGTTTAAAAAAATTGAGAACGCCGCCAGTTGTGAAGTGAGGGCAGTGATTAAATTCCTCAATGCAAGAAACGTTCGCCCATGTGATATTCATCGCCAATTAAAGGAGGTGTATGGAGACAATGTAATGGACGAGTCGTCTGTTCACCGGTGGTGTCGCAACTTCAACATGGGGAGGGGGAACACACACGACGATGAGCGTTCGGAGAGACCGTCTGTCATTACAGACCAACTGGTGAGCTCAGTTGACGAATTCGTGAGGAACGATCGGCGCGTCACAATTGATGACATCTGTGAGCATTTTCCCAATGTTTCTCGAACAATTGTTCATGAAATTGTTAAACACCATCTGCATTATGCAAAAATTTGTGCAAGATGGGTCCCTCGCGTATCTCAATGAGCTGGCGGCGAAGGACTATGCAGCAGGAATACAGAAACTTGTCACACGTTATGACAAATGCCTTAATTTGCTTGGAGATTATGTTGAGAAGTAGTTTAAAGTATCCTCTTTCAAATAAAATTTTTTATGTTTGTTAATATTTACTTTTGTGTCTTTATTTCACGAACGGGTACTACTTTCCGGATGACCCTCGTATATCACGATAGGGTGAGGAACGGATCGGTTTTGAAATAATGTTCAGTGGGCATACAAATTACAAACAAGCGTTAAAGAAATGTGTGCGCTGATTTTATTATTTTAAGAGAAAGGTAAGACTGGAATCACCAAATATATATTCGAACGTAATAGTTTGGGAGGGAAGATCCAGGAAGTAATGTGTGAATGTGGTCGAAGGCAATCAGAGCACAAGTAATATTATAATTCTAAGGGACAGTAGAGCATATGTAAAACAATGTGAGACTGTGTCAGACAAAAGAAGTATGAGAGAACAGCATAGAATCGGAGAAAAAAAATGAAAGGGTGCATGCTTCCCATCCTAGCGTAAAATCATTTTGACTGCGGCAGTCTAGATAAAGAAGGCCGTTATGGGTACACGTAGGTTTATACGAAAGTTATGCTATGCATTACGGCAGTCATCAATTTGGAAACTGCAATCAACTTAGGTTGGAAAATGTGAACTAAATAATCGGACGTAAAGACTAAACTAAGGTTTGCCAAAATAAACTCGAAAATATTCTCCCGCGTTCTTAGCATAAATGCATACGCTTTTGGATTAAGCAAGCATGCATGTCTCGGCAACCCGCGATTTGCTTTCAATGAGTTTCCTGACACGCATATTGGAACAAAGCATTAATTCGACGGCACTGTTAACTCCGGGGATGACGAATATGCGTATCGTTCCTCAACGCAATATC
This sequence comes from Hetaerina americana, assembly GCF_022747635.1. Lineage (NCBI taxonomy): Eukaryota > Metazoa > Arthropoda > Insecta > Odonata > Calopterygidae > Hetaerina > Hetaerina americana. The sequence continues at coordinate 1,353,187 of NW_027287428.1, read as the reverse complement.
ATTCACATTTTTCATACACAAATGCAAAAAATTCCCTAGAATATTCCGACAAGTTGATGTTTATATCCCACCAGGACTGCCACCAAACGAATAATACAGCGCATTAAAATTAGCGGACTATGTTTGCGAGTTAAATTTTGCGATGATGGCGGGGGTGAGAATCACTCCATATGAAATTTACATTGGGGGGAGGCAATTACTTGTCTTATGACACCCACGGTTAGCCAAGAATATCCGTATCCGAAAACACAAAACAGCTTCGGTATAGCTAATCACCCTCAAATTTGCCGAGAGTCGAACCTTAGCCATTCAGCGGGTTCCGTCCGAACGCTCTGTCCACCATGCTACTCCACGCCGCCATCAAAACTCCATCCCTCGACAAATCATCCATACTCCATTTCCCCATGGTTACTTTCTGCCTGGGGCGCGGGGGTGGAGGGCCGGAAGAGACCAAAGGGCAGAGGTAGGGCAAGCGACGGAGGTCGCTAACTCAATCCAGGGGGATGATGTCGTCGGAGGAGCGGACGGGGGAGGGGAGTGGCGAAGGGGTGCCGCAGGACGGGGCGGGGGGAGACGGTGCAGAGAGGTCCATGACGGGGGGAGGGATGAGGGAGGCGAGAGACGGTTCGGCGGAGCAGTCCAGATGGGGAGGGGCGGAAGGGGAAGGAGTGCAACGCGAGTGAGCCAGTCGGAGGCAGTGTAAGGGGAGCACAGGAGAGAGAGAGGCCCTGAGGCGGCGAAAACGTTACGTGCTTCGCGATGACGCTTGAGAGGAGCCGACTTGATTCATATACCCACTTCTCGCACTCGTGGCAACCGAGTTCCACTCGGGACAGGGCAGAGAATGCAGCGGGGGACGGGGAGTGCGGATGGACGGGGTGAGAAAGAGGGCGAAGGTTGCAGGGAGGAATGGGGAAGGGAGGGAGAAGGAAGCTCTGGGATGGCAAGACGGAGGGTGGGAGCGGCAAAGAAATTGAACCTGGGTGGTTTATGGGCGGGGCGGAAATAGAGACGACGCACAACGAAGATTTGCTGCAACTTGAGATGGCTGGATTGAGTACTGAATTCGCACCAATATCGCGACAATTGGTCAAATGTTCCCAAACCTCTTCGATATGAATAAACTTTGTGATGTAAGCACTACTAAGAAAGTGGCGAAGGTGGTGCATTTCGGTTTCACTGGTTCTGCAAAGGAGGTACGCTGACAAGTAGTCATATTTTCTTTGACTGTAGATCTCATTACTGACCTTTAGTTCAATACGAGCTCATTGAACAAGAAGTTTAATAACGTTTTCGAAACTCGCCATAAAAGTTAACAACACTCAATGATCCCTGATTCGTTTACTTGTTAAGAAAACTTTAACATAAGGTAAAGTGAACGATGGAATGAATGTTTTCTTGCTTTTTTAATTGAAGATGCTAAGTAGCAATCTTCTACAAACATTTCATCTCTATATTTTGGATTCTGATTGAATATGCTACGTTAACGCTTAGATATTAACTACCATTTTACAATAACCGTTACTAAAGTAAACCAGTACAATAGGGAACTGGGTTGGTGCGTTGGCTGATATACTGAATTACCACCCTGGGGGGCCGGCTTCGAATCACGTCGGTGGCAAGCTTTTTTAAAGCTATCCCGAGCCCTACTTGGGAAATTATGTGGAGAGCACTTCAAGTGGAGTACATCGTCAGTCGAATGGAACGTGGTGAACCTCTTGGGAGCCCATCCGTTAGGCTAATGCCGTCGCCGGCTTTATATCAAACATACCTCACATTCGCTGAAAATCCTACCTCTACCAATTAACCCACCTTACCCTGATGACGTAAATGACCATACTGTAGCTATCGGTCCCCTCCCTATTGATCACTACTGGTATCAATAAAAAACAAAAACCTTGTTTCGATTGCATACAACTGCCAGAACAGGTGGCTTGTCTAATCCTTTAATAGTCTTTGTCTCGTAGATGAAACACAAAGGGCTCTTTCATAGGCCCCATGGAAGGTGATTGATTTTAATATCTGCTCTCTTCGACTCAATATTATAAATTCTGGATTAATCCAGACAAAATATACTTCAATCAATGATACGTCTTCATACATGATTTATGAATCAATAAAACTGAAATTTAAAACATTGACCTATCACCGACAGAGACGAAATGATCCATCGATCTCATCAAATAGAGAATTTAAATAACAAAGTATAGAAAATATAAAGGAGAGGGATAGTATTACCTAGATCGACAAAGCTACAGTACATTTTCCTACAGTTACGGCACGCGAAAAAATGAGAAAAAATTGTTTTGTGCATTTCAGTCGTCTTATTTTCCCCAACTCTTTAAAAATGCAAAGCGGGTCAGAGATAATCTCCTCGCCAAGCTACATGGAACTTTAGTTCCACATTTAGTCATGCATGCAGTCTACACAGTATTCGAGGAATAAAACTTTTTACCACGGGTATTATAAACTGCTTTAAGAGATTAACATCTATTGCTACCCAGCTAACTGCACATCCCCTTCCGGTCGCAACTACGCTCAGTTTCTTGCTTGCCAAGTCGACAAAAGCACTCGAGACGGTTGTTGTTGTTCCGGGGAGCTAAACGGCCGAGGTCATTTGCATTCTCATAAAAGGGGTCAGGGAATTATGGTCAGACAGGCATAAAGAAGAGAATGAACAGAGGTGAATAACCAAGCACTGCTGACAAGCTTGGACTCGAAAGAATGGCGCCGCAACGGCACAAAAACAAATATATCTTCCAATTGCCGGTGCACTGTGGAAGAAGTGCACTTCAAAAGGTTAAAAATTCGAGTGCGGATGGAAATGATAGCCTGTTAAGGGTTCAACCCTAATCATCGGTACAGGAATTCTGAATCAAAATTTTGCGGGGGGCTAAGGGGCTGCCTTTGTGGAAATTGAAAATTACTTAAATAATTTCTTAGAACTCGAAATATTCCATCTATTAAGAAACCGGTTCCGATGTTTTCATATCATCATTAAGATCGACATGATTATCTCTTTCTGGATAAAGATCGGAGGAAATTCTAAGGCGAGAATTCCGCATTGTAGAAATCCCTTGTCCCTTGACCTTGATCCGAACCCGGACCGATTTTCGGCCAAAGGTTTTAGTCAGCGGAGCTACCGGGACGTCCACATACTAAGTGAAAATCAGCGGGCGACTTGGCTTAAGTCACTGTTGCGGAATTTTCCGCAGTTTCCTTGGGAATTTTTTTTAAGGTTCTGGAACACTTCATATACGTACTCGTGTACCAACCGATCAGTCTTCTGGTCCACAGATTGGCTTGAATAAAGCAGGGTTGAGCCCAGTTCATACTAAGCAAGCCCTCCGCCCGAGATTGAAATTTACACAGTGGATAAATGACTCTTGTGAAGACCCTGTGTCCCCAGAAGGGTGACCTGGATTTGAACCCAGGACCCGTTAGTCAGTAGGCTCCAAACATACACTCAATCAAGTACTCCTAATTACAAATACATATTATATACACCACAAAGGTATAACGTGAGAGCGTTAAGCCAGCGGAATTTAATTATATAATTTAAAGAAAATTTAGCAAATATGGGTGAAATGCTTTATATAATTTATATGGCTACTCGGCTACAACATTTTCAATCTCCGGTGATTATAAAAATCGCCCGATTACCGCATTTTTTACTTCGGTCCCAATTAGGGTCTAGCAGAGTCGCCATTAGTCCATCGCAGGCCTGAACAATTTTTTATATGGCAGTTTAACCTAAGTAAACGCGACTATACTCTAATGCGATCTCAAATAATGGCCACTTTTCCCTTTACTCCCCGTCCATCAACTTTTATGATCATTCCTGAAGCGATCGAAACCGAAAATTACCCTGGAAAAATAGAGAAATTTGACATAGAATTTTAATTACCAAAGGCGCGTCAGGCTTCCAAGTCACGTTCTTTTATAATAGTTTAAGTACCATAAGTCCATATAAGAACCACATGGAATACTAAGCACAGCAGACTCACATGCCAGCTGTCGATAATGGCCAAAATTAACGATACGCAGCACTCCCAATGATAATTATGTTCACCAAGTCAAGACAAGACACCAGAGGAGGAACTTGTGTGCTGGCGGATTATACAAATATTTTGAGCCGTAATTGCAACTCAGCAGTTCGTACGCACTTTCCGTTATTCAACCATGAACTACAAATAATTGGCTATACACTGCGCAATCATCATCACATACCCGTTCTTGATATTCCATTTTTGATTGCGCTCTTCGTTTCACTAATTGTGTACGCAAACATACGAATCAGACACTAATTAAATACAAGTATTTCTGGAGACGAAAATCATACCATATGCACAGAGATAAAATGATTGCGAGGTAGTGTTCGAGCAGACGGAGACATTAACACAAGGGCACGAAGAAGTGAACCGAATAAGCGTGCGCTGCCTCTTTGTCGTACTGCCCGCGCATTTGACAAGGAGAGTATCAAGGAATAACAATAAACCCCTGGGATACCATCCATTCCAGGACTAATGTATGATTTCTCAGACATTTTCGGATTCTACATACCATACATCTTCGCACGAACTCCCTAAGGACGTGTGAGAGAGACGAAATGGACGCGCTCCACTCAATGTGATTCGATCGTAATTGGTCACGCACACATTAGCAAAGTAGCGGAAATCCGAGGGATGCCCTGGCGGAAAGAACGTTAGCCCGAGCGCCCGTCCACCTTCACATCTGCTCGCTATCTCGCCCAATCGCTCCCCTTCACGTATCGACGCTTCTCCGCAACCGAACACAAGAGTGTGGGGAGGATGAAAGGTGGCATCACACCATTCCTTGATGCAACCGCTGCTCGCTCTGCATTCGAGCGCCCCAAGGGCGAAACCGCGCGAAAGCCCGATAGCCCACCCAATGCGCATAAGAAATTACCTCACCAATCGGCACAGTTAAACGCTGTACTATAAAACGTAACCGTAAGGTGTGAACATGAGGGTATACTTGCAGAGGAGGAGTGCCAAGGAGATTTCAAGGGAATTCATCCGTGGATATGGTACCCTACACAACAAATTTTTCATGAAATATAGGAAAGTGAACAATGACTCACATTATTCAAAGCGAAATGAATCCCAAAATGTTTAGTGAAGTCCACCTTCAGTGGGGACTAAAAATCTTATCTCAAGACTAGCTGATTGGGGGGAATTTTCCAAAAATTTGAAACTTCAGGTTCGATTCGCCAGATGTACAAGTTACATGATTTTGATAAAATATCTGACATTGTTTCAATTTAGAAATGCATTCGAAGACTGATATTTTTGCTGGGAAAACGTTCAATGTTTAGTCGCAGCCTAACGTGAACAAATTTTCGGAAATATCTGGAAGTATAATTTTCAGCAATCAAAATGGAATTAATTCGAAAAATAAGTACTTAAGTTTGGTCAAACAGTCGACTATTTTTCGGGCAGAACTTTTAGTATTCGCCAACTTTCCAAAATTACATCAGTGTTGTCGCATGATTTATTAATTAATATTTTCCCTTTCCTCCTGGTCCCCCAAATGTTGAATACTCGGAAAATGCAAGTTGAGTTCCGAAGCAATTAGAAAGGGATGGGTAGGAGAAAAAGAGATTTTTTAAAAAATCAATGCGCATCCCATGTATTTTAGTTTGATTTCATAATGAAATGAGGCTGCAGCGAAAATCGGGCGGTAAATTTCGGAGGGGGGCAAACAGGGACCATTTAGAACTCCTTTCAGGGCAGGCTTACCTACTTTTGAGTGGCATAAGACAATATAATAAGCAAAAGCGCATACCAAAAGTAAATCGAAGGCATACGCAAGGGGGTACGGGAGCAAATGTGGACACGTATCCCACAGTAGGTCCACGGGTCCCACGGGACTCATTTATGGATTTCTTAAAATCTCGATTTGGAAGCAAACGTCCATTGCCCTAGTAAGAACTCGTACCTAATTACTGCATAAATGATATAGTAAAATACACAGGTAATCCCCTGATGAACTCCAGGCTACACAATCGAATCAACAGAAGTCAAAAAACGGTTAAATGACCGTTATTTTCCGCTTGCACAGAGTTAAAATTCACCATTCTCTTTCCCTGAGGCCAATAAAAAGAAATGTTTCCATTAGAATATGGGCTCCAACAACTTAATTTTACTACCAAAATCTCCTCCGATATATCTACACGCAATTATAAGATACACCATTATTAGTGATAAATTATAGAGAAATCGGAAAAAGAAATTAGTCACTTTGAATAATAAGTAATATGCCAATAGGACGAAAGAATGAGTGGTTGAACACTACACCTCCCTGATGTTGTTGTTGTTCTGCTTTGTAGTCCCGTTAGTACTGTAATGTTACCGTTCCTGAAATGTGAGCGTAGTTGTAAATAATTTGGGAGGGAGTGAGACTGATTATACAGATTGACTATTCATAGAATCCTCTGTCGGCGGAGGCCCACATGAAAAATAATAAAAAGGCATTGCACGGTCAGAACCCATGCTCAACAATATATCATCTAAACTAGAAAACCCAGCTAAACCTAATTTAGCACTTTTGATTGTTCTCTTACAACCAGGATACATATTTGCAACAAAGGAAACCTTCCTACTAAGACTATTATGCAAAGTTTCATCCGCAACCCTAACGAATTTGTCTAAAACATCCCCATCTTTCATATCCTGCCTTATATACCGCAAATTGAGGCTTTATTTGCTCAACCTCAGACGTAACTTCCACATCCCCTGATATCGTAGGCATTATTCCTGTCGTTCCAAATTCCATTCGATCCATTTTCTCCTTCAACTATCTCCGACATCAAAGACGCGGTCTACCACTGAAAGTGAACGTAGCAAATCAACGGCAGATTTCCTGTGGAGCGCTAGACTACCCAGCTAAGGATGCCCCGTGTCCGAATGCGCGCGATGCACTTTCCTCTGCTTCAACGTGCGGCATCGGGGCATCTTTTGAAACGAGTAGAAAGAGAGGAGTTTTGAAGAACGTGGGAAATCGATAGGCATGGGATTACGGCATCACGGAGGGGGCCATGGACGCTACGGCTGCCGCCGTCCGAACGGGCAAATGCGCATCCTCGTGAAACCAACAGTCACCACTCAAGTTTCCCCGATTGATTAAGACCCGGACGGTAAAACGCGCGAACATGCTACCGAACAACTTCGTTTGATTGGCCGCAACAGGGAAATAAAAATTTCCCTCAATTTCACCGGATAGAATGCACTTTTGAAGAGGCGGATGAGGCAACCTTGCGGGGAACGTCTAGACAATCGCCACGATTACAGAGCTACCAATCACCGAAGTTACTGCACGGCGAAACCACTTGATTACATTAGGGTTCAGCAATAAAGAAATGCATTTGTTGGAAATTTTTGAAAAGCTTACAAATGATATCTGGTAAAGCTGAGACAACAGGTGCCAGATATACTTTTAAAAGAGTTACCAAGCTACAGTTGTAGCGAGAGACACACACAGATCAGGTTTAATAGACAATTCCTGAAAATAATATATGTACATCGACTGATATAACGACTGAGGTAATTTCTTATTTATACATATAAAACCCTCAGTCCCCACTAAGGACTGCAGTTGGATCGTTTTTAAATCGTTAAATTAGTCGGAATTAATACATTTTAATTGAATTTGGATTCCAAAGCGTCACATTTGGACAATTCAATGCAAAGTACAATCCTAAACCATACACACCCTGATCTCCATGCTTCTGAATGCATAACTTTGGAGACAATGACAATTCTCCCTTATCTTCAGGGGCTATCGCCAGACGGACGTACGAGGCAAAACACGTCTTCGACGCTCAAATACCATTTATCGGCATATGGACACCACCGAGCGCTTCCTTTATGCACACATTCCGCGACCAGAAAGGGATAGCGTGAGTTCAACGCGGTGAGTATACGTACATGAAACCTTCGTAAGGTCAGTACAAAGCCAAAAACCTGCTACTTCGTAACATTTTCCATTAAATCGTGTCTTCACTTCTTGCCCTTCCTTCTCTCTTTACTTCCCCACCTGCACTAGCAACTCTTGTAGGCCTCCGCGCATATTAATCTTATCTTAATGTCCTAAATGAACAGGTCCAAATATAGCAAACCGCCCTTGCAAAGGAGCAGCAATTCGTTCAAAATTCGACGGAAATATCAAAATACTCCTTAAGACCGGTATTATGTCTCTCCGTTAGAGTCATTGTTAAGCATAACGACCCGTTAAGCATGAAAAGTGTATTATTACTCTCTGTTAGGACCTTACGGTTAAACACTTGGTTTATTCAGCTTCAGGATGAGGCCTCTAATAAGAACTAAACTGCATTTTTTTCAAACAACATGGCTGTATTTCACTTTAGGAAGTTGACTACGATATAATAAAATTCAACCAATCAACGTCGTTGAAGAGATTGGCACTTAATGATTGTAATAATTCATTTTCGTCAATAAAACCGCGAATTTTGAACGCAACTAGTTGACGATAATAATGATAATTCTCATCAAATAGTTTGCTGAATTAACGCGGCGACCGACTACCGATCTTTTCCTGCGGTTGTCGAGTTACTTTGCATTGCACATTCAGGAGATTGCGTGGGATGTTTAATATCATTTAACACAAATTCCTTCGTGCTGCAATATGATCTATTGTATAACGAGACAATCATTCCAAAGACAAACCAGAGGTCGCGATTGTTTTCGCGCCTAGTTGGGTTTTCCTCCGTCCAAGGCTTGAGTGTAATTGTCTTCTATTTCATGTCTAGGGGTTGGGTCGAGGAAGGGGCTTCAATATTATACAGTCTCAATCTCGGCCCAAAAAGACGTTTAATGAAATAAATGTGTTTATGTTAACATTTCCGAGGTGATTTTCTCACTGCACCACTACAGCGTTATTCCTGCTTGCGGAAATAGTTTTGTACGTGATGCCTTTAAGCTAGTCGTTTTCATTTCATGTTTTTACAGGATTACGATAATTAGGTATTACTGAACGTGCTGACACAACGGTTGAGTTACAAAAGTGTATCCACTTCGTATGCTTAGAAATTCTTTCAGTCTAATTGGATATTAAGCAACTTCAGCATAAGCATATAATAATAGTTAATAAATATAATAACCACGCATATTTAGGGAAAGAAAAAAGTAAGGTTGGTTTACTGTTTTGTAATCAAGAACTTGTGAGACGTCATGATAAAAATAGGGCATACCAGTAAATTTTACTAACTAGGAAGCGAATTAGTATCATTTTCATAGACTATGCATGTTTATCTTCGTCTTAAACGGTAAGGATTAGCATTAAATTATAGCGATAGAGTTAATTTATGATAGTATACATGGGTACTTTTCCAGTTGGTATTGCTCGACTCATTCAAAGAAATTGTATTGGCAAGGTATTTTGTGAATTCAAGGATGAAGCCATTATTTTTATTATTCATTATTCATGTCAATTATTTATATGGTTACGCCTGCTTACTCCGTTATCACTACATATTCGTGGAATAAACAAAACGTTTCAAACAGCATCCAATATCTTTAGAAACATGTGTGTTTCACAAATACGTGATGTCATGATTAAATATTAATGATTTAGATGAAATCCAATCCATTTAAATTGATTAATTCCATATAATGGTGCGTTCTCATAATTAGGTGAAAGTTTTTATTGCAATTTTCCAATGAGCGCATAGCGACAAGTTTGTCATAATTTTAACGAAAATCGATGTCATTCGTAAATCACTCTTCCATGACATTTATCATTATTATACTGTCCTTTTATTGTAGAATTATATTTTTAGTTGAACTCGTAGTTGTAGTATGTTGTGTAGGTCCCTATGTTTTTGTTTTCAACACCATAGCTGATGCAGTAGATCGATACCTTTACTTTACTTTAGAGTATTTCAGCTAAAACCAATGTCAAGGTTGAAAAGGAAATCTCTTTCGGGCATTATAACTTTACTAATGACTACGAATAATATTCAACTTAAGTATTCATTAAAATTAAAGGGACATATTTTAATCTCCGTTTTGGAATCCATATTAAAAGAGTTAATTTTCCACATACTTTATTTCACAGTACAAAGATATCCCGAATGACAACTGGATACTACATACGAGGGTCATCCGGAAAGTAGTACCCGTTCGTGAAATAAAGACACAAAAGTAAATATTAACAAACATAAAAAATTTTATTTGAAAGAGGATACTTTAAACTACTTCTCAACATAATCTCCAAGCAAATTAAGGCATTTGTCATAACGTGTGACAAGTTTCTGTATTCCTGCTGCATAGTCCTTCGCCGCCAGCTCATTGAGATACAGGGTCACTCCTTCTTTAAGTTCTTCAGATGGTGTTTAACAATTTCATGAACAATTGTTCGAGAAACATTGGGAAAATGCTCACAGATGTCATCAATTGTGACGCGCCGATCGTTCCTCACGAATTCGTCAACTGAGCTCACCAGTTGGTCTGTAATGACAGACGGTCTCTCCGAACGCTCATCGCCGTGTGTGTTCCCCCTCCCCATGTTGAAGTTGCGACACCACCGCCGAACAGACGACTCGTCCATTACATTGTCTCCATACACCTCCTTTAATTGGCGATGAATATCACATGGGCGAACGTTTCTTGCATTGAGGAATTTAATCACTGCCCTCACTTCACAACTGGCGGCGTTCTCAATTTTTTTAAACATTGTAAACAATCACAGAAACAACACAGGCAATGCTAGCGTCACGCAACTTGGCTCAGAGAAGGCAGACAAGCCACTGAAGCTATCTGACCTCGTCCAGCGGCTACTCGCGTCGTCAGCACTTACGGGTACTACTTTCCGGATGACCCTCGTATATTCCTTACAATCTTGCCGATTTATGATGCAAGAACCAAGTATAATCGCATACCAACACCTCATCGCAGAACTTTTCCCCGCAGAACCGTCTGTGGAAATCGGAGCAGTGGCCGTTACAACACTCCTCGGGATAATATCAATGGGGTAACCGAAAAAAAAGATACTCCATAGAAATCCAATGATCCACCAAGAAAGTTCACCGATATGCCGTAAAAACAAAACACCAGTGGTTCAAATGATAACCACGGCGGAAAACTGTTGGGCGAGCTCGCAATCGCGACGAATATCATTTTCCATCACGAACTTTTCTTCATTTCCAAGCAATGTAATAACGAACGCCCTGGAGCAACCCGAAAGAGAAGTTAGTAAAAAAAATATGGGTTTCATATGAAGACATTGCTTCACTGATTCCAATTGCCTAGCATTTATTGCTCCGCTTCGAAGGCAACGATGATACAATGCGATCGCAGTCACGTTAAATAAATAAAGAGAACAAGAGGTTAAAATACTTCACCCAAACCAAGAGGATTATTTCTGGCACCGGGTTTACCATGACGACACAACGTTCTCGATGAGCTGGAAATTCATTATTTCGCATTCCTGCCGGAGAAAATAAAAGACGCAATCGACAATGGCGGACAAACGGCGGATTCTCGGTGAGCAGACGAATATGATGCAGCAGTGGAAACATGGCAAATGGACCCGCGAGCTGCTCTGACTTCGCTGACGGGTTGTCAGAAGAATTCGTCCAATTTAAAAGCAATCTCACGCCCCCACCAACATCAATAGATCTTAACCCTTGGGGTCACGACCCAAAAAATCGGGCAGTGAGGCCATTTCGAAGAGGATCGTCGAGGACCTTTGACGATTCCATAGTGACCAAAGGGAAGGAAGTTCTGAGTTGCCTGGCGACCGATTTCTGGACCGTTGCCAAACGTTAAAAGGTTAAGAATCAATGACCTATTTCCTAAATTGATAGGATTCGCTATCATCGGTTGACGTGTTCTCGAACAACATCAACGACGTGAGGGTAATTAAGGCGGCAGGGCGATCGCATTCGGCGCCTATTCCATAGGAAGGATGGAGCCAACGACAATGGCTAACAATTCAAATCATACCAATGACTTGCCCCTGCCCCATGACTAATACGCCAACAAGAGGTGTTTTCGACTACTCCAAGAGAAGGACTGAAAAGAAAAAATCTACGCACCATAAATAATCACCGAAAATAAAATACTTTGAAAAAGACCGAGAGGTAAGCAATAGGGAAAATAGGCGCTGAAGAAAATCAATAAACAACGAGTATCATTTATCAGGATATTTAATGAAATTAAACATGTTTCTGTCTATCATACTTCTCAAACAATATCACAAAAAAATTATAAAAATACGAGTAGAACTTAAGTGCGAATAATATATTTCTGAACCGAATCCGACAAATTAGAGCTCGACTGCAAGAAATGGCAATCGCCAGAAAACAAATATTAGCGAAAGAAACAACTAAGCCATCGATGGAGAAAGGGTTTTGGAAATCTAACAACGTATATGTATATCCATTCGCACGAAAAATCACTCCAGAATCCGATACGGAGTGAGGGAGGGAGATACGGCTAGAAGAGAAAGAGAAATATGGCCGCGTTACTAATTCGCGGCAATCGAAGAAAACCCGTCCCATCTGAAGGAGCAAGCTCCGGGTCGCACGTGAAAAAATTCCAACGCCCACCCCATGGCGCCTCCCTGCGGGAGAAGCGGCGCGAGGGACGGAAGGGATGGGTGATGAAGGGCAGGAGGGAGAGGGGGCAAGCGGGGAAATTTCCTGAGGTAATAAAGGGGGTCGGAGAGTGAGGGCACGCTTCGAGTACGTAACGCGCACGGGGGCGTGAGAGAGATCATCCGAGCTTCGCGATTCCGGGACCCAAGGCAAGACGTGAAACGTCGGCCATGGCCAACCAAATGTTCCCCCGAGCCTACAAGCCATCATCATCTGATGACGCTCGGCAGCAGCCACGACCGACGAACGGAGAGGGGCCCTCCTCCTCCCCCTTCTGACACACACACAAACACACGTCACCCCCCCCCCCTTCGAAACTCTCTGCCACACCCTCCCCTCAGTTCCCCCCCCCCCCCCCGGCCGACAAAAGCCCACACGTTCCTTAAAAGCACGGGAGAGAGAGAGAGGGAGGGAAAGAGTGATTGGAAGGAATGGGAGGAGTGATGCGTGGAAGGAGGGAGAGACGAGAGAGAGAGAGGGACGCCCACACCTGCTGGTGGCAACCCACGTGGGGCACCGCAGATGCTATGGGTGGTAAATAAGAAGAGATAGGAGGGCCGAGATAGAGAAGGTCGAAGGGGAAAAAAGATGCGAGAAGTGAAGAGGAAGAGTGTAATGGGATAGTGAGAGAGAAAGAAATAGGGAGAGGGGATGGAAAGAGTGATAGAGAAATGAAAATACAGGAAGAATGATGAAGGGAAAGCGGAATGTGACTAAGGCTGGGGCAGAGAAAGAGGAAACGTAAGACGAAATGAGAATGATGGAGAAAAAGGAGTGTGAAATAAGGGGGACACAAGTATAGTTGGCTAGGCGGAAATGGGGGGCCACGGAGAGCACGGGGGGCGATGGGTGGCAACGGAAGGAGGGACGAAAGAAAGAGTGAGGGGTAAAGGGAAATGAGAAGGAGATTCGCGAAGGCAGGAGAGGAGAGAGGTGGGTGGGGGAGAGTGATATAAGAGGAGTGGGGTCGGAAGTGCCGGAGGTGGCGAGTGGAAACAGCCGAGTGAGCCGGCGGAGGAGGAGGGAAGAAGAGGAGGAGGTGGAGGAGGCCCTGTCCATGAAGGAACGTGCTGATTCACTCCCGGAGAGGAGGGTTCGATCGAGAGCGGAGGGGGCGCTTCCACAGGCACGGAACGGGGAGGAAGGAATCAAAAAGAGACGGGGGAGCGTAAGATAGAGGGAAAGAGAGGACTGAGGGAGGGATCGTGGAAGGGGGGGTTGGTCGAAGAGGGAGGGGGGGAGAGTGGAAGGATATCTGCAGCGCAGAATGAAAGGGGAACGAGATGGAGAGGGGAGAGGGGGAGAAGAAGAAAAAAAACAAAAGTTCGGCGAACACCAACCGAACCAGCCCGAACCGACCAACCACATGCCTTCTCTCGTTGTGTCCTGACGTGCCCGCGCGGCGGCGCTATGAACTAGAGAGAGCGAGAGAGAAATATTGGGGTTCAAGGTTGAAAAATTAGTACGGGTGGCCACTTGGGAAGAGGGGAGGGAGGGAAGAAGTGGAAGGAGAGTGGGGGGAAATCTTTCATGGAGAGGGGTAGGTGGTGGGGGGTAGAGAAAGGGGAATTGAAGGGAGTGGGGCGGGGGGCGCATTTTGGGAGAAAATACACACCACGCACCAGAGTCGGGAGTGAGCCGAGGGAAGGAGGGAGAGATAGAGAGGGGAGCCTGCATATTTCCCCGAGATGGTCACAACGGATGTCTCAGAAAAGGAGAGAGGGAGAGAAAGAGATATGGACGCGGGGTGGCGGTAATGGTAAGATTCCGATACACGATTGGAGAAGATGCTCCCGACGGGAAACCACTCCGTCGGCTCGACAGATGAGAGCGTGTACAACGGAAAAACTGACGCATGTCAAAACGAGGGGGTGTAGGGGTAACGAAATCGGCGGGGGAGAGGGAGAGGGGGTGTATGGAACGAGAGGGAGAGTGAGGCAGGGGGGAGAGGAGGACGACGCTGGGGAGGGGGGTTATCTACAGAAACACGAAATCCCACTTCCTGTACTGACCGTGGCCGAATGATTTAAATTTCCCTGACCTTTCTTCATGAATTTACGAGTCGGGTTGCGTCGACAAGTACGTACGCTTACTCCGAGACGGAATTGATCCTTCCGTCCTCAAACGGGCTCCCGCTGTCCGCGCGCGATGCGGTCACGGCGGCGAACGAACAACGAAACCCCCCGTCGCACCGGAGACGGTCCCTCGCGGCTTCTTACCAAGAAAGACGTCCACGGGCGCGGTGCTCAACAAATTCGTAGGCACCCACCTGACCTTGATAGTTTCTATGGGAATCGGCTCAAGGCGAAGGCAACCGAGTCAGGGGGACAGAGGCCTCCCCTCCCACCTTATCGCCCTGAGAAATCTCGCTGAATTCTCGAGCTATTCCATCCCTGGGGCTCGACTCGGGTGGCGGGACCGAAGTCTCAACCGTCTACTCGCCTACTTGGCCTCTTTTCCCCTTCCCGCGGGATCAATTCCTCGCGTTCTCCTTCCTTCTCCCGACACGTATACCCCCTTCCCCCAAGCATGAAGAACACCCTTGTCGATGCCCTCTGGCATATTTTCGGACGACCCTCAAGGTCCGACCACCAAATCTACTTGGAAAATGAACTTTTTTTTTATAAGATCGGCCGACAGAATTTTTTGTCGGTGAATTAGAGAATCGATATTGACACCAAGCCATCCTCATTAGAAATCCACCGAGCAAGACCAAGAAAACCTGCCGGCGATATTAACGCCTGTTAACTGTGCTGGACACTACACTCACGTCCTAATTACATACTTGAAACTTCGAGGTAAGCAATGCCGACGAAAGAGTTTTTCAAAATAAAACTGTTACCGGGAGGAAAATTAAACGCCGTCTGGAGTTTTACGACAGTCGTGCGGCGAGCTCCTACACAAAGTACATTTCATATCAATGTAGAGAAGGCAGACTAACCTCCAGTAGCTTTAACTGTGACTTCTACAGTGTAGGTGCCGGTAGGTCAAAGGAGAATTTGTGTAATGGCATCGCTATTCAAATAGCACATTCGAGTAACGGAAATAACGTTCATTTCAACACATTATACCGACTTCAGAACGGAAAATTCCGAAAAGAGAAATAGAATCAAACGCTGATTTGAGGAGGCCAATAAATTTGCAGAGCCCCTCTTTAGAATGACATCTCTACAGGAGCCGAGCCTTTCAATGAATGTCGCCACGCTAACCCCGCCAAGTGTGAATGATTCCACTATATGACGACATGCAGTGTGTTCGGCGTTCTCCCATTCCCAATATGTAAGGATTTTATAGCATGAGACTATGGTCGAATTATTACTTCGGTACCAAGTTAGCCATAGCTCCCGCCAGTGCAGTTCATAAATTTAAGATCCTCAGCACTCGTCCACTCTACTACGTGGATACCAGAAATATAATTAAATGATTTTAGTCTAGAAGCATCCAAGAGCGAATTACACACCAATGTGAATACTCAAGTAAGCAATTCAGGGTGATCAACGAAATACAGGTGGAATTTTTATCTTCCAAACTTATGGAGAGAAAATAAATCAAGATAAAAGGACGTTTAGGAAAATTTTGGAAATTATTGATTTATTTCACATCACTGATTAATTTTAATTTCGAAATATCGTTCAGCTATCGTAATTTAGTGTTCCCTTAAGTGTTCCAATGCTATTCTTAAAAAAAATAAATCACTGGGAACAAAATATTTAACATATTTTTACTGAAATAAGATCGCCGTCCCATAATGACACTGAAAACTGTAAAATATCCGTCAAAAATTTCCGCTCTCAGCCGAAGACAGAACGTTTTCCAGAAACATCCGCGCATGGAGATGAGGGCACTTCTGAATCTTCCAACTGACTTCGAATGCTCTCCAGTCGTTCGACTATGGAAAATTCGGCGGCCTAAGTTTCCGAAGCGGCGATGTGTACAGCGTCAGAGGTCATCGCTTGAGTTTCACAAGCCGCCCGACTCTCTCGGTCGCAACCCCCCCCCCCCCACCTCCATCTTCCTTCGCTTCCATCGCCCAGGCCGACGAAGGCGAATGATTAAGAAAACAAAGGACTTGTGAAATGTTCGAGGGTGACCTCCAAATCGTCCAAACAGCGAAACATTCCGGAGCTCCCCCACCATCCGCAGTAGGATTAATCTCACTATCTTCGGCGCTATCGCGAAGAAGACACTGGACGGGGAGAAGGGAGAGTAGGGAGGGGAGTGGTATCCACTCATTTTCGAGGGGCGAGGGACAACGCGGGTAAAATGGAACATCGGGGATGGGGAGAGGGATGGAAGGGGAGAGTTTGAACACTGACCGCCACAAGTTCGCGCGCGGGAGCTGAGCGTGACTGGGACCCGTTCGAGGGAATCCACGAATCTTCGTGCAGCGGGCACTCTTCCCTCCCTCGGCGATTAAAAGTTGAATTCCCCTCACGTTACGCTCACGAAATTACCAAAAGAAAGGACCGCACGCCTCGACACAGGAAATGTAAGACTACATTCCTCTTAAAAAAACATGCATGGGGCTATTTACGTAACCACATCAAGAGCATGTGAATGCGGATTGTCGTGCTCCTATACATGACAACATGAAATTCGTAGACAAAAAGTTAATTGTTACCCCTCGCTTTTTTTTAAAACGTCACGAATTACATTTCCTCTCACAGATGTTCGAAATGTTCCCGCGATCTAACGGTGAAGGAATTTATATTTTTTCTAATGGTTTTGGGTTGGCGAGGAGATTAACCATTAACTTTACTTGTTTTTTCAAAAAACAGACGCTAAATTTACATTCAGATAACCTCCACTACATTATTTTCAATCACATAAGATGATAATTACGTGACATGACAATTATGACGAAATATAAAGTTACTACAAAGCTATGAATTTTGCAACGATTGGTATTTTCAGGGACCTCAAACGTGAAAACACAACTAGCAATGGAGATAAAGATGCAAAACAGTTATATTCTTCGGGGGAAAAAGTGTGAATACAATCGTGGATTTTTCCTCCGAATTACATATATTTAAAATACAAAATATACATGACTCATTATTAAAGTAACATTCCTGGTGACCAAGGTTCAATGTTAAATCATAACCACCAATTAAAGGTGCTTAAATCGTTCGTCAGAAGATTTAAGTTAAAAATTTTAATGTACGATAATGTTCGTGCGAGAATGTCGTATACCGTTCTGTATCACATGGAGATGCCATTATCGATCGACAGATATTATTTCAACAACTTCGAAAAATAAATTACTGACATCTATTCTCACCACTTCGGGAGCTAAATTCACTCGCCTTTCCCCTCTTTAAATGCGAGTAGCCTGCTGAGAGTTTGACGAACACCAAATTCTTATCGTACGCGGATGACATACCCATATTCATGCTATTCTGGTTTCTTCGACGTCACACTTATCCAGAGATGGTTTCGCCATAACACATGAAGGATGAGTTACTTAAAAATAGATATGAAGCATATATAGGAAGAGAGCCATAGAGAGGATCTTCGGTGACGGATGTACCTACAGCTCTACAAACCTCGAGATATAACTGACGAAAACTCACATTAAAAGCGAACGCGCGTTTAATAAGTCAGCGGGGACTGAGAATTTCTAGCATAATATATTTTTTTTTAAGATAATCTACCGGTTAAGGTAGGTTTTTGGATGGACACAACTACCAAACAAACATTTTATTACTCCAAACAAAACACGAAATCGGATGTCGTGGTAAACTGTGCAAGTAAGCAATCATTTCTATTTTGCGAAACCAACCAAAACGAGAGCGACAATTAATAGGAGCATTGCATAGGAGCAAGAATTAGGAAATCTTCGTTGTATTTAGCCTTCAGCCTTTAAGCAGCAAGTGTCCTGAAAATACTAAAGAACTATTGTTGGTTAAAATTAAGACTATCTACAACACTTCTGAAACATTAAAAGAGCTAAGGAATCCATTAAAAAAGGGAAGTAGAACCAGGACCTTACGATCACCACTACTTTTCCTGCCCATATCCCCTCTACAATCGTAAAAGAACTTCTCACTCGTCCGATGAAACTTTGTCTTCCGTTTATTTCCCGGCCCATCCGTGCAAATCGACCCCTAGCCTACCTCAACTTCAATACCTTTGCTACCCTTAAGACGACCGGAGGAAATGACTTCACGTAGTTCCTCAACATTCGAAGTCGAACGCTAAAATAAGAGAGACCATTCAAATTCGGTTGTCAATTCGCCATTTTAGACTCGAATCTTCGTATCGGAAGAAAAACAAGGATTGGGACAAGAAGGGAAAAAATATGACTTCGCGCTCAGAAATAAAATACAAGTCGGGCCCGAAGTGCCGTTCACTGATTCCGGATATGAAGTCGTAATTCCATGCAAGGCCATCTGCATTTGTACCCACGGAGCAGGAGACTTTCCTGGCCGATGCGTGGTCGGAGGATGAAGGACATCGCGGCGGAATCCTAAGAAATGACTCATTCAAATAGTGAACCGATAAAAGTTTCCAGCAGGAATTCTGTTTGCCATAAATTTGCCCCAAGTTGGAGAAGGAGCAAAGAAGCGATCACCCTGCTGCCTCGAAATCTCGAAATATTCACGTCGAGCGTATTCAGTGTTGTTGACGCGGATTTTTTAACCAATACTTGAATAAAATTAAGAGGAGTAAGGTGATTTGTTGGAAGTTCTTGATACTTTCTATGAAGAAGAGCTCAGTAGTTTTCCATGCATTTAGTTGACAGCAACTACAAAGTTATTCTGCAATATTTGAGTAGCATAGTCAAGTGAAAAGTAGTGGGGAGCAATGTTTTTCTCGCCTCGGCGCACCCTTGGAAACCCTAGACTGAGAATTCACATTGCATGTGTATGGTGCTCAGAAATTCACCAATAGATATAGGCAACATCTTAGGAAAATATAAGAAGTTCTGGAACTTTAGTCACAGAAAGTTGTCTTTAACTGGAATTGTTTTTATTGTTTGACTGATTATATTAAATGATATTTCCTCGAGCAGTAAAAGGTTTTGTTGTTATTTTTAGTCAAATATTGATTCTTAGAAGAAATTTCTTTGATCTATGCAAGCATAATTTCAATTTTCCATTTAAACCATTGAATGATTAATGATCTCCTTCCTCTGCTGTACTCACTCGTGAAACATGAGGTGCAATTGTAGAATGTTGTCCCATATGTTGCGATATAAGCGTATTTTTTTCCTTAACTGACTGAGAAATTTTTTAGACAAGCCTTATTTACTGGAAGAGTTTCTAAAATAAGTCTGAAGGCTATTTTCGAATTGAGTTGTTGTGATGCCAGACCTTCCAGACCTTCCCCTATTTTAACCATTTCTATTTGCTAATTTTGGAACAGGAGAAAATTGTTATCCCTTTAAATAGATTTCTAACTACGGTTACAAAAATACTTCTCAGCTTCGTCGTGTGAAGAGTATGATGTCTAGTCTAGATGCATTTTGGGACAAAGTGAGAGTGCCAGTATGAATAATCGTATTTACTGTATTAATAATAATAGTTTTAGAAATACCGAGGACAAATGAACAGAGTGCCTAATAAATAAAATAAGTGTGGAGTGAATGATGAATCTTATTTAGTTAATTAACCCAACTACTAGGTCGAGTATAACTTTCGAGAAAAGATATAACCAATTTCTATACCATAGCTTAACACTTCGGCAGTCTGGTGGGCAATCTACTCGCCCTCGCAGACGTAGATGAGACGAATGAAAGTGAAACTTTTTAATTATTTATCATTAATCCGTAAGCATTCTTTGCGTATTTTACACCGGATTCCTAACAGGAAAAATTCTGCAACACGCAACATTTTAATGTCGAAGGAATGGCGATAAGACACTTCCACTTCGATCCGCCAATTTCCTGGGCGATTCCCCACTTGGGGGGGGGGAAGAGGTGGGTGGAGATAAGGTTGCCCACCCTTGCCGAGCCCATCAATTCAAAGTACGGTTGGAATGGGGTACCGTTGACACCGGACTGCGAGCGACATCGTGTGCTTTCCCATTCGCTCGATTCTTAACAAGCCTAGATTACAAGCATAGGAAGCAGATTATCAGCTTTGCATTTACGCCGACGGGCTATTTCTCCATTCAAAGAATTATTCAAATTGTCGAGGTTAAGTCCACGATTGGATGGAAAGGGCATGCTGCCGTGTGCCCACCGCATTTCGATGTCTATTACACCGATATTATTCAACTTATCTGTTCCGATAACGTCGGACCGACCGCGCTAGGAGGGAAAGGTGTTCTGGGTCAAGAGCAGTCTGGTGTGTATTCACCCCCTGCCACACACCATAGTGTATGGCAGGGGCTCGCGCAGGATACTAAAGAAATAAAACTAAATAAACTTGACAAAAAGATCGGTGAACTGCAATGAGTAGCCGGTCTGTTCGGCAGAAATAAATCAACTTATAGACGCATAAACTATGACGGGATTTCTACATCATTCTTTATTTTGTGGACCACAGAGCGGAGAGGTCGGTTTCGATTCCAAATCCTGTAGATTCCCACAGCTTAACCACAGCTGTCAGATTTTCATTGGGTGCCATATCTCCCTCAGAAACTTCGGGCGGTGCGGAGAAAGGAACTTGCCCCCTCGTCCTTGGATTTCACACGGAGTTACGATTAATATTAGGCAAGCTGTAGCCTCCTCTAAGAAACTAAACTCGGGGTTTTACTGTGGCTTTTATTTACTTTTTCAGAGGGATTTCTGCACCACCACATCTTAACTGATGACTCATAACGGCATAACTTCTCTTTTCCTAAAACACCCGATATCATCAACACAGACTCAAGGAAGGGATTGGCTGGACTCCCACACTGGATTTACAGCCATTTGACCCGAGTGAGTACACTATAGTTCGACGCGGGTCACTTTTTTGTTAACTCAATCCTCATCAATGGCCGAGATAACTTTTAAAAACAGGAGAGAGGCCCGTGAAAGAAGGGAGCATACCGAAAATGAAAGCTCACATCATATGATTCGCATTTGCCCATAAACACAGTCGCAGTTCTAGTTCCTTAAAACTTTTCTTTTTTAAGTTCCAGCGATGCCCCTAATCTCGGGTGGGAAAACAAGACCGCGACCCAATTCCTAGAAATGTCCACATCAGGTCTGTCACCAGGGGTAATCCGACACCATCCAATTTATTAAAAAAATAGGGTGGGGGCGGCGTTGTGTTGGGAGGGGGGACACGGCGTCCGTTTCACGAGCGCACGGGAAACCGCCCCGACGGCGTCGCGAGAGCATCAAGCCACTCCCGTTCCGCTTAATGGAGCAAATGTGCATCGCGAAGCGCGGAGGAAACTTCCTTTCGCACCATTTCCAGGTTCTCACGGGCCACTTTTTTCCGACTCGTCCTCCTCGCTCCGCAACACCTAGTTTTCGAGAGGGCGAGAACTCCAGTGGGCCCTTCCCCCCCCTTCTCCCTCGGGCACAACTGCACGCCGCGCGGCCTCTTCAGCGCCCCACACGTGAGGGAAGAAGTAGAAGAAGGGTGGACGGCTCCCGCCCGTTGAACGAACCGAACAACCCTTTTGTGTCCGTGCTGCTGGCCGGGTGGTGGGCCCGACTCCGGGGGAGGAGGGTTGAGAGGAGGTTTTGAAACGGGGGGGTACGGGTGGATGGGTGGGAAATTTAACGTCTGACGGAGTTGGGGTAGGGGAGAGCGAAGAGGGTAGTGGGTGTGGTGGAGTGGGTTTCATAGTGAGGGATGTAGGGGGAGTGGGGGGGGAGAGAAGACGATAGGAGCATCAGCATCCCCTTTCGTCAGTGTTGCCATTTCAGCACCGTCGTGACTGAATTCATCTTTTCATCCAGATCCATATAGCGCCACTTTTTAGCGCCGGAGAGCAACTTGATCGCTTGGGAAAACTAATGACCACATACCCAAAACCCAATATACCCAAGACTGCTCCAATAACATGGCTTCAGAGATAAAAATTTAACTTTCACTACAAATATGATTTAATTTCTCATTGAATATGGATATATTACATATTATTCAAACTTAATTATCCATCATAGCCGTGTAGCTAATTCAAAGAAGTTGGTGTCCCCCCAACCATACACTCGTGCTGGAGTCACGAAACTTGCATCATTCAATTCGGAATACGGTTTACTTTCAGAATCCATTAATGGATATGAGTTAGGGCTGAAAAACTAACTTTTTACGATTTTTATCAAATTTTGCAACCCAATATCTACTTCTGTAATCTCCATAAAGACTAAGGAAACATATAAAAGTAAATAATACGATTATCGCGAGATAATGGAAGGCAGAGGACACGATCATCATAAAATCTCAACAATATATGCAGCACGTGTAAAAAAATATTGATTTCCAATAAAAGGGTACTGCAAAAAAACCGTGGTTACTCCCGACGGCGATTTGCGGGGGTGTGACCTCGTTCAATTTTAATTCCGAAATTTCACCCGACAGCAGCCGCCAATTTCTCCACAGGGACGAGCGTCTTGAACTATGCAACTGAATGAAAGAATTTGCACCAAAACTTCCACAGGGTCCAAATATTTACAGACAAACTGATGCAAGTACATATGGGGAAATTCCTCAAGAGAGAGCGGGCGGCTCGGCCGTTAAATTAAACGGCGGCACATAATTTTTCCGCAAATACGGCGCCTAATTTAACGCCTGTTGCTCGCAGTTCAGCTCCCGACTTATGAGGGTGAATATAGCGCCAATGCCAAATGTAAGTTGGCAACGCCGCCCCTCGTGTGCGCGAGGGAGAAGGAGAGAGACAGAGAGAGAGTGGAGAGATGTGCTCGCGCCGATGCGCCCGCCGTGATGAGTTTCGCATTCTCACCGCCGCTGCCGGCTGCAAGCACGTCCTCTTCACAACTCCCCTACCCACCGCGCACTCAATCACACACGCACACACTCGCACGCCCATCGCTTTCTTCGTCGTTGCTGCTGCACCCCTGCCACACACCCCCCCTCCCACCCATATCCTCCTCACCCCGACCCGAACTCCGATCGCCTCTCCAGACTGCATCCTCTTTCTCCTTTCATGACCCTCCCTCCACCCCGTTTCATTCATTCGCCATCTCGGTCGCTCGTTCACTCACTCACTCGGCCACCCCGTCCCCTCACCTCCTCCCTCCAGGCCCAGCGGATGAGTGCAAGTTACGCCGTTGTGAACTTTTTTATCTGTAGGGTGGGCGAATTCTCCCCTCCCTCTACGTACACCACTGGGAGACCGAGGCAGGGATGAGGAGGAGTGGGGGAGAATGGAAAGGACTGAGGGTGAGGTCCACCACTACGGACATGGCGGGAGGTCTTGCAGTGGTGGGAGGAGGGTGGATTTAGGGGGGGGGTTGAGGGAGGGAGGAGAAGAAACGAGCACCGCCTAAAGCGAATTACTAGGTGGATGTGCACGGGCGTTGTGAAAGGTCCCCCCCCCCGTCTTCCCGAGGATAGGGGTCTTTTCTCCTCTCTCACACTCCACCCCTTCCGTTCCCACCCCTCCATCCACTGCAAGCGCTCCTTTTCCTCCCTTCGACCCGCCTCATCCTGAAAAACCATTCAAAAACTCCCGGAGACGAACAATTCGCATAATGTACGTCGTTGGCCTTGCGGAGTCCCCTCTTAAAGTTCTCCGCACCGACCGGTTTTTACTTTGCAATTTTTTTTAGGCGGAGTGATTGCATGTTTTATTATTATTATTCCTCCGCTCCTTGCAATTTTTTTTTAATCTCCGGGAAGCATCGGCGAAGTCCCAGTTTCGGGAGCAGCGGGGAGGGAAGGCGTGTGGAGGGGAGTGGGTTGGGGGCGTAATCGCGACGGCCGCCGGTCGTACTCGACGCTGCAACTTAAAACTCATTCCGACTCGAGTGGATGGTGCGTGTGTAATACGTGCGTGGAGAGGAGGGGAGGGCAATTTTTGGCCATCGACTTGTATTCAGCCTGGTTTTTTCCCTCCGAGAGATGAGGAGGAGGTAGGAAGGAAGGAAAGGGGGGGGAGTGGAGTCCCACGAGGGTCCCCGACCTTTCTTCTGCGAGTAGCGGACGATCGACACGATGTGGTAAGAGCGGTTGTTGCTGCGCCGGCCAGTAAATCTCTCTCCTCCCTCGTCTGTAACACGGGGCTCTCCTCTGCCGACGCGTTCAGTTCGTTCGCCGATGCCCACCGGGAGAGGAGAGAGAGACAGATAGATGGACCGCTCGGTCGTTCGCTTCCTTCTCTCCACATACCGCGCAAACGTGGCGGGCAGTGAGCGGGAGCGACCTCGGTTCACTGAACTATTTCTGGAAACACGAAAATGGAATTTCTGGAGCGCGAAATGGGAGTGCTACCAACGAATTTTCCTCGTTGAATCGACGCATCCCGTGCGACAGACTCGCGCGACCGTCCCGTGCGCGATGTGACCAAATCGCTCGATTTTCGACGTTTACTAATGCATGGCCTCGTGACGAAAACGGGATTAACGAACTTAATTGGATGACACGCGTCGGCGACAAGGATCCTGAATTATTCCCCGTCACTCGACCAAAAATATTGTGCTTAATGTTGCAGCTCGCGGTTTCATATCCTCACCCTGTGGGGCGAGGGAGTTGTATTCCCTAATTAAGGTCCATTATCAAACTTTAAAGTAGGAAAGATTAACCGACGGTGAAGCACCAAAATAGGACCATAACCACTGGCATACCTCGGCGATTTAATTCGATTCCGTTATTAACGGAAGCTGGCCACCAAGGTAATCAACATGGCTGTAGGTTTCGATGGGCGAGGGAAATCATAAATGGTACTAAGCATGCACAAAATCTACACATTAGCGGCAGGGAGATCACTATTTTCATAAGAGCAACTGCGCTCTTCTTTTAGGTGTGAAAAAAATCCCATCGCCTGGATTAGAGTTGCATGTGTTTTAAATGCATTCCCCGGATTTAAAACCTATATCATATGGTCAGTAGCAGAACCGAAAGCTAATCTAACGTATGTTGAGGAAGGAAAATAGGAACACTGTTCGCGTGACAAGGATTTCGTGTGCAGGCCGTCAATCGGCAAGTGGGTTATCATCAACAAGAAAGTCAGCATTTGAAATCGCCTATCACAAGCATCACCGGGAAGGGGAGTGTGGGGGAGGGGGGGACGAGCAAGTTGGAGAGAACAGCTCATACGAATTGCGAAGTTTTAGGCGTGACATGGTGAAATTCGAACATAAGAATGAACAAATGATTACATCATCGTCAAGGTCATCTGAAGATGATACTGTACATCGAAAACCGATCGTATAATATATCAATACCTGGAGGTAAAGTGATATCATTTGTTCATTATTAGAATAACTCAAGCAGATCCTCGAAGAATGATATCTCCTTCAAAATAAATTTTCGTATTGACTACGAACATCATCATCAACTACACACATTATTTGTTTGTCGTAGGTAGTCTTTGATATAAGGAACATGGCACGCTTTAGCGCTGAATGGGTTCTTTAAATACAAGGTGAATATAAGCAATATTAAACATCGGTGAACAAGCCCAATTAAATATTTCCGGAAAATTTAAAATGACACAATTAAACGATGTCTAATAAAAGAATGGGAAACCGGACTGGGAAAGATGCGGTGGAGGAATGAATCCCCGACAAAAAATGTACCAACACAGCCGTTTAACTACTTCACTTCAAGCCTATGCGTTAGACCAGGGTGCAAACGATGAATTACCAAGAGATAAAATTTTGTTCTAATTACGGAAACTGACCTGATAATTTCTTTGAAAGTCTAATGAATATTTTAAATACGGGAAAAATGTTATAAAATGAGTACTTTAAATTTTAAATACGGGAAAAATGTTATAAACTTTTTCACTATTATATACTTTTGCGCACGAAAAGAAATGCATTCAGTTTAAATACACGTGAGTAGCCTAGAGATTTTATTTTGAGGAGAGGATGGCTTTTCTAAGGACTTACTTTACTTTTAAGAAACAATAGGCTACCAATGCACCGTGTATTAACCAGTTGGGCAGGTATTCCCACAATGACCAAGATATTTATTACGGTTTATTGCAGTACAGCTTGATTCGGCAATCATTTCAGGTAATTGTCCGTCAATACATATATATTTTAATGAATATGAAGAAGGTAACTTACTGCCATACCTACCGACTGGCACTTTTCATCACAGCGAATTATTTCTTTAAACATAATTTGTCAAAATACATTCATTATTAGTCTATTTCATTTGTTAACAATTTAATAATTTTTATAATCTTTCCAACATATTTTATCCAATATCTCATTCATTCTAATTCCTCTTAATACAAACATATGACACGATTTTGCGACTACAATGAAATATTTCGCTCATCACTTGAGACTAACGGAATGCTATGATATGCAATGATTTGAAAAATTAATAGACTCGAAACTGGAACCCTAATTATGCTATTAAAGCCTATGGAACCTCGGATTCTTGTTAAATATTTTGCGACTCCACATCTCTGAATATTGCTGTCTTACTTTCTAAAAATCTCACACACGCTTTCCTGTTTTTATAGATAAGAACTTAATAAAACGAAATTAATTACCATGACGGAGACTTAAAAAGCGATAAAAAAATTATGTTCTCGTTTCATTTTTCTGCAGGGGAAAAATGAAAACACAACATTTTTAAGTAATTCGCAAGAACAACGTTCGTGTCTTCGATTTCCAGGTGTACACAGATTCTTTGATTTTTTCTGCTTCGACAAATTCCATGGTCTCCAGGCTTGGTGGAAGAAGACCTGACACAGGCAACGAAAACAACCGCACCATCCTCTGTGGCCCGGGAGGAGAGCAGAGCGCTCGTGGCGGGGAGATCTCAACTCGAGATGCCAAGGCAACTCTTCCCCGATGGAAAAGAAGAGTAAGACGGAAAAGGAACGAAGGAGGAGAGTGGTTGCTTTTGGTTGGTGGCATACATGAGTCTCTTGCGCCTTGTTTACTGCCCTACCTAAGTCCACAAAACCCAACCCGGGGGAGGTGAAGGAGATATGGGGAAGGCGAACAGAGGTGGGAAGAGGATGAAGGGACGGTGGGTGACAGAGGGTGGGCATACACCATGAGAGCAGAAGAAGGTATTCGGGGAAGGTAGGCCCTTCCCTCCAGAGGCATCGTGGACGGGGGTGGGCGAGGCAGTAAACACGGGGGAAATGGAGCAAACATCCTCTCCCTTGCTCTCTCTCGGGCAATGCACGACAGCCACAAAAAGGAGATGGCTCCGAGCGTGTGGGAGTCTCACAACAGCGGCTGCGGTTACATTATCGCAGCGTGGTCCGTGGCTACATGTAATTAATTTTTTTTTTAATCGTAATTAGGTTATGATTGGAACCGGTGCTTTGGTGACAGCACGGAGATGTCCCAACGTTTGCCCAGGTTGCGGACGGCAGGGTTGCGTCCTCACCTCGTCGCCCAGCAGTGTGAGGCTCGATTCCCACGCAGGTGGGTTCTCCTCCGTCCAACGAGTGGGTGCTTGCGATTTCCATGTCGTTGCCTTGCTTATTACCCGATGTTACAGGCCAAAATTTGCATGTTTCCGAGTAATGCCTAAGTAAAAAAAGTGCCAAAGAAAAGCGAAGAAGGCACGGGAGATGTAAGAATAGGAAGGTACAGAAAATCGAGTTCGCCTCATTATTTGTTGCCTTGTCATTATTAGTTCATACGAAACAACATTGGGGCACCATTTATTACTTCTACATGCGAAGGTAAATCAAATCCAAAACCTTCGGTATTATACGATGTAAATTACAATGGTCCAGGAAATTGTATCGGAAAAAGGAGGCAGTTAAGATGTTTGAGTTGCATCAAACCCTCCGAAGAGTCACGCAGAACATCACTAACTAATGTTTTCATGGTTAAGAAGACAATCTCTTAACTACACCCAGTTCTTGCGAAATCCTATTTACCTACCTAGTAGATGATCGAGGTGTAGGATTGATACTTTCCCTTTTGCCTAAAGAATTTTCACGAAGTTCTTACACCTTACAACCGATTCAAACAACAATTCGAGAATGGACAAGCTAATCTCAGGACACAGATCACTTATTAATCACAAATCAGATATACGGTACAGAATGCATGGTGTCATTATTGGAATTGACGAGTTAATTCATTTTATGAAGAGTAATAAAAAACAATAAAGCTCAATAGGACGTGTAGTCAACACGTAACCGGCGTGAATGGTTGACTGAATACTCTTCTAACCTTGAGATTTTCGTTCTCTTCTCATTCTCTTCTTGCAGTCAGAGTGAAATTTTACTAGTCAGGTTCATACAGAAGTATTTTTCTTCAATTTCACTGTCGGTAAGTTAGAATTTAAATTCCCATTTGCTTATTTTTTTATATTCTATTAGGTATTCACCCAGTGCTCGACCAGACCTCGACCTTAAAGCTAGCTTTCAAGGGTTAAGGTATGGATAACCTCTTAAGATCCCCTGAGGCGTGTGAGAGACACATTCAGTGAAGGGATGACATGTCTCTTTCCGTCCTACCATTTGGTATGCTCAAAAGTTCGAATAAACAGAAAATAGTGCCATTTGGTTTACAGAGAGTCTAGCAAATGCACCAGCCAGAATTTGAACCCGGAAATTCTACGATCATTAGAAAAACGCTCTACCGAAAAGCTACTACATCATACTGATATTCAAACCGCGGTAAAAGAAAACGAGCCATGAATAGAGAGACTTCACTGCGAAAAAATATTGGGGCGGATAGGAAGATTTGGTTCGTAGGAAATTACCCCAAAGAATGAATGTACAGTGCAATTTCTATTTCTTGTCTGATCCCCAAGTAGGATGGCAGCGTACGCCGATAATCGTGAAATCGCACAAGGTTCACCCATCTACAGCAAGGCCATCGGCCCAATTTTCCTGTTTGCTAAAATATTAAGGGTGCCACAATGATTACAAAGTAGCGTAGCTAGATCTAACTTAAAAACAATCATAATCGGCAGGCACAACGAAATATTACGGAATCGGGAACCAAATATGAATGTTAAGCATTCAGCATTTTTATAGGCCCTTTCAAAATTAATTTACAGTTGATTATGTACACAAATTCTCATTTTCCAGGCATCACATAACAAAGGTCGAACTTTCATATCTTTTCTCCTAAGCCTGCTATGACGAAAGAGGTGAGAACACAGCTGATTAGTTCCACATAATCGCCATCAGTCAGCACAAATACATATATATTGAGACGGCAAAAGCGGCGGTAAATTATGTGAAGAGTAATTTCGGCAATATTAATTCCAGGAAAAAAAGATGAGGCTTTTGGGAAAATTTCCAGGAGAAAAAGGTAAGGACTGACACACGCACCTATTCTACCCCTGAAGTCGTAAAAAACAAAATCCCACCATCAATTCTCCACTCTCGCGTAAATGCCATGACCCCGTGCATAAAATAACCTTTTCGATTACTGCATACCGGTTTACACCGGACGATTGCTCACGAATTAATGGTGTCCTCCACACGCACTTGCCAATGACGAAAGCCCAAAATATTAACAATGCTGGAATAACCCTCAACCGACATCCACAATCTTCATACGGAATAATAGGAATTATATGCATACACGTGTGTGTATGTATGTATGTATGTGTGTGTGTATATATATATATATATATATATATATATATATATATATATATATATATATATATATATATACACATATACACACATACATACACATTTCTTCCGATGAAGACGGAGCTGAATTCCGTCGAAATGATCAAGAAATAACGTGTGAGTGATCTTTTTATGTGTTCTTTTATTGTTTGCTGCTGTCCAAGTCTGTTATTCAACACTTCCGTGTTTCTTCGACGAAATCATCTATCATATGTATGTGTATATACGATACTACCTTGAACAAAAAGTTCCCGGAATAACCACCGTGTGGCGCTCCCATCGTTCCGATTTGAGTTCTGTTTTGTTTTGTTCTGTTTGTTTTTGTTTGAGTTCTGTTTTGTTTTGTATGTGTATATATATATATATATATATATATATATATATATATATATATATATATATATATATATACACACACACATATATACACACACACACTCATACATATATATTGTACGAGGGTCATCCGGAAAGTAGTACCCGTTCGTGCCGCATGAAGTGCTGACGACGCGAGTAGCCGCTGGACGAGGTCAGATAGCTTCAGTGGCTTGTCTGCCTTCTCTGAGCCAAGTTGCGTGACGCTAGCATTGCCTGTGTTGTTTCTGTGATTGTTTACAATGTTTAAAAAAATTGAGAACGCCGCCAGTTGTGAAGTGAGGGCAGTGATTAAATTCCTCAATGCAAGAAACGTTCGCCCATGTGATATTCATCGCCAATTAAAGGAGGTGTATGGAGACAATGTAATGGACGAGTCGTCTGTTCGGCGGTGGTGTCGCAACTTCAACATGGGGAGGGGGAACACACACGACGATGAGCGTTCGGAGAGACCGTCTGTCATTACAGACCAACTGGTGAGCTCAGTTGACGAATTCGTGAGGAACGATCGGCGCGTCACAATTGATGACATCTGTGAGCATTTTCCCAATGTTTCTCGAACAATTGTTCATGAAATTGTTAAACACCATCTGCATTATGCAAAAATTTGTGCAAGATGGGTCCCTCGCGTATCTCAATGAGCTGGCGGCGAAGGACTATGCAGCAGGAATACAGAAACTTGTCACACGTTATGACAAATGCCTTAATTTGCTTGGAGATTATGTTGAGAAGTAGTTTAAAGTATCCTCTTTCAAATAAAATTTTTTATGTTTGTTAATATTTACTTTTGTGTCTTTATTTCACGAACGGGTACTACTTTCCGGATGACCCTCGTACATATATTCACACGTGTGTGTGTGTGTAAATATATAATGTATATGAAGTTAGCACGAGCGAACAAAGACAAAAACACAGATACACACAAAAAAAACAAAGAAACTCAAGAACAGAGGGAGAGAAGTATATTTATATACACACACGCATTAATAAAACATATATTTTTCATACGTACGTATATCCTCTCATAGCCATACACTCGTGCTTTTCCCTCTCTCTCTCCCCCCTTCGCAAGCGGAAATTTTCGTGCCGGTCCCGACCCACTGAGCGAGGGCGCGACGAATACCACCCAAACGGAATGAACCGGGGACGAGGGGCAGAGAATGTGTTTATGGAGCGGGGAAGGGGATAAGGCAAAACGAAGAGAAAGAGGATTGGAAGGGGGAAGGGTGAAGAAAAGCGAGCGGAAGAGAGAGAGACGACAAAAATGAGCACGAGGAGGCCCTCCTTTTAACGACACGCACCTACTGACACGAAAGCGTACCGTTTCATTACATTTTAACAATTTTGAAAGTATTTTTTCTCCGTAAAAAATTAGTTTTTTTTGGGGAGGCGAGAGCACAGTCGAGAGCGGAGTGGATGGAATGAGGTGGAGGGAAGTGAAGCTACCACCTCTCCTTTTGACATTTACGACCGAGTTAGGCGTATGGGCGTGACCGCCCCGGGGGTCCCTCTGTGGACACGCGGGCGTCCCGGTAAAAGCCCAGCTAAAGTGAACGGGAGTGTGGGAGGGAGGGTCGGGCGAGTGTGGGGTGAGAAAGGAAGGAGGTGGTCGCGAGGCGGGATGGACCATCATCATACGGCTTTTCCCAGCATCGATACGCGGCGAATAAGCAATGGGGACCACTGCCGGGGGACAAGAGAGCCCTTAAGTGGCGTGCATATGTTCATGCGTGCACGTGTCGCCACGCAAAAAGAGCATTAAATTCTCGAGAAAAGATGTGTACGTCAAAATGTTAATGGAATGAACTCGGGACATTGGGCCAAAGGCTGTTTTTTCTTTTAACCTGAACGACCCCCTCCGGTAAAAAGATAAGCAAAATTAATTATGGATGCTATCAACCTAGTGAAGTGAGTTTTTTCCTTCGATTAATGATTCAAAAACACATGATTTTTTAATATACTGCAATTTGGCAGGACCGTTAACAAATAGCGATTATTAAGCACATTGAGATGCTAAAAACTTATTTCTTAAAGTTTCATCCTGGCAACTTGGATTTGATAAGTTTTGCCAGTCTTTTGCTCTTTTCACCGAGTGATTACCAAAGTATTGGTGTTAACAGTAGTAGTATTTTTGGGAGTTGACCGACAGCTGAGGCCATTTGTGCCATATAGGATGGACAGGAAAGGATAACTGGTGGAGAGAAACTTAGTGTCGGCATTAGCCTGCTATTAACGAAAAGCGCCAAGGGGTCCGCAGCTTGAAGTCCCATCCGACTGACGGCGTATTCACCCGAAGTGCTCTCCACAAAGCACCTGAAGTCGGGATAGGGATGCCACTGAAAAATATCTGACGGCACCTGGATTCGAACCTGGGCCCTCAGGGTGGGAAGCCATTATGTTAACCACCGCACTATCCCGATCCCCTTGGCGTTAATTCTGAGCAATATCTAATTGGGAAACGAATAATATCCCCCGAATAAGGCATAGTAAATTCCTCAAGAAATCCAGTATTCGGTAATAGGTATACGCATAACAGGCATCGGTAGCTCAATTCATAGATGAGAGTCCAAGATCTTAATTAATTTTAAATTATGCAGACATAAATCCACGCCATTCACGTGCCTATCGGATAAATTATGATGACATTTTTCAATCGTTCAGAAAATGAAAATAAATCCATGAAGACAATTGATAATCTACTCAAAGCCATTTAGCAACTCAATTGAATGAACAAGAAATATTTTCAATTTGTAGGCACAGCGCAGAATTACAGCAAATGATATAAAATTACTAACATTATTTGTCTAACAAACAAAAGACTTAGTCTTTTCTCATTACCACCCTGCGATGAATAAATCGTATGCTTCCGGAAGTTGAACACGCAAAATAGGACCTATCGGCGGCTTCTTCTTCAATCTAAATTTCCTGACGCAAAAACTGAAAATGCATAGATTCCACTATTCCGCCACATGAAAGGCCGCCGGCAGAAATAATAAAGGGGCTTTTTGAAATTAGATTAAAAAAATATCGTGGATTAACTAATGAAACTTGTTTTTTCTCGCCTTTCATTAAATTTTAGTTTCCGAAGAGTATCGGGCTCATATCTGGATGAAACGTGGACACCGACAGTTTCAGGTGAAATTAAAACAGCGCAATATTTCGGGCACCTTTAATTTCCGGAAACCGGAGGTGGTAAACGGAACCGGTACCCATGCCCTAAGTAGGTGAATTTTACACGTCGCAGGGATTGCTTTTTGTAAAGGATCTGGGATTGACCACTTACAAGTTTGTACTATTCCGCTGGAAATCGATTAAATTTGGGACGGTAAAACAAGTTATTATTCTATTTTTTGTGACTTGTGACTATTTTATTTTTTATTTTAACTTGGGAACGGAGCGAAGGACTGTGACTGAATGGGTGAGTCAGCAGTTTTATGGTGAAAGAAAGTGATTTAGCAAGGTCTTGGGCACCAGGATAACACATGATAGGACTCAATGTAAAAAGTTATGTTTTGTTACCACTAAATAAATACATTGAAGACTGTGACTGTAACATTACTACGCTGAGCAGCACTGAGAAAATAGGTTACAGTTTTAATTAAAGAGGGTTTGTTGACCCTAACCATACTCTTTAATCACATAAGGCGTAATAATAAATATCTCAAATAAAATGTAGGAGTAAATTTTTATTTCAAAGATATTCTCGTTCCCCACATTAAACCGAGCTAACTGTACTGGAAAATAAGCGCTAGTGACTCATAAAAAGGGCTGGGAACTTCTAGATAATCATTTTTCTCTTAATCAATTCATAGCCACCGCCATTAATAGCTCTGAGAAATGCTACAATAGATGAAACATTGTAAGGATATACTACGCATGGACGTCAATAAAATTCGGTAATTTGTTCCGAAACGCTGAAGCGGCGGCATTGGATGGAAAAAGCACCCTATTTTGGGAGGCAAAAGATGAGGAAATGGGGGTGGGAGGCTAGGAGGGAATGAGCAGGCAAGGTGGTCATGAAGGTGGAGGGGTTGAGAGGCCTCTGTGGCGTATAGAACCGCCACCTCCACAATTCCCCCGAACGAGGGGAGACTCTAGCCTACCCCAAGAGCATTTCCAGGAAGGTCCGTGTTTACGTTTGCCGCGCTCGGAAGATCTGAGCACGCGGGGGTGGCGACGACTAGAGAGTGAGAGATGGCGAGGAGGGTGCCCGGAAGGAGAGGATGACGGCTCCGGAGAGGTAGGTGGTGGGGATGTGTCGGGGGAAGAAGAAGTTGAGGAAGGGATACAAAAAAAGTCATAAAAAGGTTTTCGGAAATGGAATTCGGAGCGAGAGACGATATAAGGAGACGGGAGGAAGGCGAGTGGAAGAGTAAATTGGAGAGCAAACGTTGGTGGGGGCACGAGCAGTTTTGGCCGGCGGCAAGTCGGCGATGACGAAGTGAAAGCAAAGGGACCCTCGGGCGGCCGGCGACTCAGCGAGAGAGATACGTCCTACCCTGACCGCGCCATGAAATCAAACAACGAAAAAATGTCCCGGCGAGAGATGATGTACAATTACGAACTATTTAGATAAAAGTGCAAACCTGATCCGCTAATTTTGTGTGGAATCATTTCGAAAATTAAGGTATGTTGACGGGGTTACGTAGCCAGCAATCCCTACAGACAAGAAGAGAATGGGCAAGATTTTAATTTGCTATTGGAAACGAAAGGTAAATACACACGTTTGATCTCGAGGAGTTGGGAATCATAGGAGTACTGTAATTGCGAAAAAGTCAGAAACCCAATTACGTATGGGTTCAGCCACTCTACCAGAAATGTGTTTTGAGTATTTCATCTGGCACAATGGTATCTCGGATTAATATTAACATGGGAAATTGAATATATCTACTAATATATAATAAATTAAATGAAAATAGCAAAGGCACGTGCGAATATAACCAGAAGTATCGTATTGGAGAGAAATAGAAAGGTGAGCAGTCTTTAGATTACCTATGGCCAAAAAATTGAAATACCTATTTTGAGTTATAAATTACAAATTTATTTGTGATGCCATTCCAAGTACTTAGGATAATTTATTCTGTAAAAATCAGCGAAATCCCTATTCTTAACAGTTTCATACATTGTGCAACGATTCCATAGATGTTTTATAAGTCTAGCGAACCACCTAGTACTGAGTGGGAACCAGCCCGTCCAATGATAGTTATGATTTCCCCAGAGTTTCCACGCCAGCCTGCAGACCTCAATACTGCTTTCTGTAGTGAACACATTAATTAAATTTAATTGACAACACCAAGGTTATAATTTCAGAGTTGGGCTCTATTGACATGGATGCATCCACCTTGAATCCAAAAGATTATTCACACAAACGACATATCCGGGCGCATGAAAGTTTCACCGCCACACGCATTCCAACGAATCTCTAATATGCGAAGCAGGAGAGAGATAAACAGCCATAGAATGCGTATACCTCCAAGCTTGAAAGAGACATACGACAAATATCACAGAGCCACTCTACTGACATTTAGTTTACACACGGAACAAATTCAACACGGAAGCGCACACCGAAAAAAATCACGGTCTTGCAAATCGCCTTTGGTATGGTGAGGAAAATTATCGGGGAGTTATTACTTCAGACGAACGGGAAAAAACGAAGTTTTAGGCTGTCGATCCCAGAAATGAAAGGAGTCTACTGTGGTTTGAAACTAAATTAGAGAGGCATGACGAGTCCAAAATATTGCGGATAACTCTTACGCAACGCAGACAACATTTGAGGATTGTTAAAAGATTGGAAAGCGAAAGCCGCAATAAAGGAAAATCCGGTTTCCGAAATAAAGGAAAATCTAATGGTAGCACGGCTCATAAATCATGAAAACAGCTCATTAAAGCGTTCTCGTAGAATATATTTCTCTGCACATCAGAGAAACCATTGGTGGCAGAAAGGAGAGATAAGTTCGGATGCTATAGTAATTTTGGTGCAGCGGAGAATAATGATGATCATACAGGCTGGACCAGTGACTGACAAGTTTTATAACGAGAGGGAGGCGAACGAATTTTATGGGAAATTCTGACGGCCCGAAGGAAATGACCGGAGGTGAGAGACAGGTTTTTTGAAGACAATTTTGGAAGACTATGTTAAAAGGAAGAGCAACGAACCAAAGTCCTTCATGCGATGTCTGACATACCTGTACGTAATGGAAAAAATGAAAAAATCAAGTCAAACCACGATTTGATGTTTTAATAACGGTCGTTAACATATCGCTAATCACTAAGATATACATATGTACGGTCACCGGAGTTAAACTATGACAATGACGTAATAATCTTCAGCGGTGCTTCAGCATATCCCTTTAAAATCTCTTTATCACACACACACTCACTAGGTCTCTCAATTGGAACTGTCTTCCAACAGATTTCAACTGACTTGCTTCCGTCGCACACGTTCTTCAGCACCTTCTGTCATTTGCCGGCAACTTTTTCCATTTATTATGCCATCAAGCATTCCAATCCTTTCCCTTCTCCGTTCTCTCTTTCCTTTAATTTTTCAAGAATTGTGTACAATAAATACAAAATATCCGGGACTTCAATTAAACAAATACTAACTGAGTGAAACACATTGTACGGATTTGTCGCAAAGGTATTTTTCTTGAAATAATTGGAGGGTGATCGGGTCTCTTTGCCTAGAATTCCTTGACTTTAGGTGCATTCTCACAATTTTCCCCGCCTTTACCTGGATTTACACAGACAATTTCCTGATTTCCCGATCCTGTAGTCACTCCGGCATGTAAAATTGTCGAGTGGAAAAGAGAAGAATGTAAAATGCCAAGACTGTTTTCGAAAACGAGGGCTCAGGATTTTATATCTTCGACAAAGCATTATTACAACCTACACCAAACTCATGGATTAGACAACCAAATGAAATGGTAAGAGTCCACAATTATACATTCCAAAATTTCCAACCTTTCTAGAGTCAATACGTGACAAACAAAAAGGATAGCCAGTTCAACATTCCCAATCAAAAGATGCCTAGCCATGCCTTTTCCCGCTTAACAAACTCCTTTTCCCACACACAATATTAAATGAAGCGACGGTTAGTGTACTGAGCTTCACACCCCGAGACCCAGGCGGTGGCAGGGTTTTTCAGCGGGATCGCTACGCGGAGAGTACTACAGGAGGGGTACACCGACCGTCGGATAGGATATTAAATGAGGAACCCCTTCGCGCATTTCGTGAAAAGAGGGCAAAGGCGAACGCCAGGTTTCCATTCACCCCGCATCCTCCCATTCCCTGGAAATCATACCTCCTTTATCCGCCAGTCCCTAATTGCCCAGATGACCTCAGCTGTCGATCGCTCACCCTGATACCACTATACTACTACCACCACCACATAGGGCAGGTTAACACGTAGACGAAGGCGACAGGACAGAAGGGTTGGCTGGGAGGGGGAGGAATTGGCTGGGCAGGAGGATAAAGAACGTCGCGAAGTGAGGAGGAGAGGGAGGGAGATGTGGAGGGGACGGATTCAGAATGGCCGCTAGCTCCGTGCGAAGTGCCCCATCGAAGGGGAAAGTGAGAAAAGCGGAAGTGTTTGACGGCGCGCACGTCGGCTTCCACATCACCGTCAACCACCCCCCTTCCCCAGGCCGACACTTATTTTTGTTTTGGATCCAGGACGTAGCGTACCTTAAGCACGTGCGCGCCGTAGAAAAACACGCAGCAATGTCACCGTCGCTCTCTTCGCAGGCTGTTTACCCGACGAAATTCCAACTCGGCCATCCGCCTAACCATTTTTATCTCCACAAATATCCACAGACTCGGCCGCCCACTAATTGGACCACTTCCACGACAGAAGTCCAACTCCGGCGCTCTTTCATCCCGCTCCTTCGGACACTCACTGCATATGGTCACTTTTCATTCAACTGGTTGTGCCGGCGTTACACCGCGGATCGCCGACACCGCGTGGGCGCGTTGCAAGGGAGTGGAGTAGGGACATTTAATTACGTGATTGTAGGGAATTTACTATTATGTGATTGTGGGGAATTAAATATCTATTTATTATGAAATATACTTCGAAGAAGAAGTCAACGGCAATGCCTCATTTTCACAGATATTGAGGCGATCATTCTGGGTTTAGTTGGGACAATTAACTGCGAAAGGCAAATTCGCTCATTCAAATCTATTACGGCTGAGTTCTACTTTCAATATTTTTTCTCCACATCTAATCTACAGATTTCAAGACACGTAGAAAGATTATCGACTACATTTGGCGAGACGAAATCGACGGAAAATCTAGAAGCAATTGCAATAAATTTTTAATATAACGTGTTTTTAAATGTATATTAGACTCATAAAATGCGATGACAACTCAAAGGAATGAAAATACGTGAGGCTATCCTTTGCCATGCAGAGATGTGCGTTTTTTCCGCAGGTATGCCATAAGTATAAATTTAGAACAAAAGTACTTGAATTAAAATATCAAAACCGAATCTAAATGTTGGTGCAATGTAATGGACAGACATATCGGACAGGAACGTAATTTAATTAATGCCGTGAACACAGTGAAAACGAACGTGATACTAGAAATTCAAGCGCTTGCTATGCATACCTTATGGGGAAAAATTAATTCGGAGATGATACGAGGACATGTAAATAAGATGAATTGAGTTACTAAATTTTTTCGGACCATTTTCGTGTTCATTGACTAAAAATCAACTTTTGATGACGGAAAAATTTTCAGCATTCTCAAACGGACGGTTGCAAGTAGTGGAATTTCGCCACCGTCTTAATTATTAATGGTTGATAATTTTTTTTAAATATAGGCGACCACAAAAATTAACTCGGAACATTTTCCCGATTATTTTACAACGCAGCCCATGATGCTGACAAATATTCGGTAGGCTATTATTACAGAAACGAAGGCAGAGCGACGGAATTCATAGCATTTTTTGCATTTCACCAGAGGCCAGACTACGCTCACCCAAATATTAGTGCAATTTTCGTGCGCAGAAAATCATCCAAAACTTCATTCCAATGCCCTCAGGCTACGACCATTGAAGTAGAGTTGAAAACCGATGAATAGACAGCGAGCTGCCGAACTTGTGACATGGGATCAAACTATGGCTGCCAATGCAGTTTTTATGACGCACGAATGGTAAGGTGATGCCAATTAGGTCATTTAGATGAGCAACGAAGACTACATACGTACTTAAAAGACCATCATATTACGGAGAGAGGAAAGTGTACTTCGGACTTGTCCCAGTGGCCAAACGGAATACGCCGGGAGTTAACGGTCCATTTTACGATACATTTAAGCTAAGAAATTATTCCAAAGCGACAACCAAACAAGAGACATGACCACCGAGGAAAATCCGCCCAAGCTGAGAAGGGGGTCAGGGTTGCGGAATCCTGACCTTGCCACGCAAGCAGGAAGAGGAGAACGAAAGAAGGAATCCGACCGACTGCAACAACTTATCGTAACGGTCAAACAAAGCATTCGATGGCGCGCACAATTAAACGAATAATTAGAGCCACTCTAACGCGATAATGGGCCCTGATCAACACTGCATGGTACATTGTCTTGTATTGTAACTGAAAGAAATCGATCTCGTACATAGGGCGTGCGACCGATGAGGAAAGGAGGGAAGATGAGAAAGGGCAAGGAACGTATGAACTGCCGGAGTCACGGACCCCTTTCCCCATCGTCCTCTCCCTCCCCTCCACCCCACAAAACTCCGTCTTACGTCTTGCGGGGGAGAGGAGCAGTCTCACCTACCCTCTCCAACTCACTCGGGCCAAGAAAAAAGGGGGAAATAAAATACCACCTCCCCCCACTCGCCCTTGGCAACCCCATCCTCCTCCCTAGACCCCAACGACTCCAAAAAATCTGTGCATTCTTCGGAACAATCTTGCCGGCTCAAACTCCCTCCACGCCTTCTTCTTAAACCCTCCTCTCTCCTTTTGCCCTCTTCCCACCGTTCCTTCAACATCACCCCAGCGCGCCTGCTCTCCTTCCCCCTCCGCATCCACTCTACCCCCCTTCTCACCCTCCAACTTTCTTCATTCTTTCCCTCCCTCCG
The DNA here is from genome assembly GCF_022747635.1 of Hetaerina americana. Taxonomy (NCBI): domain Eukaryota; kingdom Metazoa; phylum Arthropoda; class Insecta; order Odonata; family Calopterygidae; genus Hetaerina; species Hetaerina americana. The sequence goes on along the minus strand of NW_027287428.1, from coordinate 1,312,441 downwards.
CGCTCTCCCCTCTCGATCCACACGGCCTTGACCCGCGATTTCCTGCTCCGGAGAGAGCTCCACGTCGTCTCTCTCTCTCTCTCCCTTCCCTCTCCCTCCCCGCTCCCAACATCCCGAAAAAACCTCACTCCTCCCCCCCTCGCATCTCTCATTCGGAGCGGATGGACCGGGTTGTGGGGGGAGGTGGGAGAGGCACAAGGAGAGAAAGAAGGATCCTTCTTTCGCAGGGGCGCGTATGTGAAGGGAGGCTGCCACTGCCGCGTCGACGGGCATGAGAGCCGGCCAACAGGAAGGGAGGAGGGGAAAAAATTTTTTGGTGCGCGAGAGATGTATGGGTGTCTGGGGGTAACCAGAGCGGGCCTCGGATGAGGAGGGGAGAGGATATCGAAACGATGATGGGACCCGCCGTCCGAAGATGATGTCGCCCCCACCTCGACTGCTGTTACGTCGGTCCACCTGACGGAGGGTGTAGTGTCCCCTGCACACGGATCCCCGCCCCCCGGGACGCACGAGGGTCACTAATGAGTGGGTGATCTTAATCGTATTAATTCAAAGGGATGTCATTCGAGTTCTTGGAAAGAGATTTAATGATGTTCTAGTCTCTCGCAAGTAAGTTTTTTAAAAGTTACTTTGAATTGGTCATAATTATTTTACGATTAAAAAATAAAACCGATACGGATATGGTTTCATCGGAAACTGAAATTTGAACTTTGAAAAGTAAGAATTCATACTTAAGCAAATCGCAAATACTACCTTTCTGGTCCGATGTATTAGGCGTGCGACGCCAGAGATCTTTAACAAAAATCATTTGAAACACATACAAATTAATGAGTGGAAATCGATTTCTCGAAGGCTCGCATTCATAAATGCAATGGGTTTCTCGTGATACGTCAAGTCAGGTGGCAGGTTTTATGTATCAAAGACCTCATTCCTATGCGATCCAAACATAAATGTTGGAAAAACTTTGAAATACAACCAAACGTCTGTGCTTGTAATTGCTGATAAGAACTGGGTAATATAAAGAATCAAATCAGCCAAGATATTTGCATTGTCCATTTAGAAGGTAAGACTCTTCTGGTCTATTTTTTTAGATTCAAAGTTAACTTAGCACCTCCACCTGGACGGTCAACGTTCATCGTACGAACACAAATTATTGACGCATAGCAATAAAGCAAAATTGTAGCCAAATTTGTAAATGAGGAGACAAAATAAACCCTTAGCGACTTAATAAATGCAATTTAATTCGCGTAACCGAAGATGTGATCATCGAAAACCACTCACGTATGTTTCCAGCCTTCAATCGGAGTAAAGAAGCGGCATTATGGATGAAATAGAAAACGAAAAGAATCATTTTCCATTTGAAATTCGCTTAAAAGGGAAAACTGTGAAAATAATCAATTTTTTAGGGCCGCATGGACACAAAAACATTTAAAAAATTAGATTATTAGCCCTGCCCAAAACTCCATGCCCACTGCACTAACATCCTATGAGACAATGGTTTATTTCGAATGTAGTTGGAATTTCTACATTAGAACGATACTTATTAGAATAGATACATAACGAACAAATTCTATGACGAAAAGAGTCTGAGTTATCACTAAAAGAGTAATTTCGCTCCTCACCAAAAGACGCGCACACATGCTCACACCACATGCAAGAAATCACTAATCCGCAGACAAAAAAACGTTTAGAAACATTACACTTTCACGAACGAGGGTGCAGCAACCCCTCGCGACCCAACACACAAACAAAAAAAACAATGCCGCACGCATCTCCCCGTTCGTAAAACCACACCGTGTCTTTTTTTAAGTAAAAGAAACTCCCAGGCGATAAAATACTCCTCGCGGGCGATAAACAAAACGAATACACTCCCCATTAAAAGTGTTCACCACAAATGTTTCGTCCACACGAGCGACCCACACACACACAAACACAGACCCACCCTCACACACCCACGCGAAATGGGAGCACGAGGCGGCCGGCCCCTTCCGGGCTACTCGATTGCGCGAACAATAAATAAATAAATATATAAGTATGCACGCGCGTATTTACGCGTGGGCGAGGGGTTCAAATATGGAAAACAATCGCCAGAATTAGCGGCAGGGGATTCCCGGGAGGGAGGGGAGAACGGAGGGTGGGTGGTGAGCGGGAGGTGTGGGTTGTGTGGGCGTTTCGGAGCTCCCCTCCACCCTCGAGCTTCCGCTCGCCGCGCTCCGAAAGGCAATAAGGCAAAAAGGGGGTGCGGGGGAAAACAAAAGAGACGCGACTCCCGCTACTGCCCCTCCGGCCCCCTCCCAATTCCCGCCCGCTCGAATCGCTGACAACAACACTGCCACCGACGAGAGAGCAGGCTTGCAGCGGCCCCCTTAATCGGGCGCAACGCCCTTCAGCTGATTAAAAAAAACCGCGCCCGCGCGCGCACACACAAACACACCAACACACATACCGTCACACACACACACTCCCACTGCTTGGGGAAGAGAGAACCGAGAGGGAGAGAGTGGGAAAACGAAAGGAGATGGAGTTTGGAGCGAGGGATGAAAGCAAAAGGAAGCGAATGGAAGGGAGGCTGGGAGAATGAAGTCGGGAGTTAGGTGGAGGGGAGGGGCGTGGGGATGGCAGAGGGTGAGGACTACTCACCCTACACCGACGCCACTTAAAAAAAAAAGAAGATAAAAAGGATACTTTCCTTTCTTTTTGCGCTACACCTAAGCACTAAACCCTGAGGGTCGTAAAATTCTTTCGCGTGACGTTCCTTCCCCTTTAAGACGATCTCGCTTTCTTTCACCTTCCTGCCCCCGAAGAAAGGGACGGGTCGTAATAGAAATGGAAATCGCAATTTTAAAAAAAAGTGAAAGAGAAAAAAGGGAAAGCGCTGCATAAAGCGTTCCGTGGTGTCACCGCGCACGCCTACTCCCGCGAGAGGGTGAGCGTTGGACATTAAAGGACACGATCTTTTTACGTCCTGGGATGAAGGACTCCGCCTCAAAGCAAGAGTGGGATTCGCGGCACCGTCTTTGGCCAGAATCGCTCACGTTACACTCGCCGGGAGCGTAGTCACCGTAATTGCCTCCTCTTCCGTGATTCAACACGCGCAGTGTTGCATCTTCTAATTTTCCGCTTCCACAGAAATCAATTTCACATTATTTAGACAAATATTTCCCTTTAATCTACACGTGTAAAACATTAATGACGGGAAAGCTGCTCTGGAATGCATGAACCAACGCACCATTCAATATTAACAGCCGGAATGATTGAAGACTGCAGAGTGATGCAGTGTTTTTTAACGGAGCAACACTATTAAACAAAAAAATAATTGTAAGTGACAATAAAGGAGCCACTCAAAATTATCTAAGAGACCTTAATGTGAGAACAGCAGTGAGATCTTGAAAATGAAGGTAATATGTAACCATGAAATTGAAAATAAACTATCGAATGGGTAAGAAGAACGAACACAAGCGGGTATAATTGACGTGGACTTATTTGCCAAGATCCGCGAAAAATAGAAACGGACATACATCGTTACAATATTGTTCAAAACACAAGAGGCAAGAAAAATATATGCATTACTTAAACCACATAAAAAAAATTAAATACGCCGGTACAGAAGCAGTAATCCTAACCCCACATAACACTGGCAGGGGAGACTATTACGAGGTCGTTTGCGAAATTTACTTCCGAAAAGATTTATAAAGGAATCCTGTTGTTCTGGAGTAATTTCTGACCACGACAATAGAAAACAGCACATAGTACAAGAATTTGAACTACAATCTAAGAAAATGATACCCAAATACCCATTAGCCAGTAACGTATCATCTACTCTAAAACGCCCCGCGATAACGTGCATGGTAAAATGTAGATGTGGATACTTTTTACAGTTATCTCCCGCATCGTCACATCTTACGAGATTATAGCCCAGGGATCGTTGTAAATCCCATAACTACGAACTGAAATCAATGACGAAAGACTAAAAAAATCCCTAACAGTAAATAATTCTTCATTTGTTTTATTATAATTAATAAAATTGCAAAATCGAGGATATTGTGCGCTCAACCGACTTTTGCCAACGATCTCATTCCAGATCCATTACTCAACAAAAGGTTCGCTAGACGATCGGAAAATAACGGGTAAATGATAAAAACGGAGCACTTTACTTGAAAGAATTGGGAGGCAATTAGCATGCGAGTGACGACACCTTTTCGCATAATGACACCAAAAGAAATTCGAATACGGTATTGGGGATAAAGGGGCGAGGAAACCAAAGTTAGAAAAACGACTTAAAGGGGAGAGAGTAAACGGCCACACCTACCGCTCGACTACTTGTTATTGTAACATGAAATCAAATCAGTACTATTAAATAATTAGGGAAAGTAGAGTTGTACCACGTCAATTCACGCCTTCGGAGTTCGATAGACTTAATATTATGTTACAACAATAAAAATATCCTTAGGAAACATTTTTTTATTTATTCTTTCGGGAAATGCGTTTGTCATTAAATATTCACCACTAGTTTATGATGACCATTGCAATGATTACATGTATATTGCTATTTATACCAGTCAAACCTATTGCGCCCTTACGGCAGCCTTCTTTATGGTGAAGAATCACCTTAAGTTCAATAACACCGTGGAGCCCGCTTCATCAGAAATACAGCTCTCCTTGGGAGGTCAACTCGCGGTAAATGAATTTAAACACAAGGTCTAAGGTATTCTTTAAGAGAGAGTGAGCGGGAGATTGTCTTGATATAATCCACAGATTCACCATGCGGACGGAGACGACACCCAGCGTGTCACATCTTCACGGTGAATACGATCGCTGGGAAACGACGAAACGCTCGTTCTAGAAATTCCATCTTCCTCGCCTCGCTATGCGCCACGCACTTGTAAGACAACCTTAAGATCCATCCCACCTTCCCAAAAAAAACCACGCACTGATCCCCGTGCCTGACGTAACAATACGCGCGGACAACTCCTTCCGGCAAACCAACGGGGGAGAAAAACGGGCGTCGCCGTCCAAGGGCGGACGTGGAGCGCTCCGGGCCCGAAGCGCGAACGCCTTCCCGCGAACCCAACCCCGTAAGGGGGGATAGGAGGGCGGGGATGGGAAGCGAAAGGGCTCCGAGAAAGGGTAAAGGGACGAGGGAGGCGGGGGTTGGGACAGCAGGGAGGGGGGGGGGAGAGAGAGTGGAGAGGCGAATCAATGAGGGCAATGTATGCGCCTTGAGAGGGGAGCGTTTGGATGAGGCAGTATACGGGAAGGGGTGGAGAGAGATGGTTCAGTAGAGGGGAGATGGGCGCGGGGGGGAAGAGGGTGAGAAGGCGAGTGCACCCCCACGGGGAGTGTGGAAGGGAGGATGGTTTGGCGGGCAAAAGTGATCTCTGGATGGGAGGAGGGCTGTTCTCTCTCTCGGTGACGCGCTTTGCGGCGGGGAAGAACGCGAGCGGGAGTTGGGGAGAAATACATTTTTTCTTCCCGGGGCATCGGTGTGGGGGGGGGGGAGGAAGAGTTAGCGTAGCGAGGGGGAGGTGACGGGAGGGGATGGAGGAGAGGGAGGGGTTGAGTTTGTTTTGACAATCGAGCGCGGGGAAAATGAGTGGAGTGCGCACGAGGCGACACGAGATGGGGTGGGTGTAGGGCGGTGGAGGAAGGGGGAGGAGGCATGGGGAGGGTGAGGCGGCAGGGTTAGGGAGAGGGAATCCTGAGGGGCGAGGGGATGGGCTGGAGGGAAAGTGAGCGAGTGTGAGCGCCGGGGGACGGAAGAGTTGATTCTCCCCTAACGATGTCATCTTTCCATCTCATTCTTCCCCCCGAACTCCAGCCTTCCACGCACACAATGGAGCTCGAAAAAAATAACCCCCCCCTCGGCGCGTGCGATTCAATCACTCATTAAGGGAGTTCGAGAACGATCGCCGATGACTTTCATCGCCACTTTTGCTCCGCGAGCATAAGTGCCTTCGCGGCGTAAAAAAAATGCGCCACACGAACGAGTTATTTTTCAACAAGTAACTTTTTTGAAAATTGACTGAAACTGACGCAGGTGCATCTAAAAAAATGATGAAATAAAAAATACACCGTATTACTGCAAATATTATGCAGCATGGCTATAAAAGACGTTGACATTAATGGCGCAGTATCCAAATATTTAATCACACCTTCCTCTTATCCAAGTGATAAATGTCCAAAATAATGTTGAAGATTCCGCCTAGGTAAAACAGCATGTGAAAGATAATAATTCACTATTCCGAATGTTACGCTTCGCACTATAAAAGAATTCATTTGTCACCTCGAATATCTATGGAAATATATATATGGTTTTCCAGTTGATGCATCATTATCATAATCTATGAGCCACGTAGCAACTTAAACACATTAGTGTCCATTGCAAGGTCAGAGTGGAAATATGCCAATATTAGGTTTGAGATCCAAGCGTTTACAAGACAACACCGGCCAACGAAGTATCAAAAAAAGGCTTCGTGTCCACGAACACTTCATTCCGTGTCCACCATGTAACCATACTGGTTTGAACCAGCGAGTTACATCATTAAGAAAATATCAAACTATTATAATTTAATCATCAGTCAACAACTTTCCAAAAGAATGAATAACACCAAAAATTAGCTCGTCCTAAGTTCTAGGGGTAACGAATATGATAAACAAATAGAATAGAACTAGGCACTATACATGAGATTTGGAAACTGAAAACGAATATTAGGTACATCCAATTCAAAGAATGTGGGTCTAACACACACCTACCGGAGATTTGTGGATAGCAGTTGTTCCCCGACGAAGACGAAAGGGCGGGGAGTGTACAGAAAAAAGTTCCGAGGGTGGAGGGTGAGCAGGAAGGAAGAATGGGAAAATGGGAATGGTTTCGGGAGCCCGGACGAGTGGGCCCCTTCTCTCCACGGGGGTCCGGGAACGGAGGCGCCGACTCCCCAACGCCATTGATTGACAAGCACTTCTCATCCCTCTCCCCTCTCCACAACTGTCCAGGACTTGGAACGGTTAAAATCTTAAGAAAGACCCAGGGACGGACGGAGAAGACACGAAAGTCGGAATGGACCTATCCCTCCGAAAACTTAACGGGACGCGATGGGACGTCGGGGAATCGCGCGTCTGGTGATCTACTCCGGGAGCGTCCACACTGACTTTTACCAAGAAATTGTTCTGCCGGCTGAATGCATGAGATCCACTTACTCTACTCAAATTCTTCTGAACCCCTCTGCGACTACAGTGAATGCAGCAACCACAAATATTTAAAATGCATTCTATTCTTGCATAAGTTTGTTAACAACCTCAAAATTTAAATGCTCGATGACACCCCTGATGCTCAGGTATCTCCGAAACCGAAACACCTGTATGCCTGACCTGCGCACGTGAACCAATATATTGTGCTTTACTATGCAGTCATTACCGCGGAGAATTGCACTGCGGCCTTCATTTTTTTGGATAAAAATTCATATATGACCAATTTTGAGGAAACTAATTGCAGTTATTAACCCTGTGATATATTCTACACATTGAAAGTTCATCGCTCGAAAACAATCTACATCATCTACATCTACTTAATACCCCGCAAGCCGCCGCAAGGGCGTGTGGCGGGGGGTGCTAGGACACCACCCATAATTTAGAAAAGAAAAAGAAAACCGCATGTAATAACGACAAAATCATGTATATAAAAAAAACATAGCATACATTCATGCATGAACACTTACACCCCACACACATGCAAACACTCAAACTACCAACTAACATACACCTGAAAGTATACCTAACATCTCTATAGTGTTTAATTTTGTTCAGACTTGTAAATTCAACGTTTTTAATATTTCTAAAGTGACTTCGGTTTCTTGCTATTATGATTACTGATTGTTCGGGGAAAGAATGAGTATTTGTACCTATCTGTCTTGGAATCTATCTCCCTTAGTTTATCTTTGTGGTCTGATCTACCTAAGTAGTGTGGGGCCATTATAATTCCTTCAGTGTCATATTTAAACTCGTTTGTTCTGAACCTTTCTAAAAGTCTAAGCCTCGCTTGTTCTCTCCGCACTTCAAGTGGTTCCCAGCCTAAATCCCCTAAGAGACCTGTCACACTTGTGTTTTTATCATAACAATTTTTAACGAATCTAGCGGATTTTCTCTGGACTTTATCTAATTCTTTTTGCCAAATTTTCTCCCACGGATCCCAAATACTTGCGGCATATTCCAAATGAGGTCTAACTAGAGCAAAATAACACCTCTCTTTAACTTTTTCATTACATTTCCCCACCACCCGTTTTATGAAGCCAAGTTTCTTTAAAGCTGATCCGCATATTGTCCTGATATGTGCTCCCCATGAAAGGCGTGGTGTTAGAACAACCCCCAAATATTTAACTTGATTTGCCGTAGTCAATACTGAACCCTCTATTTTGTAGTTTATATCCTGTTCCTCGCTTCCTTTATTCCAAAATTTCATAACTGCACATTTATCTATATTAAGTGTTAATCCCCATTTATTGCACCATTCCGAGATATTGTCTAAGTCTCTAGAGAGTAGCTCGCGATCTAGTTGGCTCCTTATTTCCCTGTATATCACCGTGTCGTCAGCAAATAACCTTAGATTGCTACTAACGTGTGTGCTTGTCATTTATGTATATTAAGAACAGAAGAGGCCCTATTACACTTCCCTGGGGGACGCCCGAAGTTACATCTCTCTCCGTTGAGCACAACCCATCTATGACTACTATTTGTTTGCGGTTTGACAAGAAGTCTCTAATCCAATTTATTATTTTCTCATTGATCCCATAGTATTTAAGTTTATGTAACAATTTATTGTGTGGGACTTTGTCGAAGGCTTTCTTGAAATCCAGGAATACTGCATCGACTTGTGTGTTGTTTTCTCCCGATCTAAGTATTTCGTGAATGAAGAGACCAAGTTGTGTTTCGCAAGATCTGCTTTTCCTAAATCCGTGCTGGTTGTGGATTAGTATTTTCCTACTATCAAGAAATCTCATAATGTTAGTGACAATAATGTGTTCCAATATTTTACAAGAGATCGATGTTAAAGAAATGGGTCGGTAATTGGTTGGTTTATCCCTATCGCCGCCTTTATAGATGGGAGTTATATGGGCTAGCTTCCAGTCGCGAGGCACTGAGCCTTCTTCTATCGATTTTAGAAAAACAATATGTAAAAATGGGGCAATGTCGTCAGCTAATTCCTTTAATATTCTAGCAGGTATTTCTTCCGGACCAGGTGCCTTGTGTGCTTTGATACTACGGAGCAGATGTACTATTCCCTGCTTGGTCAGTGTAGGATCGCTCATGTGTTCCCCGGGTGGGTGTGGAGGATCGTTTGGTGCTTTTGTGTTTTTGTTGTAGACGCTCTGGAAAAAATGGTTTAAAATATTTGCCTTTTTCACGCTATCTGTAATGATTTCTCCATTTTCCGTCTTCAAAGAGTGAACAGTGGGACGTTTACCCTGTATTTCCCTAACATAGGACCAGAATGACTTTGGATTTTCCTCAAGATATTCGCTTAGCATTTTAGATTTAAAAGAATGTAGTGCTGTGCGCATAATACTTTTCGTCTTACTACGACATTCTTTTAGTAGCTGTTTGGTTGTATTCATATAAATTATATCGTCACTTTTTAAACTCTTTTTGAAATTTGAAAACAATACGCTTTTTCACTAATCAATTATGAGCCATTTCTCTTGCAGATCATCGATCAAACTTACCCTCTTCCAAGAGATAAAATTACAAAATATATCAAAGAAACATAAAACGATTACAAATAAGTATTACGTTTATAGGAAAGATAAAGGATTAGGGAGTCAGGTATGAGTTGTAGAGCCCGATAAGGCGGACACAGGGTTTCACGGTGCTACTAATGCACGCTCAAAGAGGCAACTAAGATTTACTCGGCTTTTGAAATTAGAGAACATAAAGCTATAAGAAATTAAAAGTGAAATGAAGATGCAATATTTACATGAAGCACGGGAAGTGACCCATGCCACTCGAGGTTAAAGAAAAAGAGTTGGCTCGGGGAAGGGACGTCGGGACCATCTGGGAGTAAAATTGATTCATCACCAACGCTCGGCCCTTCGTGAGGGCGAGCACAGAAATCATTAATCATCCCACTCTCAATTCAACCGTAAAAAGCGGAACAGGAAACATCATCCCGACTGCCAAGATTTTGCAACTGCTACACCCCATACGGCCCACGACACGATAAATACGAACTCCGCTAGAGGTGCGGGACGAGGTTTTCAGGAGTCAGCATATGGATTACGAATTAACCATCACTTAGTCGTCACTGACCTGACGAAAGAATAGAATCTTCCAAATCACTAAGAGAAAAGTTTCACTATCTTGGAAATACTATTAACGAGTTGAGGAATAAGTAAGGCTTTTTGCTACCGAAAAAGTAAAAGAACTCGTCAACGGGGTCAAGTTACAACGCTGTGCAATACAGGAACAAGTAATTTGCCGCCCACCTGCCACACGTCTTCAAGGTGGCTCTACGAGTAAGATACTTAATACATATAATAAGACAGGTGAGTGGCGAAATTCCCACTTCAACAATGGAAAGCATGAGGAATTGGAAAAACTTAGCCGATTTCACGTTACTTTATTGCGGTATGGCCGATTTCTTCGCATGTGTAACATCTTCAGGTGCATTTCTTATTAGAATTGTACCTGAAGATGTCCAATGTGCGATGACACCGGTCATTTAGGAATAAAGTTGGGTGAAATTCAAATGACTTCTATAATTTCTAAAGATGCGATTTCACATAAGAAGATTGAGGGAGCTAAAATTATGCACTTCACCAATGGAATAAAATATATCACAATACCAATTCCGTTTGCACCACAACAAAACTGAGAATTTTACTATAACGCATCCATTTCCGATATCACTCGGTTAACCATTATTTATTTATTGAGCCTTAGTCCGAAAACAGCAAAGCCTTTTACATCGGACACCGGACGAACAGTGATAACAATGGACACGATTACGAACACCCATGCCACCCAGGTGGAGAAAAACCCACCCAGGCGGGAATCAAACCCGCGAACTTTGGATTGGTAGACTTGACCTGGCTTAAAAATTGATGCCTTTTCAAATGTTACAGACAAGGGGTGTCCAACCTTTTGGGCCTTCTGAGTCACTCTGATAGAAGAATTGGTTTGGGGCACAATTAAAATACATGTTCAAGCCTATCCATAGCTGATGAACAAAAATATGTCCATGCATACTTTTCGGGACATCCGCTTTAACGTTAATAAAATCGTAAAAGAATACTTGTTTTTTCGGTCATAATATCCATTTCCATTCCCTACTTAATAGATCTAGTTAAATTTTTCAGTGAGCTTTTCAGGTGCTCATAGGATATTTGGTTATAATATTACTCTGACTGTTCTTTATAATGAAAAATAGTAGTTAACACATATAGTAAGATCTTAAGAAACCATGTAATTATATTATTTCAATGAATGGGCCGCATTCATGGTCATCCTGGGCCGCACGCGGTCAGTGGACCACTGCATGTACCCCCATTGTAAACGATTGCAAAACTACTCGATCCGGTCATCATCAGGAGCCGTCAATCGATCGGATCAAGGACCGCAGGAGATAGGATGGACACCTTACAGGGAGTCTTAGGGAGAATAAAAAACGGGTATCAAAAGCCTGCATTAAAAAACATATCAATGACAGCACGTTTCAACCCTTATGAGTCATCGGTTCAACCGGTGGCATATTTTTATGAGCATGATGCAGAATCAGTAAGCAGAAGAGCGATGCTATCGAAGAGTCTTCAAATAAGAGAAAGATTGCTATTTTTATTCACCCAATATAGACTCGAACTCCAACACGACCATGGGAGTTGGCCCAGTTACGAGTTGCTTTGACTGAAATGTATGGCGTGGAACAGCAGCACATAAATTGTTACGGGAAAACTTGTAAAATAGGATAGACTTCCATCAAGTTCAAAAAAAAGCGTTGACTAAATCCTACAGTTATACGAGAAAATCCTAAACCAATGACGAGTTTCCAGGTGACAAAAGATTCTAAAGGTCTCCCGGTTAATAGCTAGTTAAACCCAGGGGAATTGGAAAAATAAGATCATATTTAAGGAATTAAATTCGGGGTGAAAATGTTGAAGTGAACAAAATTCGAAAGTTCAGTGCTAACACAAAAGATAATTTACGCCTGTTTCAGTTATTTATGCTGTATCCATTATTTGGGATGACACTGGATGAAAACATAGAACTAAGTCCAATACCTTGAGAGCATTAAGATCGCGCGAAAATTGAGAATTCCAGACAAAAACCTAAATCTACCTCATAACTTTAGGATACTTACCAACTACTTTGCTATATCGTTGTTCGTAGACGCGAAACGTCCTCAAAAGGATCAGAAAAAAAAACAAAAACGTTTTACCTAGTCTTGGAGCGTTCAATGTTTTGTTTTGTCATAATCGTTATCTGTGCGATGGATGAACCATACCGACTCAATAGAACTAATGGAAACAAGGCAGTGATGTAGAATATTTTCCTCATCTTATCCAGGGGTACAATAATAACTTGGGTGTCAGCAGTAAACTCCAGGGCAGAAAATTTTCTAAAATACTTTCAGATTTCTTCTCTTCAAGTGCGGATGGATTGCCCAACCGCTCCTCCGATTATTTTGCAGGATGTATTCCTTGGAGAACAAGGTTTCCAAAAACAGAGACATCTTTCGAAGTTCAACTAAATCCTTGATTTAACTTTGTAGCCAGTCCGGAATACTCGCTGCCTATGACCTAACAAATATGACAGAGAAAACTCTTGTACTTTTCCATTCTATTCTCTAAAAACTCATATTAAAACGCCAATTTAGTAGAGGAGGGACCCATAAACACTTCTATCGACTTTTGGCGTGTCAGCGTCAACTTGACAAAGTATCGAGCTGAGGACAACCCAATACGGCGCGGTCCAACGTCCGTCCTTCAGCAGTTACGCTAAACCGTGTATCCCCAAGGCGACTTTTGCTAACAGTAGGCCAACTTGCCGACGGCCCGACTTCTCCCGATTCAAACCGATTGATACCTTTCCCCAAAACTCCCTATCTAGCGGAAAGGGTACAAATGACCTCGTCGGTCGCAATTATTTCCCCCTGAACCACCCAGAGAGTATGTGCCAGGGACAGCAACACAACATTTTCGGTTGGCAGAACTGTGCCGAAAAGAAGAGGGACGGACCGCGGAGGAAAGAAGAGGGAAGGACCTTTCCCTCTTCCTTCCCTCCGTGGGGAGGGGATGGGGAGGCGAAGAGGACGAGGTCGGAGTGGGAGCAGCCTGAGCGACCCATTCGAACCGAAGCACCCCCCTCCCCAACACCGCCGGTCCTCTCCCCCCTCAGACACCGCCACGCCCCCTCTCTCTGGCCTCCCTGACCCCCTCGGGTCCGCCTCAATGCCCTAATGCTCTCACTCCTCTTTTGCACATCTCCCCGACCACCTCGCAACCCTCCCCTCGCCATTTTGCAAAGACTTCCCCCCAACTTTTCTTCCCGGCCGAGCTCATTCGCTTTCTTCCGACCATCCTCGGACCCACACACACATACCCTACCACACCGCCGTCAACCCCCCCCCCTCCTCTCCCGGACCAACTCCTCTCTCACAAACCTCCGAAACCAGCCACCTCCCTCAACCCCCTCCTCGCTTGGAACAGGTCAACGCGGCCCCGACTGCCCAGCAGCCGGACTGCCCGACCCTCCCTCCCTTCCGCCTCGCAGGAATGGGGAAGAGAAGCGTGCGATGTTAGGACTTGGAACATCGCAGCTCGTGCGACTCGGGAGTAGTTATCGTAAATTTTCGAAGCAAAGAAGGAAACGGACAAAATCGCGCCGGCACTTCCGTGGGAATTCAAAAACCGCGAAGAGGGCGGCGGGGATTGACCACACTTCTCTTTTTAGCGAATTTTACCCGCCCTCTTCGGACTATCCCGCCATGGTCGATATCGAGAAATATTGTTACGACATTATCGACATTTATCCAACTTTTTTGTTATAGCCGGACACATTTTCGTCTCCAAAGGGCCGACATTCAAAATGGAAAATCGCACATTCAGAATTTACACACTAGCCAAGGAGTTGTTCGTATGGTAGCGCTTGAAGGGGGATTTGTAAGCGTGATGAGACATCTAAGATAATAGTCAACGCAAGGCGACATCGGTGGGGTCTACGCAAAACCTTCCAGACATTGTTACTTTAATACCTTCGACATTCTTGTTACTCCGGCGCCGATATTTAAAGTTGAATATCCTCAAGTCCAAAATTACCTCGCAAGTTTGACGTGAAATATTTCTCTGCGTCAGGGCATCGCAATGCGAAATCCAATAAACATGGCATTTCAATGCGTCGCAGTATCGCAAGGGTCCACGCAAGGCCTCTCTCTCCCTTCTACACACAGTGTCGAGAAACTAAAACTCAAACTCTCCTTCCTCTCTTCCCCTCTGATGTGGTCACAAACACGACGCGCCCCTTCAAAACCAAGCCACACTCGTCTCATCCTCTCCTCCTCGGTTAATCTCGCACAAACCTCTCTCTCGGACCCAGAACAGACTCTCTGCCGGCCGAGGGAAGCTTATCCCTACCCCTCGCCCTTCGCTCTCCGAGAAGACACCGCACGCATCCATCCACCCCGCCCTAACAAGTGAGATGCTACAATTGTTTGATTTGCACTTGAAAGCGTAATGGTGACCAGACCATGAAACTGTTCAATGAACGGCATGAGTATATTCATCTCATCTCACGCAAGCCAGCCTCGGAGAAAAATACGGCATGATGAGCAAAAATATTTTTGATGAGTCTCACAACAAAATTATTACCAGGTGGTTACAAAGTATTTAGCAATAAAATATCCAATGCAAATACAATTACTTTCGGCTAAATCCGAGTCGCTTTAAATAGTAACAATTGAAAGGGCACTCCAAAGTTTTGCTGACGAAACAGCATGGATACAATTGTCACAACAGGATAAGTACATGGTTAGGATGGCTCCCCGTACCCTTAAAGGAGCACTGGAGTTTTCTACAAATATATTCTGCAGAAAATATTTTGACAATTTAATCAGAAGACTGATGACATTTTTAAAATCACATTCCGACATTTAGGATTCGCAATCGATTTAAATGATTGGAGATGAGTAATTTAGCCAGTTTTGGACGATATAAAATGGAATTAATCACATTTAAGGTACCTTACGGGGCCGTTAAAGATGTAGTTAAACGTTTACAGGCCTATGGGCGTTGAGAACTTTGGTACTTGCAACCCAAATTTAAGACATCCAGTTTAACTTGAGGGTAGCTACCAATTAGTAGCGATCGTTATTCGTAGTGATAGCTAATGATTCCATTTATCTTACACCCGTTTTATTTGAGACAGGCCGTTTTCCTTCCAGGAACTCGGACCAACGCATAAGCCATTCTAACCAACAATTACCCATTGATAATGGTCTTCGATAATCAATGTACATATTTTTGTCAAGTAGCGGACTTACATTTGCCACATTAACGACGATTAGATGTTTCAATTCCCTAGCCTCGATATCGGTTTTTTCGTTTCACAAAAATGTTCTGACAAGGAAAAAGAATTAAATGCCCCATTTCTTTTTACTCCCCCAAAATTATCGATGGAGATTTAAACCTCGATTATTTCCAAATAATCGCATTTTTCAGTTATCCCCAGGGGCTCATACGTAGAAAATTTCTTCGCAATTGGGCATCCCGTATTGTAATTACCTCTTGGCTCAATTGGAAATTGTACGTACAACCGTCTTACGAAATCACCTCTAGTTACACTTTTCATAAATTTCGGTGATCATGTTCTAAAATGAATGGCCAATTAACTTATAGGTGTTCTACAAGTTTTTAAGTTTTCACCAAAAGTTGCGTATAAAAATTCTTCCCGGCTGCGGCCGAAAACAGGAAATTCCTGTGGAATTGAAATGGCTGATTATTCCGTACCGCTTGACTGTTTTCCCATAAGACCAAGCTCCGTACGTCAAGTGCATTCCTCGCTGAATCGAAATACGGGGACCGCTAAAGATCGCATTCAAACTGACGACTTGGTGGGACGAATCCCGAAAACCATGGTTGCGTCCCTCAAATGCTGCAGATTCACCAAAAACTACGTCTTGAAGAGTAAAAAAAGCTTTCATCACACACATTCTCCGGAATCTACACAACCGTGGAGCATCGCAACAGATTAATATCCTTTGGGAGGCCGTGTAACAATCTAAAAGACTGATAAAACGACTTGTAGCTGGGAAACACGCCCCCCCCCCCTGGTCCCCAATATTTCATCACGATCCTTGCATTTCGGTCTGAGGTTAAGCTTGTGGTGGAGACCCAACGGCCTCTGCGCCGCGCCGCAAAACAGAGACATTTTTATCCAACTACCTTCTCTCGGGTGAGGGCAGTGACGTGGAGGAATTTGGGAAACGGAGAAGGAGGAAAAGCGAGGCGGGGATAAGTAGCGGCGACCACCCAATGCCACCCCCAGCAAATTCTCATTTGGCGATGCGAATAAAACGGAAATCGCCATCAAAAGACACGACGACTTTATCGGCAAAATCAAAAACCCTGTCGAATGAAAGGCCACGCCACCCCCCGACGGCCTTAAAAAGATTCGACGGAAGAAAAAAAAAGAGGGGAAACGGTCTTTCCACGTCCGGTTTTAAATTCCTTTTGCCGCCGACTCCCGAAAATGTCCGCGGGCAGGGAAGGCGACGGGGCAGAGTTCAGGGGCGAATTCGAACGAATTCCATGACTTCGAACACGAGTGCACTGCTTTGAAGTCGGCGACGAGGGGAAAGGACGAAAATATAGACCGGAGCTCCCCCCACGCGCCTCCACGAGAATCGCCCCGCGAAGGAAGGAACACCATAAGCGATGGCGACGTCACTCACCCCCGAGTATGCTTTCTGGCAGGGATGGGGGAGTACGGGTTGGGGGAGAGAGGCATATGGGCGCTCAGAGGGCCGAATGCATTCCACTATGCATACACTCCGAGGGGCCAGCGAAAATATTACTATGACATGCGGAATGTCCCCAATGATCGGGTGGCTCGCACGAGCACGTGCCCCGGTAACAAATTCAGTTCGAGGAATAACACGTAATGAAGGAACTAAAAAAAATCTACAAATTTAATTTTCACAAAAAACCGTACACTTATCTAAAGTAAGCCGAACAGAATACGTTCCATCACGCCACCCGCTATTCGAATAAAACTTTCCGCTTACTTCCGTGGATTACGTTTGAGTGTCAGCAATGACGACACTAAACAATCATTTCTCCCGATAGACGCCGATGTAGGGCAAGGTTCGTTTGCGGCCACAGAGTCGTGCGAAAGTTCGGGGACGTGATACGAGACGTGTGGCCGCTACAAAAACAGTAAAACTGATAAACTATATCCAAACAATATCCCGCATGCTGCCGCCGTAAGGGGCGTGTGTTGTCAGGACGCTTGAAAATTATGCTCTTGCCGGAAAAACTTGAATTTTTTTGAAAACATCATCAAAGAGCCAAAACAAGATACATAAACTTATAAAATATAGACCTAACAAAATTCTTTTAAGCACGTCGCCCACTAATCGAATAAACCTTTCATGGATTTTCAGTTGAATTTTAAAAATAATGACGTCGTGAAACACAACGATGCTCAATTTCCCCTCCTGATACGTTCAGGTATCAGGCGAGGTTCGCGAATCCGGAGTCGATATGAGTCCGTGAGGATTCCGGAGATACGTACGTGAATCAATCAGCCATGACCACAAATTCAAAAGGCGACGGCCGGGGCCAGGCCACGTCCGCCATTGGCAGTTGTGGCAACCCAACCCTGGTGGAACGAGTAGATGACTATAGGGATCGGAAAACGGACGTGTCTGAACACGCCACTCTCGCAACGTGAAAACCGCCGGTCAACCTTGAACATTTTAACACTACGCAAATAGAAAATATATTAATTCACGGCCCGCAACAAAGTGGACAGTATTTTACGCCCGTCTTGCAAAGGCTGACTTAACCCAGGTCACGCCGGTTTCAAATACGAGACCGGAAATGCACATAATTCAGCAAGTTAAATTGAACGCAGTGGAGGGCTTGGATTGACAAACTTCGGTAGGAAAAGTCTTCCTGTGAGATCGATGGATTTATCAGTGGATATGTTGGCATAGAGTCAGGATTCAATTCATTCCCTTAGTCCACATTCATCTCAGCCCATTCAGATATCTTGACTGTGAGTTTTTATTACGTAACGTAAGCGAGTGAGAATGATGAAGTCACGATGATATAAATGGGCGTTTCTTTAAGATTGGTTAGCATTTTCACCAGTAATACTTTTCGGGAAGCTGACCATTGCGTGGACACATTAGAGCCTTGCCTCTTCTATTTCATCAACAAAACCAAAGACATAATTGCATCTCATTTTTATCGTATGGAAGGCTTAACTTCCGCATCTTTTCCCTACGTAACGATTACGACTGTGCTGGTTTCATACATCATCCCTATCCGGCAGTTTCACCATAACGTAAAAAAAAACTTGCGATTACTCATTTCCACGATTTCGCCTTTTTTGGGAACACGTGCTTAACAATGGAAACTTTTCAAACATTGAAAGCGTATTTACAATACGGACGCAATTCAGTCATTCAAATTACCGATGGTACCCTTACTGGAAAGGCACCAATGCTATCGCAATACCTCAACATTACAACATTTAGGTTAAAATTCTATAAATCAAGTAAAAGGCATTTATGTTTCAGCCAATATTGAACGAATACGGTTATTATTACCTTCACTCCAAGCTATCTCAAACGTATGCATAGTATGTGTATAATATGATTCGGGGTCGCTTGGAGAAGGTGGTGACTACATTTACCTCCTTAAACTATAAATTTCAAACGTAGAAGTCAGAACACATAACCTCTACTATTGATTTGAAATAACCGTTATGTTGCCATATGAAAACTATGATAATTTTGGAATTACACAAAGATATTCGCCACAAGTGAATATAAATCGTAACAGAACAATAAATTTGCTCTGTGACTAACACTTTTCTTCTAATGACAATGGGAACACGCATGACGAAACTATTAAAACAAAAATAAGGCAGTCGAAGGCAATTATGCGGTACTCACGGAAATCAAACTAAAAAAAGAAAACAAAGGACATTGACACAAGCTATCTAAAGAGATCCCTGGCTATTCAATTAAATCGCAATTAAAACGCCAACAAAATGATAAATAAGATTCAAGGCAGGAAATAGTCTTACTTTCATTTAATAACTGCCTTGGGAAACTCACACCCGTAAAGCACACACGGCAGGGGAATCAGCAGCAAAGAATTGCGTAATTGACACGTAATCGTATGTACAACATACAAGGAGTCGTAATTCAGATCTCACAAAGGGAGTTCAGATATTTTTTCGCAATAAATATACTGGAAGATTTTACCCACTAACCAAAGGCATCGTATTTGGTCTCTTCCAAATGTATAGTACTCTTAGAGGGAATTGTCCCAATTATATCTTAAAAAAAAGTGAAATAATGGCCTATTACCAAAAAAAATGGACGATACATTTAGATTTTTTTTCTCAAGCAAGGAAAAAAGATTTTCATCACGAGACAACATAGCGTGCCGTGTCACCTTTTCACACCGCTTAGACAAATTAATTGTCAATATCCCAAAGATATTTTTCAGCAAGATTCCGTAGCGTGCGGTTCATGAAGGTGTGCCTCTTCCGGGTTCCTTCGCGTACGTTAACGTTCTTGACAACAGTTTCGCCACCGGTTCTGGGGGCGTCCTCGTGATGAAACCGTACACAGAAACAGTACAGAAAAGAACACCTTCAACAACCCAAATAATAGGAACAAGATAGAATATTAAGGACGGTCGTTCAAAATTTAAGTAAACC